>NC_048567.1:31891542-32202376 GCF_013265735.2 Oncorhynchus mykiss
ACTCTGATGGGAAGTCACTCTAATGAATTTATGAATGTGTGAGGAGTGAGGAAATGAACTTTCAATACTTGTGTGTTATATGGGCATCTTGGATGTGGTAACGCGGTTTAAAAACACAGATGCACATTTGAATATTAATGCGATGTTACTTTTCGAATGGGCTATGACTCTCTTACCATATCACTTCTGATATGAACATGGAAATGGTACGTTACTGACTTCGAGAAGGGGCCAGGGCAAATTACCAAATCATAAGCTATGGGAGGGCCAAGAGAATGTAGTTCTTGGGGTGTAGGTCGCCTGAGGTGGTCTTCTGGGCCGGGGGGGGTTGTGGTCTGGAGGTCCATCTGACTTAAACAGGGTAGGGAGGGGGTAATCATTAAGCCAATCTCTATGCAGCCAGCCAGTTTCCGACAGTAGCCTATGGTTAAAGCTCCTGTCAGGCCACCGAGTGACATGCCTTTTGACCCCAGTCACACCTCAACCAGCTGGGTCTCTCTCTCTCATCCCCTTACAGCACACACACACATACACATATATATACACTGAGTATACAAAACGTTAAGAATACCTGCTCTTTCCATGACATAGACTGACCACGGGAGTCCAGGTGAAGGCTCTGATATCTTATTGATGTCAATTGTTAAATCCACGTCAATCAGTGTAGATGAAGAGGAATAGATGGGTTAAAGAAGGATTTTGAAGACTTGAGACAATTGAGACATAGCTTGTGTGTGTGTGCCATTCAGAGGGTGAATGGGCAAGACAAAAAATGTGCCTTTGAACGGACTATGGTAGCAGGTGCCAGGCGCACCGGTTTGTGTCAAGAACGGCAACGCTGCTGGGTTTTTCACAGTTTCAAGAATGGTCCACCCCCCAAAGGACATTCAGCCAAGTTGACACAATTGTGGGAAGCGTTCATATCAGCATAGGCCAGCATCCCTGTAGAACGCTTTTGACATCTTGTAGAGTCCATGGCCACACACCACCACCCCAGCTCCCTTCTGCCCCCCTCAAACACCTCAGCTATCCATCCCTCCCTGGTCGAGTCTGTAAAGACACCCCTTATTACTCCACCATGGTGACCTCACAAAGCATCACTTACACCTCAGGTCTCTCAATGGGTTCGCCATGACATTTACTGTTGACGCGCAAGACCAAGGTTCATGGGTAATTTGAATGAAATTACAGGACCCTGATGAATCCTGCTAGCGAGTGGGGGGAGGTAATCAGGTAATTGCAGAGGCCAGCAGAGGCAGCGCTGCTTACTGTTTTAGACCGACCTGTAAAAACTTCCCTTGATGACATGTGGTTTTGTGAGCCGAAACGGCACGGCAATGAGTGATGAGACAGGAATATCCCATCAGAGAATTAGTGTCATATTACATAAATCACTGTCGACAAATGTCTTCCCTCGCTGGTTGTTTGTTCTTTATCGTTTGACACAGTTCATTTGTCAATCAGGCCTGATGCGTGCGAGCAGGGAAAGTGGATAGTGTGGTGGATTTGCCATGCAGTGCACACAGTACGTCCAGCTATAGCAGCAAGGAATGCTCTGAAAACAAAACGCAAACATTATCTGACAGAACAAGTGTTACAGGGTTAACACTACTGACCAGCTTTGCTCATCACTGATATTCTTAGTGGATGGCTCAATTCATTAGATCTGAAATATGAGCTCATTGATGATCTAGTTTGTTGGTAATAGTGTCTGATCAAGGAGCTAGCAAGATTGCATATCCTGCTGACGTCTGTTCAGAGCTGCTATATTGACCAGACCACCCCATAGCATACTGTTCTATAAGCTTGAGTATCTTCTAGCTCTTCAGCTCAACAACAGGTGTATATATGAAACTCTCCTTCTGACCTGTTGTGAGGCGTGTCGAATGCTCGGTAGCAACAATTTACCCCCTAATACGAAACTGCTTCGACTCCACCATAGATATATTGAAGACTGATTCACACATACACAGACAAGCAAGCACACATCAGAAGGGAGGGAGACAGACAAAGGTACAGAAATGAATGGATTGTGTGTGTGTGTGTTTGCGTGCGTGCGTGTGCGTGCGTGCGTACGTGTGTCTGTGCGTGCGTTAACCTCCTTATCTGAAGCTATATCTTGTAGTAGAAGGTCAAGGCAGAGGTGTGAGCGTAGGTGTCCAACAACAGATTGATGAGCCTTTGCCTATGGGGCCAAAGCAGGTCAACACTGATTTCATATACACCTCTCACACAATATGGAAACATGATAGGTCAAATACAGGTTTAAGTGCCTTTTAGTTTTCATTCTCCCCCTCCACTCCAACATATCTGTATGGTGTTTGTGCTCACCAGCCTCCATAATGGAAAAACTATTGCAGAAGCATTTCTCTGTCAGCAAGGGTCAAGAGGTCATCGCTGATGTCACTCTCAAAGTAACCAGTGGCAAATAGGTCCTGACATGTGCTCCCTAATAGAAGACTAAGAGTGGATAGCTCCCCTGGCTTTCAGGCAGATAAGCCATGTGAGACAAAGAGGAACAGCTTCCACTGGGTTCGGCTCTCGGGGGACCAGTATCAGCTGTCGAATTTAGGTATAAATAACAGTGGTGGAATTTGAACGACGGACGTTATTTTTTTCTCAATCATGTCACTCGACTTGCAGAACGAACAATTAGCTTATCATGACTGTTGAAAATCAAAGCAAACCATGCGTTGAAAGGGTCTTATCGTACCCTTTCATTTGTTACTATTGCGTTATCCCTTGAAATATAGGGTAAACATTCTTGCTAAGCAAAGTGCTCCGTTTTCTTTTTATGTGCAGAGCATTGCATTGGGGGCTTGCTGACTCAGTCTCAGAGGTCAAATAGTATCGGCATCAGAGACCACGCAAACAAATGCAGCATTACTGACCGGCTCCTCTTCTCAGATTGATATATTTTATATACAAGTGACACCCCTTCCCATCATTTCTCCCTCTCCTCCCATCCCTCCCTTCTTCCTCTCCTCCCTTCTTTCCCTTTTCCCTCTCCTCCCATCCCTGCCTTCTTCCTCTCCTCCCTTCTTTCCCTTTTCCCTCTCCTCCCATCCCTGCCTTCTTCCTCTCCTCCCTTCTTTCCCTTTTCCCTCTCCTCCCATCCCTGCCTTCTTCCTCTCCTCCCTTCTTTCCCTTTTCCCTCTCCTCCCATCCCTGCCTTCTTCCTCTCCTCCCTTCTTTCCCTTTTCCCTCTCCTCCCATCCCTGCCTTCTTCCTCTCCTCCCTTCTTTCCCTTTTCCCTCTCCTCCCATCCCTGCCTTCTTCCTCTCCTCCCTTCTTTCCCTTTTCCCTCTCCTCCCATCCCTGCCTTCTTCCTCTCCTCCCTTCTTTCCCTTTTCCCTCTCCTCCCATCCCTGCCTTCTTCCTCTCCTCCCTTCTTTCCCTTTTCCCTCTCCTCCCATCCCTGCCTTCTTCCTCTCCTCCCTTCATTCCCTTTTCCCTCTCCTCCCATCCCTGCCTTCTTCCTCTCCTCCCTTCTTTCCCTTTTCCCTCTCCTCCCATCCCTGCCTTCTTCCTCTCCTCCCTTCTTTCCCTTTTCCCTCTCCTCCCATCCCTGCCTTCTTCCTCTCCTCCCTTCTTTCCCTTTTCCCTCTCCTCCCATCCCTGCCTTCTTCCTCTCCTCCCTTCATTCCCTTTTCCCTCTCCTCTCATTCCTCCTCTCTCCCTCTTCTTCCGTCCATCCCTCCCTCCTCCCTCTCTTACCATCCTTCCTACATTCCCATCTCCATCCCACTGTCAGGGAAAAACTAATACCTCTTGTTCTGTGTCAGAGGCATGTTGTTGAACATGTGATTTGTAACGCATATCAAAAACCAACATTCCCGTCAACGGAGCATGACTATTCCTTCCCTGGCCTCTGTTCTCTCTTTTTCACAGAACTCCACATTTCTCTGCATTTTATCAAAACGATTTATTTGGTAGGCTGTTTTAAGTACAGTGTATGTTAGATGGGGGTAAAAGGAAACTGACAACCACAGAAGGATTTAAGAAAGCGCAACTCTTATCTCTCTGTCTCTACCATAGCACATTGAGCATACTGCCTCCTCTCTCTTTCTCTGTATCTATCTATCTCTCTTGCTCCATCTCTCAGTCTTTCTCCTTCCATCTCCGTATCCGTGTCCCCCTCTCGACTCCAGCAGTCGAAGAGCCGATGACTGAGTGAGCAGGAGACTGGCGTTTTCTGATAGAGTCACACCCCACAAATGGAGTCAATCAAGGGCCGGGTGAAAAATTCATTTTCTGACAGGGGGTGTCAGCAAGATCGCCAGACCCCCGTGACAACAAATCCATAGAGCTAGCTGAAAAGGAAAGGAGAGAGAGAAAAAAAGGGTGGGGTGGGGGGTTGGGGGGTGAGTAAGAAATCCTGACAGGGTGTAAAACAGGAATCCTCTCTGTGGATTCCCGGGCGATCAGAGTCTTTACCTTTCAGCTGTCCATAACACAATTTCATACCAATTATTACCCCCAGTGAGCATGTGACAGGCTGGCGTGTTGGCGGCCACACCGCCCGCATCCCACTAATTCCAAAATGAAGGATTGGAAGGAAGTGTTGCAGTGATTTGTGACAAAGTAACTGAACATAGATGGCTGTATTTAGCAACGTGAGAGTAGTTTGTTTTCATGCTTATGGTCGCTGGTGACACTCTCTCCGCCTTGATTTGATGCATGGGTTTAGTTTTGCCCCTAGCCAGTACACACACTCCCAGCTTACTAAGGGCATCACCATTCATGGTGTAAATTGAAAAATAGTTGTAGGGTGTCCATTTGGGTATTTGCTATGTTTAAATCAATAGTTTTTCTGGAGAGCAATCCTTCGTGGTTAAAAACCTTCAATATATGGTTATAGGGCCATGAGTGTCATCATATGCCCATTTCATTATCAAATGCAATCTTTATGGTATGTTACCTATTCAGTACTATATGTTTTAAACTGCACAAGCAAAGGCTATACAGACTATAAAAATCCTTACTTTGTGTGACACTTTCCCGTAACATCCCCTACCCAACCCGTTCCACAGTAATTTCTCCACTCCAAAGCTCTTTAAGCTCCCCCCCCCCATTATATATCCTCCTCATCAATGTGTCACCTTGTTCCAACGCGGCAGGAAGTCGACTTAATGCGATGGCGAGGTTAAGAAAACACTGGCGTGGCTGGTGACGGATGGCCTGTCAGTGTTCACACACAAAAGTTTAGAAATTTGATCCACCTGTCATCTCGCCTGTGATTATGAATCTCTGAAGTGCTGTGGTCCTTTCAGACTCAGTCTAGCATGGCCTCTCTACGGTGGGCCTCTCTCTCTCTCTCTCTCTCTCTCAAAGTCTCATCGCATTTGTTACATGGATGAGAGAGCAAACTTCAAATCAGTGCAAAGGACATAGAAACCCCCCAGCTCATCTTAATGTAAACAATTAAGCCCACCAAAAGAGTTGTCTCTTCAGAGAGAGAGAGCGAGAGAGAGAGAGAGAGAGAGAGAGGGGCCTTGAAATGGAGCGAAGCTCTAATCTGATTTAATTTACAGGACTCATACGTTTTTCGAATTGTGTCGGTCTAATAAACCCAGCAAAACTATATCTTTCTTAATTATATTTACGTGGAGTAGCTAGGCTACGTTCCTCAGAGGTGTTAACTAATTTACTGCACTGGGTCACATCATAAAGACATGATGTTCTGTTGGAAGAGGTTTACAGGGAAACATGAGATATCCACGAAACATCGTTTCCTGAGTAACATTTGTTTGGCTGTTTACGACTATGGAAATGCCTTAAAAAGTAATCCTACACATAAACCTGTCAATTAATAAAATCTAGATAAACTACCCAAGCTCCTAAAATGTCTATGAACTCAGATATTTGTCTGGTTATCTTTCTCCTTTTTTTCTTGTTTCTATTGTTTTTATCCCCAGGAGAGGATGGGGTGAACACAAAAGGAATAGAAGTGGGTTTTTTTAATTATCTTTAACCTCCTACTGAACTACAGATGACCCTGCCAGCAACTCCTGAGTCAACTGCATTAGCTTTAGGGTGGTCAGACTAAACGAGGAGGGGTCGAAAGGGGGGCCAGGAGATTTTTCATGCTATCCATTACAGTTGTTTTATTTAGGGGGGTTAACTCAATGACTTTATATCAGTTTTAACTGTGAATCACATCAGCCCAACTGGTCTTTAACTTATGCACAATTGCTCATGCACTAGATGACGATGCTACTTCTCTTTTGCATATTCTACATGATGGAAAAGAGTAGAAAAAAGGGGGATATCGAAAAATTGACCCTTCGCTAAGCCACGACCCCCTTGGTTACTGTTGTAACCTCGGACAACATTTTCCCGCGAAGCCCAATTCCACATTTAACCACTGTGGAAATCCCCTCACAATGATCTCAAACTGTGTTTCTAAAACACAATGAAATGAAACACAGAAAACCTTCACGGTAACCTGATAAAATTATGTTTTTCGTATAGCTAGGCACTGAGTGGCTCTGAATTCACTGTCAGCATACAGTCAAAGCTATAACCTCTTTTGGCGCTAATTAGTGCTCTCAAATAGTATCCTGATGTTGACAACATTTGGGAGTTGTACTCATAACATTGCTAACTTAGCTAGCCAACACACATTTTGAGAAAACAAGTTATATTAAGTGGCTAGGTAGCTAGCATTAGCAACGTGTGTAGCATTTCGCTACACCCGCAATAACATCTGCTAAACACATGTATGTGACCAATCATTTTATTTGGTCAATGAGACAGAGCTAGCTAACCAGCTGAGCTATCAAACAATGTAATAAAAGCATAATTTCTGAGTTGAAAAATACTCCATCAACATACTCGGCATTTCAGGAATAACAGTAGTACTCCTGGTGCAATGTTAAATTATTTAGCCATTTATATTTTTTTAAAGAAAACTCACAGTTTTTGCCATATCCCTTACTGGCTTTCATGCGATTTAAACATGCGCTTGTCCGAAGTGTTGGATTCGACGCCTGTTGCTATTCATTGGAGGGCTGCAATTGGCTTAACCTTTTTGGGATAGGGGGCAGCATTTTCACTTTTGGATGAATAGCATGCCCAGAGTGAACTGCCTCCTACTCTGTCCCAGATGCTAATATATGCATATTATTATTAGTATTGGATAGAAAACACTCTGAAGTTTCTAAAACTGTTTTAATGATGTCTGTGAGTATAACAGAACTCATATGACCTGAGAAACCAGGAAGAAACCAGGAAGTGGGACATCTGAGGTTTGTAGTTTTTCAAAGCTTGGCCTACCAAATATACATTGAGATATGGATGAGGTTGCACTAGGGCTTCCACTAGATGTCAACTGTCTTTAGAAACTGGTTTGAGGATTCTACTGTAAATGAGGGGCTCAGGAGACCTCTTTGAGTCAGTGGTCTGGCAGAGAGCCTTGGTCTCATGACGCGGGCTCCCGACAGAGTTACTTCTCGTTCCAGTGCTTTTCTGAAGACAAAGGAATTCTACGGTTGGAACATTATGGATGTTTTATGTTAAAAACATCCTAAACATTGATTCCATACATCGTTTGACATGTTTCTAAAGGACTGTAACAGAACTTTTTGAGTTTTTGTCTGGACGAAATGCTCGCGCCTCATGAAGATGGATTACTGGGCTGAACACGCTAACAACAAGTGGCTATTTGGACATAAATGATGGAACTTTACGGAACAAATCAGTCATTTATTGTTGAACTGGGATTCCTGGGAGTGCCTTCTGATTAAGATCATCAAAGGTAAGTGAATATTTATGGTGTTGTTTCTAACTTTGTTGATTCCAAAATGTCGGATATTCCACATGTGTTTTGTGTTCTGAGCGCCGTTCTCAGATTATGCTTTTTCCGTAAAGTTTTTTTGAAATCTGACACAGCGGTTGCATTAAGGAGAAGTCTATCTTTAATTCTGTGAATACACTTGTATCTTTTATCAATGTTTATTATGAGTATTTCTGCAAAATCACTGGATGTTTTGGAATCCAAACATTACTTCACGTAAGGCGTCAATGTAAACTGAGATTTTTGGATATAAATATGCACATTATTGAACAAAACATACATGTATTGTGTAACATGATGTCCTATGAGTGTCATCTAATGAAGATCATCAAAGGTTAGTGATTATTGTTTTTATATTTCTGTTTTTTGTGACTCCTACCTTTGGCTGGAAAATGGCTGTGTGTTTTTTTGTCTTGGCTCTGAACTAACATAATCATATGTTGTGCTTTAGCTGTAAAGCATTTTTGAAATCGGACACAATGGGTAGATTAACAAGATGTTTATCTTTCATTTGTTGTATTGGACTTGTTAATGTGTGAAAGTTACATATTTCAAAAAAATATTTGAAGGCCTTTTCAGCGGAATGTCCTGCGCTAGAAAGGTTAAAGGAAGGTTCATTTGCTTTACAGAATTCTGCAAATGGCTGTGAAATATATGAATATGGCATATTACGTGCAGCAGCATAACTCCAAGACAAACCTTTCATTTTTAACTAGTTTCCTACAACAGACTTTGTAAGACTTGTTTTTGTAAAACATACTGTAATTAGTTTATGGTGAGTATATTTTCTTCAACTAAGCCATGACAAATACAGATTTGTGTAGGTTATCTTTTTGAAATGGAGGTTGAAGTTATATTCCTGTGTTTGCCTGCTCACTTACAGATCTCCAGCTGCTCTGGACCCTGGGAGCTCTTGGGCTGCTGCTGGGCCAGCTGCCCTCCTGGCTGGGCCATCCGTGTGCCGTCCGTGTGTGGCCCGTGTGGGCATGCGCTGATACGAGCCTCCACAGGGGGCTGATGGGACTGCCGAGGCTGGGCCAGAGAGGACGCAGATGCCTTAAATGACTTGACACCATGGGACTGGGAAAGCACGACTCGGGAGTAAATCAACCATTCTTGAAGGACATAACAGTGAATGTAATGATAGGATGTTGTGGATCTTAAAAGTATAAGCGTGTGAGGAAGAGAGGATCAAATCCCCTTGTGAGGTGTAGCTTGAGTGAGAGTATCTTTGTCGCGACCTCTATCATTGAAAAAGAGAGAGATGACAAAGTAAACATGATTCTTCCGAAAGAAACAGAACTTGTATGTCAGGTCATGTCCTGCCTAAACTTTTTGAATAACCAATATCATGGTGAAAATTAAAAAAAATGTGCAAATCATTGTCCCTACCTCGGTATCTAAATGTGCCCTATGGTGTGGACAATAAGCTCATGTTCAACCTTGCATCCAGGGAGGGAAGGCAGAGAGCAGGAACAGGGTAACATAAAAGCCAGCACTTCCATAAAGTATTCAGTAAGCATTTTTTGATATGCAATTTATTTTTCGCCAAAGACTTAGATGACCACTCTCTTATGAACCTAGTTTAATAAATGAGCTGAAAATCAATTATCATTATGCCGAATTAATCCACAGTTGAGAAGGGAATGATACTTTTCCCCTCTAACTTGGCTTTTACCTTGTATACCTTTGAACCAGTGTGATCCCATTTAGTCCTGCTCGACGGTTCCTAGCAGAGGCGCACATGATGGGCCCTGTACCTACCTGGTAGCCCGGTGCCCATGGTACAGGATCAACAGAAGGCCTCTCATTAGATACTAATTCATTTGGAAGCACTGGGACCACAATATCATTATCAACGCAGTGACTTGCCAACGTATTGAGCAGAATGAGCACCACAGTCTGGTGGATTTCAATGGGCATACAGATAACAAAAAGAGTTGCTTCCTACCATTTAGGTTACCTCCTCTTCGGTGAGTCTGTGAAGAAGGAAGCAAGTCGTGGCTGAGGAAAAGCCTGTTATTGTCCCAGTACGTTAGAGCATGAGACCACGGGCACGTGGTGGCTTCTCTATCTACCGGTCTTCCTTAATCTATTGTAGACTGTGTTATTAGGAAAGGGTGTAACTGATACCATTTCCAATCTTTGATTTGTCATATTCAAGTAAAACCATCACTTTCAATTTGTGAACAACTCTCACATAAGAGGTCATAGGTTGTTGGGAAGTTTTTGGCATAAATGGATACTTTTACATGCAATCTTTAATTTCCCTTAGTTTTATATGTATATGAAACCAATCAAAATATGCAGCGACAAAAACAGCTTATGCATATGTTTGGCTAGCTAGGGACAGATGAGATGTTGACTGTAGCTAATGTAGCTCACCAAAAAACAGCAGATTCTTTGTGAAAGGACAGACGGCATCACACTTTCCAAGGAGAATAACGCGTTACGTAAGTTAATATAAGTGGTGTGGTCGGTCAAAGTTGCATTTATGTTGTTTTAAGATTCAGATATCGTGGCCCTTCTTGGGTACTGTTGATGCGTCCGTGAAAAGAACAGCATACGGCCTTTGCCATCTTTAATTGGATGCAAATGTGACTCTCACAAACAGAATCAAAATGTATATTTTATCATAAGAAACCACTGGACATTGGAATTATGCACTTGGAGAACAATTTAGCAACATCATCTTTCCATTGCTTATTTCGTGCTAGCTTAACGCTACAAAGTCATGGAAAGACGATTTAGCTAAAAAAGTGCATAATTCAATCTCAATTTGGATTCTGTTTGTAAGAGTCAGTCACATTTGCGTCTTTATGCATACAGTAATAGTTTAAATCATTGGTATTTCAGTGAAGAAGTGACTTAAATAGTAATCCTTCACTCTCTTCTGACCATTGGATGTGTGCCTAACCATATCCTATTTAAACTGAAACACTCAGTGAACTCTCAAGGTTATGGGATGCACATTTTAGCTATGTAAAACTGGAATTGGTTCCACATTACATTTTGGGGCTTTTTGGTTTATACCTTTGAATGACTTCGCCATATGGTGTGTAAAAGGTTGTGAAGGTCAATCCGTCAGTCCGCACAGGTCAGTACGCTGCATAATGTTCCTTTAAAAGGACCTGTCGTTTTCCTCTCTTCTCTTTTGTGTTTTGACACAGTCATTGTGACTGTTTTGATCTTGCCCATGTGTCCTGCTGGAGAGGGTTCAAATTGGATTTTTTTTTCATGGTGTTAGGAGCGGAAATCACCCAGCTCTGGCCTGACTCCTCACTACACTACACTACCCTCCCCACCTCTCTTAACCAGCACAGAGGGAGTTCACATGACCCTCAAACACACTCAATAACACAGTTCACATAGTAAACACAAGCTCACAAACACACACACACACACATACAGTATATAAGTGAAACACTCCTGTTCTAACACTTTCTCCCAGCAAAGTATCCAAGTTTTCACGATCACAACCTCATGTACCACTGACAGCTTTGCACAAACGCTGGCAAAGTGTATAGTCTAGGTGATCAGGTGGGACGGGAGAGAAGAAGAAAAAAAAATGAGCCAAAACTAGCCCCTTTAACTTTTTAAAGACTTTTCAGCATTTGTTCTGCACACTTACACACTTACTTACTCCGAGGGGCCGCAGTGACTGGGGTCCCATTTCAGGGCCCAGCATGGAGCCTGCGAGCTCGTCAGCTGTAAAATGAGAGCGCCAGAGCGCAGTGTGAAAATGGATTAGGCTAGCTGAGATAAGGGGAGCCCTCAGCGAGCCATGCATGCCTTCAGTGGGGGAAAAAGAAACACTGGACAAATTGTTTTTGGTACATTAAGTAACTGTTACTTTATTTCACAGATGGGAAACAATAACACAGGCTCCCAGGGTTGGAACCACCGCGGCATAGAATAATGGGAGAGAGAGAGGGAGCTTTGGCCATTGAACTCCACCCCCCCACCCCCCACCCCTTCTTTATACGCAAAGTGATTTTCATGAGGACTTTTGACTCCAAGAATTCAACAGATTGACAAATATAGCATATGATGATAAATGACAAAGTGCTTGGTGGGGAGTCAACAGGCTACTGAATATCCATGTTAATAAAAAATCAAATAAAAAAGCCCTGACTGTTCCCAGTCAGTAAACGGGCAAGGGATTTTTCAATTAATAAGCGTGCTGCCGCACCAGAACCTTCTAAATTAAATAAGTGTGTCAGATCCTGGATGATTTATACATTTGGACTGATCTAACAGCTCGGCGGAACAGCTATGACACCCTGACAAGCTAACAATGGATATGAAAAATGAGCCAATACCACAGCGCTAAGTCTCAGACTTTCAAAGCCAAATGCAACACACTTGTGGTGGAGACCAAACCCCACACATACTTGGGGATATAATGAAAAGAAAGTGGGGGAGAAAAAAATCCCCACAAGATTCTTCCCACTATTTTAGCTAAATCATTCATTGTTTGTATGAATTGATTGATGGAGACAAATTGGTCAAAGTGGAGCGTGTGGAGCGTACTTTGCCTTTCTGATGCATTTTTGTGGCTGTGGAGAAGCACATCACTTTACCACTAAATGAGGTATCAGGCCTATTGCTTAGGCTTTGACGAAATGGGAGAATGTCAAACCAAGTTAGCGCCAAGGTGCTTTTCAAAACATCACAATGCAGCATCTACTTATATCTATAACTGAAAAGGGGTTACTTCAAAACACCTTGTTTGAATGGGGCCTTATTGGAAGAGAAAAACAAGTATATATGCTGGAATTGGAAACTATTCCATTGAATGCACATACTTTTGATGAACCTGAATAATAGAATGACCAAGCTAGCTGATTAAGATTGCACATAACAATGGTATAAAGTCAACACTTGAAATACAAAAAAATCTATTTCACCTCAAGATAAATAATCTAGAACAGCAACTTGTTGTGGTAAGCAGTATTAAGCAGTGGTAACTCGGACATAGTTGGATATTGCGTTGTCCTTTCCTCCTCACTTTCTCCGCCGTCTGATGAAAAACTGCATTTTGTTTTCTTTCTCAGAGCTCAGCAGGTTTAGAGGAAACAATTACCAAGTCCAGTGATCTCTGCTTCCCGCGTCCCACTGTTAAACACTCACCGCCCTGAGGTATGCTCTGGAAATGATACAGTTTTAAAGGGGTTACATTTCATCGTTTTCTTTATCCTCTCTCATTCCCTCTCTCTCTGTTCATTCAGAGGTTTTATATCACAAAACTCCACACCCCCAAAAAAATGATGGGGGTGAAAAAGAGAAAAAAAACAATAAAGATTATGAAAAGCCCATCTTTACAGATCATTAGACAAGGCCAAACAACCTACAGCTATGATAGGATATATCAAAACTGACATGTAATAGTTGATTGCTGATCGCCTATTGATTGAGCTATATTTCACAAGGATAGCCCAGGCTCATACTAGCCCTCTGCACATCACACCAGACCCAGCAGAAGCTACTAGAAGTAAGTAGACTCATTCAAGAATAATTGTAGGAAAATTGGACATGAAGTGCTGTATTAAATTAAGTAAATTGCTATTGATATACACTATATATACAAAAGTATGTGGACACCCTTTCTTATTAGTGGATTCAGCTATTTCAGCCACACCCATTGCTGACAGGTATATAAAAGCCATGCAATCTCCATAGAGAAACATTGGCAATATAATTGCCTTACGGAAGAGCTCAGTGACTTTCAATGTGGCACATTGGAAGCCAGCTTTCCAACAAGTTAGTTTGTCAAATTCCTACCCTGCTAGAGTTGCCCCGGTCAACTGTAAGTACTGTTATTGTGAAGTAGAAACATCTCGGAGCAACAGGGGCTCAGCTGCGAAGTGGTAGGCCACACAAGCTCAAAGAATGGGACCGCGGTGTGCTGAAGTGTATCGTGTAAAAATTGTCATTTACTACCGAGTTCCAAACTGCCTCTGGAAGCAAAGTTAGCACAAGAACTCTTCATCGGAAGCTTCATGAAATGGGTTTCCATGGCCGAGCAGCCACACACAAGAATAGATCACCATGCAAAATACCAAGCGTCAGCTGGAGTGGAGTAAAACTCAACGCCATTGGACTCTGGAGCAGCGGAAATGCGTTCTCTGGAGTGACGAATCAAGCTTCACCATCTGGCAATCCAACAGACAAATCTGGGTATGCGGATGCCAGGAGAACCCTACCTGCCCCAATGCATAGTGCCAACTCTAAAGTTTGGTGGAGGAGTAATAATGGTCTGGGGCTGTTTTTAATCGCCCAACATCAGCACCCGACCTCACTAATGCTCTTGTGGCTGAATGGAAGCAAGTCCCCTAAGCAATGTTCCATCATCTAGTTGAAAGCCTTCCCAGAAGAGTGGAGGCTGTTATAGCAGCAAAGGGGAGACCAACTCTATATTAATGTCCATGATCATTTCGTTATTTGATTTTGAAGTTCAAGACCCCTTTAAGGTATCCTATTTTTTTTTTCAAATTATGAAACGTTAAATTTGGCATTGCTGCTATTAGTCAATAGAAACTCATTGAAATACAGAGTCACTACATGGACGTTTGCTCTGAAGTGTCTGTCCTATATCTGAGAGATATAAGAAAGATGGGGACCTTCCGATGAGGCTTGTGATTATCCTCTAGAGCAAAACGGAGAATGATGTTGTGTTTGTGAGAGTGTCGTCTTTCAGTAGAGTGGCAGGTCAACCCGTTCTGAGACTACAGACATTTCTGTGAGAAGACACATTTTCGGGATGTGTCACGGTCAGCCAAACATCACTCTAGCTCTCCCACATTTCACCACAGATGCGGAAGGGTGATATCGGCGGATGTCGTGGATTGAGCCCATGCAACAAAATCTGATATCTCTAGTTTAAACAGACAGAATTTCTGTAATACGTTAATTAGATTTCCATGGTAGAGAGGAAACTGTAGGCCACGGGTAACTACATTTTTCTTTCAATTACCACGATGAAAGCAACGAAATGCAAGCATTCTGCTGTAGGTATTACAGTACAGCTCAGCTGTGCATTTGGGGTTCACCTTTTTTGACAGTGTTTTTCTAACGGACAACAGATGAGAGGGAAATAGTGTGGCTGATGAGGGAGACGAGAACGAGGGAAGACTGCTGTATCGGTAAAAAGAGAGAGAACTACAACAGGAGAGACGGAATGATAATTTGTAGATGGAAATATGGGCCTATGTCGAGAGAGCGAGAGAGAGAGAGGTTGAAACAGACCCACTTTCAACATGTTTACACTACAAAACGTTTACAATTTGGAACCAGTCATTTATGTGTGTTTGAAAATGTCAAATTGGATTATGATCAAACAGAATGACTACTGTAGTATAGATCATCAGCAAGATGCCTCTGGCCTCTGCTCACAAAGTGGACAGTGAAGGGGAAAAGGCAGAAAAAAAGAATGGAGGAATGAATAAAAAAGAGAGAGAGGCTGACAGCGAGAGAGTAAAGGCACTTGAGCAGCAGGCAGAAAGGCCCAGGCAGGCAGACAGGCAGGCAGGCAGGGCGGCCGAGCCCAGAGTGATTGAATGATCCCATTTCTAGGCTCTTTGTTAGACAACAGGCAGCATCGTATGAAGATTGATACAGAAGTGCTCGACTTGGTTTGCCGGATCATCAAACGGATTGATATTATACTCCTTCTCCGGATGAAGACAAAGTAACTGTTATCATACTCAATACAAGGGCTTTGTCAGAGGCAGAAAATCATCCCTTGTCACCGGTTATGGAACCGTTGCGCCGACTGTCATGGGATTTATCTGGGAGACGCCGCCACTGTCTGCGTCACGCTCTGGCGTTTACATGGTGAAAGCCTCAGCAGTACCGTAAAGATCTTAGTCAAAGATTGAATTACAGAGCCATGCTAAGGATGACATTTATTTCCCTTCAATCGTGCCTGTCCCCCTGGAACTGTAAATCCCTGATCTCCTTATCAACCGCGTTTATTATCATGTGATCACATTTCATTCATTGTGATGTTAAGTTAACATGCATATCCACATGATTTGTATTTTTTCTAATCTTAGACTGAAGAATGCACTACATCTGAGATAGGCCTATCTGTACCTGACTTCTATATATCAGTAACAATATGGTGGAAATCGTGATAAAACACATTACCTACCCAATAAAATGGGATGGTATCACCATGGAAAACATTGAGGGTGTACAAAATATAGCCTTGGAACAGGGGAAGCACTAAAGTGACACCCCTCCAAGGACACTTCGTGAAATTGAGCTGTTGAATACCGTACAAAGTTCATGTGATTAGATGTTGGACACCATACCTGAAAAGCATAAAGCAGTTTGAGTGATATTGTTCTGTACTACTTGCAGGCAGCAAACTCATCAAAGGTCCACCCCCCAACCTCTCAGCACATAGTGGTAATGACCCCAAGAACTATATGACATTATGGGGCATGCTGTCATATGAGTTGGAGTACGCTGGCTCTTCTAATATAAGTGTGTGCTTCTCTCTGTGGAACAGTTTTATGCACACTGTAAAGCTGTCATTCCCGTCTGCTCTCTCTCTCTCTCTCTCTCTCTCTCTCTCTCTCTCTCTCTCTCTCTCTCTCTCTCTCTCTCTCTCTCTCTCTCTCTCTCTCTCTCTCTCTCTCTCTCTCTCTCTCTCTCTCTCTCTCTCCCTCTCTCTCTCTCTCTCTCCCTCTCTCTCTCTCTCTCTCTCTCTCCCTCTCTCTCTCTCTCTCTCTCTCTCTAGCAGTGGTGAAGCACTTCTACATATTTTTCTTTCCATTCATCATGTTTATATGTACCTGCTACAAAGCCGGAGCCACAGAAAGACGGATTACTTTACATGTTAATAGTGAAACGATAAGGGGGAGAAGGATTGGTTGGCCCCAGTCACTACCTTGCTTGTATTATATTAAATATTCTCAAGATATCAAGTTACGGTGAGGCTAAGAGCTGTGTGTTATTATCTTCAAATGGTCAAATAGCTACACTCTTAGAAATAAAAATAAAAGTGTTATCTAGAACACAAAACGGTTATACGGCTGTCCTCATAGGAGAACCCTTTGATGAAGCCTTTTTGGTTCCATGTAAAACCCTTTCCACATAGTTCAAAAGAGTTCTACCTGGAACCTTCTTCTGCTGTCCTATGGGGACAGCAGAAGAACCCTTTTGGGATCCATTGATTTCTAAGAGTGTAGCAACAATGAAAGGAAGCTGAACTGGGGAATCGTAGGTGGCTTGTTTCAGCTAGTTGTATCATGTTCTAGATACCAGACCTGGGATAACTATAGTTTTAGCTATGCTTTGTGGGAAGTAAAATCATTTTCGGGGAAACAAATAATTACTATGGAGGTGACTACAACTATTTGAATCCAGATTTGTACTATTTGGAGAGTGTTACTCAGTAATGTGCTGTATTGGATTTGCCCCAAACATAACACTTTGTATTCAGGAGAAAACGTTAATTCCTTTGCCACTTTTTTTGCATTATGACTTTAGTGCTTTGTTGAAAACAGGATGCATGTTTTGGAATATTTTTATTCTCTACAGTGTTCATTCTTTTCACTCTGTCAGTTAGGTTACTACTGTCGAGTAACTACAATGTTGATGATTCATCTTCATTTTTATCCTATCAACGCCACTAAACTCTGTAGCCGTTTTAAAGTCACCATTGGCCTCATGGTAAAATCCTTGAGCAGTCTCCTTCCTCTCCGGCAACTGAGTTAGGAAGGACGCCTGTATTTTTTTAGTGACTGGGTGTATTGATACACCATCCAATGTGTAATTAATAACTTCGCCATGCTCAAAGGGATATTCAATGTCTGTTTTTTTTCTTTACCCATTTAGCAACAGGCGCCCTTCTTTGCGAAGCATTGAAAAACATCACTGGTTTTTGTGTTTGAATCTGTGTTTGAAATTCACTGCTCTACTGAGATAATTGTTTGTGTGGGGTACAGAGATGAGGTAGTCATTCAAAAATCATGTTAAGACTACACCTGCATTGCTTGCTGTTTGGGGTTTTAGGCTGGGTTTCTGTACAGCACTTTGAGATATCAGCTGATGTAAGAAGGGCTATATAAATACATTTGATTTGATTATTGCACACAGAGTGAGTCCATGCAACTTATTAAGTGACTTGTCAAGCAACTTATTATGTGACTTTGACTTGTATTTACCTCAATGTATCTAGGCTTGCCATAACAAAGGGCTTGAATACTTATTGACATTTCAGCTTTTCATTTTTTCTTAATTTGTAAACACTTTGAAAAACATAATTCCACTTTGACATTATGGGATATTGTGTCTAGGCCAGTGACCAACCATCTCAATTGAATCCATTTTAAATTCAGGCTGTAACACAGCAACATGTGGAAAATGTCAAGGGTTGTGAATACTTTCTGAAGGCACTGTATTCAAATACCTTCAGATATGATTTGATTTTCTGAGAGGTATTCAAAATATTTTTCTGAGACCTGTATTTGAATATCAAAGAAATAAGTTGCCTTCTAGGTGGAACTCTACATGAGCTACAGTACAATCGACTACCACAAGTATTTGAAAAGTTGGTACTTTAAAATAAACTACAAAATACAACTATTTTCTGACCAGGTCTTCTTGACACCATGTTTTGTTTTGACGTGTTTTGACTTATGTCATGTCTATGCTAATATGGAGAATAAAAAAATGTGCTAGCTAGCTAACCAACAGCTGTGCATTTGAGAGAAAAGTGCTTATTGTCGAAATATATGTATGTTTTCAATAGAGTTGGAGACAAAATATAGTTTACATGTTGTCAATAATCCTTTAATTTTGAGCCAACCTTATCTGTTTTGCCCCAGAGTTGCGCATGCATCAGTTTTCTCAGTAAACAACTCACCAGTACAGACGTACAGGTTACACGCACAGATAAAGGCTACACACATGCCCCCCCCCACACACACGCACAGATAAAGGCTACACACATGCCCCCCCACACACACACACGCATAGATAAAGGCTACACACATGCCCCCCCCCCCACACACACGCATAGATAAAGGCTACACACATGCCCCCCCACACACACACGCACATGCAGCACTCAAACACACACATTTGCAAACAGAAGTGTTGGCTAGTCTGGCCTTGTTAAGACGTTGACCCCCACGAGTGGAATGACCTCTTTGTTGGTCTGTCGGGCAAGCAAGCAGGATGTGTGTGTGTGTGTGGAGAGGGGAGGTTTGTGGATAAGAGTAGCTACTATCAGGGGACAAACATCTCCTGCCCCACAAAACCAGATGATCCATCTCCCTTTTTAGCTGGTGTCAGGAGTGTTTTGTGTGATGATGATTTGACGCTTGGCACTAGGTCCCCCTCTCCACCCCGCTCCACCACCACAATGAGCTATGACAGCCAGAGCTGCTGGGCTACAGCCATGGGGAAATAGCCTTGTCTCCATGGTGAGAAGCAGCTCTGAACCTCTCCCTCTTCCATTCATCCATTTCACTTTACAACTTCATAACTAAGACCTATCGTCTAGTAAAGACTCTAACAAGGGGATATAATTTCCCAAAACTAATGGTGTACGGAGGGACATTTTCATAAAAATAGACTTCCATTTTGGGAGCACAGTCAGTTTAAATCAATAAAAATGTTATTATTGATAAATGTGCATCATAGCGGTGTGTTCATTTTGACGTGAATATCTACTAATCTAGATGTAGCCTTTGTACAGTAGCCGTAGCTCTGCTCTGCTTGTCTGTGGCACTCTGTAATAACTCTCTCCCCAGTGAGAAATAAAGGCCAGCCAAGGAGGCTGAGGGCCTGTGTAAATGAGATGGTTCTGCTGCATTAGCTTCATAAAACCATAATCCTTTCTCCATAAACCATTACATGCGCCGCAACATTTCTGATTTATGGGGTGGAGAATCAATGGGAAAAAATTAATGCTCGCAAAACATCTCCGAGACAGTATTGAGCAGATTTTAATTGTGATTTCATTCTGTGTTGTGGCCGTTAGCCAGATGATGAATGGGGATCTAACCTTCCACTCCAGTGAGCACCGGAGAGAGTCTTTAATATGACAATTAAGTGTCTGTCTTCAGATTTTATTGTATCTCTCTCTCTCTCTCTCTCTCTATCTTCTCTGTACCCTACCTCTCTCTCTCTCTCTCTCTCTCTCTCTCTCTCTCTCTCTCTCTCTCTCTCTCTCTCTCTCTCTCTCTCTCTCTCTCTCTCTCTCTCTCTCTCTCTCTCTCTCTCCCTCTCTCTCTCCTCAGATCACTTCATCTGTACAGTGCAGATTTCGTGCAGATTAAATTGAGACTCGGGTTTTCTCCATCTCAGAGCACTTACTTATGTTTTATGACACGCACTAAATCAATTTTATGCTGCTATTGATTTTTTTCCCTCCTCTTATTACCCTCTTGCTTAAATCGACATAAAACCATTTTGCCTTTTACGCCCCTGTTTCTCCTCACTCCTAGTTCCTGATGACCTTATGTACGCCTAGGACAGCGATGTGCTGCTGGCGGGGTGGGAGAGGGTGGTGGGGGGGGGGGCATCCTGGGAGGATGGGGGGTGGGGGGGAGGGAGAAGTTGAAAGCGCTCTCAGAGGAAATATTTGCACTACATTAAGCACCAGTGGGCAGTGCGGCATACAGACACCAAGCAGACACTGTGCAACCAGAAGGTGGCAGGTTAACCCTTGTGCTGTCTTAAGGGTCAAACATTACCCACCACTATGTTTAACAGCAGAGAAAACCCCCTACATTATATTTTTGATGACTTTTCCTAGTGAGTGACCCAGAAAAAGTGAAACATCGCCTTTGTTCATATTTCCATGAAAGCTGTACGTCACCAGGGTACAATGGGGAAGATGGGGAAGAATACAACCCAGAGCACGATGCATCATCTTCAGATGAAGAAGAAATCCCCCAAGCTGAAAGAGAGACATTTTTGTCAAAGAGCAGACAAATAACATGGTCCTTGTCACCATATGACAAGCAGGGCAGGATGGCAGCACAAAATGTCTTAAGGATGACCCCAGGGCCCACAGGACATGCAGTTGCCCATGCCCAGGACATCACCTTAACATTCTACATGTTCATCACACCAGCACATTCTATATGTTCATCACGCCAAAAAATCATCCTGGAGATGACAAAATATGGAGACAGCTGGAAAAGGATGGATGAGATGGACCTGTGTCCCTACATAGGGCTGCTAATCTTAGCGGGTGTGTGTAGGTCCCGAGGCGAGGCTACATGTAGTCTCTGGGATGCAGAGAGGGGATGGGCGATTTTCCGTGCCACGATGCCACTGAAAGTCTTTCACAATTTCTCAAGGATGCTACGGTTTGATGACCGTGAGTCAAGAGCTGCAAGACGTGTGAGAGACAAACTGGAAGCCATAAGAGAGGTCTGGGAGAAGTGAGTAGAGCATCTGCCATACCTCTCCAACCCTGGGACTGAAGTTAACAGTGGATGAGCAACTGGTTCCGTTCAGAGGTACATTTTTATTTTCACAAGTGGTTTTCACTGTTCATATTATTATGTATTGCTGTAATATCATTGATTTACGTGATTGTTTTCTCTGACACTGATAGTTATTACTGATAGTAATATATTTTGTCAAAAGGTTGCTGTCCTTTCCGGCAGTATATGCCCAGCAAGCCAGCAAAGTATGGCATCAAGATATGGGTTGCCTGTGATGCACAATCCAGCTACGTTTGGAAGATGCAAGTCTGCACAAGGAAGCCGACCAGTGGAGGCCCGGAGAAGAACCAGGGATGCGGGTTGTGCTTGATGTGACAGATGGATTGAGGGGGCACAATGTCATGTGTGACAATTTCTTCACCTCTTATGAACTCAGCCAGCAGCTCCTGAAGAGGAAGATCACCATGGTTGGCACAGTTAGAAAGAACAAGCCTGAGCTCCCCCCTGCACTCCTCACAACAAGGGGGAGAAAGGCCTTCTCATCAAAGTTTGCCTTCACCCCCACCACCACTCTAGTTTCTTACTTCCCAAGGAGGAACAAGAATGTGGTCCTCCTGAATACACTGTACAAAACAGCTGAGATCAGTGATCGTGAGGACAGGAAGCCAGCCAGCCATCATCCTGAACTACAACCACAACAAAGGAGGCATGAACAACCTGGACAAGGTGATTGGAACTTACAGCTGCAGGAGGATGACTGCCCGCTGGCCCCTGGTCATGTTCCATAACATCATTGATGTGTCATTATACAATGCCTTCGTGATATGGAACAAGATCAACCTACCTGGATGCCTGATAAGCGGAACAAGAGGAGGGTGTTCCTGGAGCAGCTGGGAAAGTCACTTGTGACCCCACACATTCAAAGAAGGGAGTGCCGGCCCAGCACAGCAGCCTCTGCAGCGCATGTGAAAGCTGTTCGGAGGGCTGAATCTTGTCCTGATCCACCTGAAACTGCAGCTGGGGTAGGTAGGTAATCACCTTTATAAGACAACACAAATGACGCCGCTTGCAACATTGATGCAGTCTCTGTGTGTATGCGTATAAACAAAGCGAGAGCTGACTGGACTGAAGGCCATCATGTGAATGACTCAAGTCTATTGGCATTAACAATGTGAAGCAACAAGATTAGTCAATGTAATTATGTTTAATATAAGCACCATTCATCACTACTTACTCATCCTTACGGAGAAAATATTGGAATTAATTCAATTCAAACAAGTTATTGCTAAGCACAAGTACAGCACTTGACAACCACTAAACAGAATAAAAGAAAAACGACAGCAAAGAGCGCTCATGGTAACACTTTATTTTGAAGGGTATCTACATAAATGCTTCATAATGCATTCATAAACCATACATACTACATTCAGATGAAGTTCATAGGATTTCATAAATGCTTACAGCAATGCAAGGTTAGGATGAATGTAATTGTAGCTGGCTTTGATTAAATCAATTTGTCCCTGGGTTAGCTAGCTGGCAGAGGCCCAGACCCTCACTGTGTCTCCGATCGCTGTCGGCTCCATCAGGCCCTTTAGCAAAGAGCTAAACATGAGCATCAATGTGACCATTTAGTGTGTTCTCTGAGCAGATGCAGGCTGAAGGTCAGCCCATTGTGTTTGTTCCACCGCACCCTGCCTTTCACTCCGACACTCTGGGCCGCTGTCCACATCAAAGATGTTATTGAAGCCCAATCGGAAACCCCGGTTTGGCAGGGAAGCAGGGCATTAAGAGAGAAAAGGAGAGAAGGAGAGTAAAACGAGGGGGCCCTTACCCAACATGTAGATCTTACTAAACCAGTGAGCCGTGCAGAGAAGAACAACATTTATACTATCATATCGTTTTTGTTTTTAGTAATTGCAAAAATAAAAAAAATGGGAATGAGAGAAAGAGAGAGAGAGAGAGAGAGAAAGAGGGAGAGGGAGAGGGAGAGAGAGAGAGAGAGAGAGAGAGAGAACGAGCAGATGTGAATGACAGCTTTACAGTGTGCATAAAACTGTTCCACAGAGAGAAGCACATACTTATATTAGAAGAGCCAGCATACTCCAACTCATAAGACAGCATGCCTCATAATGTCATATAGTTCTTGGGGTCATTACCACTGAGAGGTTGGGGGGTGGACATTTGATGCGTTTGTTGCCTGCAAATAATAGAGAACAATATCACTCAGACTGCTTTATGCTTTTCAGGTATGGTGTCCAACAAACATGAATCAAGGGTTTAGTTATACATTTTGTACGGTATTCAACAGCTCAATTTCACGAAGTGTCCTTGGAGGGGTGTCACTTTAGTGTTCCAAGGCTATATTTTGTATACCCTCAATGTTTTCAATAAGTGTTTCTTTCCTTTTTCGCCCATGTCCGGGAGCCATGTGGGACAGCTTCTCAAATGATGATGTGGATTAACACACAGCAGCTGTCCCCCTCCTCAATCCCTCCCCCTGTCCTTCTCTCCCAGGTCCTGTTCGTCACCTCTCTGGTCACAGCAGTGACAGCACTATGATGGATTAGGAATTGTCATCCAGGACGCTTGTCACTTGTTTACGAGACGGCCATCCCTCATCTCTCACCACCACAGGCCTTATAATCCGGTCGACATTCTCTCTCTCTCAGCCAGACACCCGATACAACACAACACCATTTAAAACATGCTTTTTTCCCTCTGGGCTGTGATGCATTAATATATGTGGTCGGATTAGCAATCTCACAGGAACTGTGGTGATGTCTTCTCCTGTCAACCTCTACCTACCCCTGAGAAAGGCATGTTTGATACATACATGTATATCCCCAAGGACAGATGGAGGGAGCCTTTCTAACCTGCATTATGGTGTTGAAGAATAAAGGGTTGGTGGTTTTAAATCAGTAACTGGGTTATGTATATGGAAGCAAAACATGTGTATTCATAGGTATGCCATATATTCCAATTTTAAATCTATTTAACAGGCACATCCAATACAGAAGGCCTGTATAATGTGTCTAATATTGTTGTATAATAGGGGCAAAACATATGTATCAATGTCACGTTCGTTGAAAGGAGTAGACCAAGGCGCAGCTGGAGTAGAGTTCCACATATTTTAATAAACAGAAACTCACCAAAAACAAAACAATAAAGCACAAACGAAACGTGAAGCTACTGGTGCGCACTCAGGCAACTAAATGTAGACAAGATCCCACAAACACAAATGAGGAAATGGCTACCTAAATATGATCCCCAATCTGAGACAACGATAAACAGCTGCCTCTGATTGGGAACCATATCAGGCCACCATAGAAATACAATATCACCTAGATGACCCATCCAAGTCACTATCACTTCCCAACCAACAGAGAAAAAACAGCTTACTATGGTCAGGGCGTGACAGTACCCCCCCCCCCCCCCCCCCCCCCCCCCCCCGGTGCGGACTCCGAATGCAAAACCTGACTCAATAGGGTCCGGGTGGGCATCTTTGATGGATGACGCAGGGCGTCGGGGGCAGTTCCAATGCGGGGCGAAGTACCCACTCCGCTCGCAGATACGTCTTCCTCCATGGTGGCTCTGGTGCGGGGATCATTGACCGTGGGTCGTCGCTGGAGGCACCGGACCGTGGATCGTCGCCGGAGACTCTGGACCGCCGACCGTCGCTGGAGGCTCTGGGCCGCCGACAGTCGCTGGAGGTTCCGGACCGCAGACCATCTCAGGAGGTTCCGGACCGTAGACCGTCTCAGGAGGTTCCGGACCGCAGACCATCTCAGGAGGTCCCGGACCGTAGACCGACTCAGGAGGTTCCGGACCGTAGACTGTCTCAGGAGGCTCCTGACTATATACCGTCGTTGGAGGTTCCGGACTGTGGACCGTCGTTGGAGGTTCCGGGCTGTGGAACGCCGCCGGAAGCTCTGGAATGGGAACTGTCGCCAGAAGCTCTGGACTGGGAACTGTCGCCAGAAGCTCTGGACTGGGAACTGTCAACAGAAGCTCTGGACTGGGAACTGTCACCAGAAGCTCTGGACTGTGGAGGCGCATTGGAGGCCTGATGCGTGGGACCGGTACAGGTGGTACCGGGCTGGTCACACGCACCTCAGGGCGAGTGCGGGGAGGAGGCACAGGACGCACTGGACTGTGGAGGCGCGCTGGAGGTCTACAGCGCTGATCCGGCACAATCCGTCCTGGCTAGATGCCCACTCTAGCACGGCAAATGCAGAAAGCTGGAACAGAGCGCAACGGGCTGTGAATGCGCACTGGAGACACCGTGCGCATCACCGCATAACACGGTTAAGCACGGGGAGTTGGCTCAGGTCTAAACTCTGACTCCGCCAATCTCCCCATGTGCCCCCACAAAATTGTTTTTGGAGCTGCCTCTCGGGCTTCCGTTGTTGAGCTAACTCCTCGTATCTTCGCCATTCCGCTCTCGCTGCCTCTATCTGCTCCCTTGGATGGCGATACTCTCCGGCCCTTGTCCAGGGTCCTTCTCCATCCAGGATTTCTTCCTATGTCCACTCCTCCTGGCCACGCTTCTTGGTCCGTTTTTTGGGGGGGATCTTCTGTCACGTTCATTGAAAGGAGTAGACCAAGGCACAGCGTGAGTAGAGTTCCACATATTTTAATAAACAGAAACTCACCAAAAACAAAACAATAAAGCACAAACGAAACATGAAGCTACTGGTGCGCACTCAGGCAACTAAATGTAGACAAGATCCCACAAACACGAATGAGGAAATGGCTATCTAAATATGATCCCCAATCAGAGAGAACGATAAACAGCTGCCTCTGATTGGGAACCATATCAGGCCACCATAGAAATACAATATCACCTAGATCACCCACCCAAGTCACTATCACGCCCCAACCAACAGAGAAAAAACAGCTTA
This sequence comes from Oncorhynchus mykiss, assembly GCF_013265735.2. NCBI lineage: Eukaryota > Metazoa > Chordata > Actinopteri > Salmoniformes > Salmonidae > Oncorhynchus > Oncorhynchus mykiss. Next base: position 31,917,660 of record NC_048567.1, read on the forward strand.
CTATGGTCAGGGCGTGACAATCAAGTTACCTTTACCACATAAAAATAAAACGTCTTGCAGTGTCTTGCAGTGCTTGTCTTTGCTGTCTAAACAAATATGTCAAAAGACTATGCTTGGGATAATTATTTTACACAACAAAGGGAATGCATTCAACACTGGGAAGAGTCATTGACTGAAGTTGGAAACGAGACACAGAACATGTCCTTCCCCTCCCTCTACTGTATTTCTTTCTCTCTTTCTCTCTCTCTCTCTCTCTCTCTCTCTCTCTCTCTCTCTCTCTCTCTCTCTCTCTCTCTATTTCTCTCTCCCTCTCTCGCTCTCACTCTCTCTCTTGCTCTCTTTCTCTCTGAGGCTTGTGGCAGCATGGGTATGTCCCCTGTGCAGTGAGGTTGTTAGGAGGACCAGCCCGCTGAGCCCAGCTCTCCCTCCTTCTTGCCAGGCTGCAGCTAGAAGAACATGTGGGGGAGATGACTGCCATCCTGCCATCCCCGCTCTGCTCTGCCCCGCATCTCCCAGTGAGACTCTCCCAGTCCTCTCAGTGTGGCCCTTGAGAGGGGCCATAATGTGCTCCTATCAGGTTTAATGGTCCCCACCGTGGACTCACTCTGAGATGGCATTAAAGGGAGGGGGTGGCTGCGGGTGGCACGCTATAATGGACCGCAAGCATATTGTCATTAAAATATTCCTGAACACTCCCCTGCTCGTGGCATAACCGCCGCCGAGAGAGCCATCATAATTGGCTCTGACAACATGGCATAATTGCCTTCAGCTGGCGGTCGGTTCTTTTACAGTTGACATTGTTCAGGGAAGACGGCGACGACGAGGTGATTGGGTGATTTGAATACGCAGCTTGTTTCGCTATGGCGGCCGTAATTGAAATATGGTACGTGTGAACGGACGATTACATTACGAAGACCACTCGGATAATCACCTGACAGGGGAGTGATTGAGTCTACAATCTGCCACAGTGTCTCTCTGAGAGCAGAGGAGATATAAGGGGCGAGAGAGGAGAGGAAGAGGGGGGGGGGGGGGGATGCGAGGCATCAGGAGGAGGGCTCTTGGCTCACTTTTTCGGAGTGGCACTGGAGTGCCAGTCTGGCATTCCTGGACTCTCTCTATCCCCCCGACTCTCAGACTCTCTGTCACTCGCTCCCTGCACTGCTTTGCTTTGGATAGTCCACTTCCCCTGAACGAGCTAACAGATGGCCATTCATCAGTCCTTCATTTTAGATAGATTTTCATTCATATTCATATTTCTCTTTCATTTCGGGGAGGGGGGGGGGGGGGGTGAGCACCTCTCTACTCCTCTCTAACAGACAAAGACGGGCTGTCTCTGAGAGTCGGTGATGATTCGGGGGTGATTGGGGGGTTGTTTTGGCTCTTTAGTTCTTATTGTGGGGAGACTTACGAACGTATACTGGTGCTACAAAACTGGAATAGGTCTATCAAAAGTGTTTTTTATTCTGCCTGTTCTTTGAGCAATAGTTGGAGATTGTAAATGATCCGATCAGTCCACAGTCAGTATTTTGGTATTTTGTAATACGTTTCAGACATGCCTTGTGTTGTTGTCGATGTTGTTGTTTTCCCGTTCCTTCCAACGAGATACAAAGAAGTGCATAGTTCCACAAAAGTTAGAGCGCCACTAAGTGCCAGTATACACTAGAAACATCATTAGAAAGAGAGCGGGCAAACAAGGGAGGAAGAGAGGGAGAAGGAAAGAGAGTCGAGGGAAGGTAGAAATAAGAGTGGCTATAATGACAGGCTAATGCATCTAGCCTCTTGGTTGCACAGTAGAGAAAATCAGCCATGCTACTGTTGTTGCTAAGGTAAAAACGATGCAGGTGCCACTTCTCTTTAATCTGCTCCTCCCCTCACTATTATCTCACATTTGGGCATAAACACAGAGACTGTGCAACCCGATAATATGCAATTAAAAACAAAGATCATTAAAAGTTATTGGTGTCTGCCTAATTACTATAACTTTCCCCTTATAATGAGTGTGCATGGGGTATTGACTGGAAGCAAATCTCCCTTTCCTCTTGGAAAAAGCAGGTAGTTACTTTGTGTTAAATCATTAATATAGTAATGATTTTTCCAGAACACTCTCAATTAAGACCAGAGCAGAAAATGACCCAGGGGAGTTCAAGCTCATGCTTTTAAAAGTGTGATGTTCCAAAAATATCCTCCACACACTCTCACTGGAGAATATGGTTAGGCCCCACTCATGTTTCTGAATCATTGAGTGTAAATGTGTCTGTCTGTCTGTCTGTCTGTCTGTCTGTCTGTCTGTCTGTCTGTCTGTCTGTCTGTCTGTCTGTCTGTCTGTCTGTCTGTCTGTCTGTCTGTCTGTCTGTCTGTCTGTCACCAAGTGTGTTTGTGTGTGTGGTTGTGCTTGTGTGTGCCTGTATGTGTCTCCCCCAGTGTGTGTGTGTGTGTGTGCATCTCACCAAGTTTGTTTGTGTGTGTGTGTTTGCATCTCACCAAGTGTGTTTGTGTTTGAGTGTGTCCCTCCAGATTTCTGATCCACACTTCCCCCATCTGAGGGAGACCCCTCCTCCCCAAATGCTACAACAATTACATCATTTGTTAGTCTATTATCTCAACACCTGCAAGACAAGTCTGTCTCAATTTCCCCTTGGTTCCTGTGATTTCCTCCCACCCTTCTCTCTCTGTGGCACCTCTGTGGTGTGGGCTGCTTGTGTCAGAGGGCCTTTGGGCCATGCCAGCCCTCCATGCATTGTGCTCAAGCCAAGTGGCAGTGCCAGTTCACACCCCTTTAGCAGTGAATTCTTGTCTCAACCTTCTCTTTTCTTTTTCATTTTGAATCCCCATCGTGACACAACACACTCACACGCATAGACACACAAACACACTCGCATGCACGCACTCAAGCATGCACACACACGCACACACACACGCACGCAAGCACGCACGCACGCACACACACACACACACACACACACACACCAGCTCCCTCCCTCTTTTCAACCCAACTCCTCATAATATTCACTCAGTGAGGACCAGCAGGGTTTCGAACAAAGACCTTTTGCCATGGAGAGATTCGTTATAGTCTCCATAAACACAATTTACAGAAGGTTCCTTTTGAAATGCTTGACATTTCCTCCCCACTCTTTAGATGTACTCGCTGGGTACAGTGCGTCAACTTTGTTTGAATTTATCGCACATAATAAGCCATTTTCACCCAGTTTAATGTCATCGCCTAAGTAACCAGGAGGTCTTAGGCAACAATGCAGAAACTGCAAATGTGTCAATGGAATGTGTAAAGCTTAGTATAAATCTATCCTGTCCTAATCCCAGGCTCCCTTTCACAGGATGATTTTTCATATGCATATGAGGATTTTTGGTGTATTACGTTCTCACACATTTTACAGCCGGGACAGATTGAAATGAGGTTCCCGAGGGGTCGCGGGAAGGGGAGCGGGTGAGGGTAGAGCGGAGGACGGTTGTGAGGGAGGGACAGGGGTAAGAATAGGTTTGGAGGGAATTTACGCAACTCTCTTTGCAAGACACTTTCAAATCCACCCGGGGCGCCATGCACTGCCTGTATTTTCTGAAATCCCAATTTTCAGTTCCACTTTTAACTGCTATTATCTAGACATGATCTAACCTGTGATCACTCCGAAAGATACATGTTAGTAGTGTCATAAACCACAAATAAACACAGACAGGAAGCTTGCTGGCTCAGTCATGACTGTATTGTACACATTGTTATGACCACATTTTTCTTAAAGGCACAAACACTTTCCGAAGTAATTTTGAACTAAAAAGTATTGTGGAGCACCTGCACCTAAATATAATCAGTACCAGCACCCAAAATGACTACCGGCACCTATTTCAGGCCAAGTCTAGCACTGCTCCGATGGCATTTGTCCATAAACATTAGTTCAAGGAAGGTATTGTTTCATGAAATAAACATAAAAGCTCCTGAGCAAAACTCTCAGTTTCTCTGCACATTTGTATGTGGACGCAGTGCATGTGCTGTGTGACCTGCGCGTCAGTTCTCAGTGTGCCTCTTGTGTTGCATCACACTGTGTCAGCGCATGACATCACTCTATGACATTCTCAAAATGCCCGGTTATGAATTCCGAAGAGATGACACAAGACAACATATGCACTTCCGCTCATGTTGACGTGACCTTTAGAATGATCCAGGCTTATTTGACACAATTTTTCTTCCCATCCTCTCCCATGCTCTCTCCCTCCTCTTCTCTCCATAGCCCCATGTGTGTCCCTCCCTGCTCCTCCCTGCCTCTACAGCCAAATCCCATATAGTGGTTGTCTCCTCTGGAAGTCATGCTAGTGCCACCCGTTATTTATCGACCGCTGACAGGGCCATGAATCCCAGGCCAAAGCGAAACTCATATAGTTATCAAAAGCATAAAATTCCTATCACTTTAGGTGTCAGAGCAGCGACAAGAAAATGAAACAGGTACTCATAAAGCCGGCGGGTGTCGTAAATCACGGCTGAGAGGTGGCGAGTGGGACGGACAGGCGCAGTGGTTCTCGGGCTAAGGCGAAGGAGTCTCTTGATTAAATAAGGGGAATTAGATATTTTTGCAAAAGCGGGAAATAACAGTGATCTATGCTCGGTGTCAGTGGGTTGTAACTTGACGCCATTCTGCATGGTTTATTTGTTTATTTATTTCTCTGTGTCTTTTTAGCAGATCAATCTATCTCGCTGTCGTAGTAACGCAGGGCCGAAGGGAGAAGCGGAGATTCCTCCTCTGGCTGAAACATGGTCAGATTGGTGGCGGTTGTCGACTTGGCTGCCTGGGTTCTCTCACTTCTTGTAGCTTATAAGACTTATAGGAGTCTACTTTTAGACACCCCATCTTACCTGGTGGGCCAGTTGTATGGCTGGAAATATGTGTCTTAGTCTTAAATGTTCCCAGACCTCCAGGATTATAGCTCACCCAGGCTATGCTCCTTCTAAATGTGAGATTATATGATACATCAAATGAATTACATAAATGGCCGCGCACCTCATATTAGCATTTGGTGGCAGTGGCTAGTTTATGTGTGGATTGCAGTCTCTCCCATAGATTTAGTAGGCCTTGTCGTCTGTAGACTGCGTCCAAGATAAGGAAACAGATATTTCATTATGTCATTTTGCTGAATTATTTGTTTAATATGCATATTGTAAAAACGTGACCTCACTGCTTGTACTATCCCCACATGTAGATGAAGACCGGTGTCTAATGTGTTATTTTCTTCTTCAGATTTTCCCACTTTAAAGACATGATTTTGGGACATTGTCTTTCGGGCGGTTGGAGGTGTCTGCAGCGCTGATGAGATCTGTGAACTCTGGGGAGTTGAGGTCAAGACCTCCCACCCCATCCATCATCCAGTGATAGACATGGGGAGCAGGCCAGTGACAGGCCTGGACTGGTGGCTGGGGCTTGTGGCTTGGCTGGGTATGGGGGTAGATTGGGGGTCTGGGGGTCGAGGGGGACAGGGGGGACAGGTCCACCATGTGGGGGGACAAAAAAGGAGATCACCTCTTCACCATCGAAGTCATCTATCATCTCTTGAGCGTCTCTCGTGGGATTTTTGACCACTCAAACAACCTCGTCTGTGAAGACTTTATAAAACACATTGGGATTGGATTTTGATTTGATTTGACTTCGTGTCCTGGAAATGAGCGTCTGCCCAATTACTAAATGCAAAAGCTGACAACTAAACTAACCGCGTCATGGGTCATAGATATACCTATGATATTATGCTTTTCCATTACAGCTGTTTACTGTATCATCTTAGATGAAGTCTAAGGCAAATATACCCACTCTGTTGCTTCAGTACTACAATTGATCCAAAATTACTGATGTCACTCCCTGCTCTTGTAATGCACTTGTAACTGAGTGTCTATGGACTACTTGTTCCTCACACCATTGAAAAAAGTGTTCAACGCTTCAGACAAGTCATTCATCTCTACAGTTGGGGAGTTGGCCAAGTTTGGTGTGTTTGGGTATTTTTCTGACTAATTTCTCCTCTGTGTTGACTCCGGGAGACCCCACTGTCTTTCAGAGAGGAAGGTAGGAGAGCAAGCTGTGTGGACAATAAGATCCAAATCTCTGTTTGACATGGCGGCGCATGCACACACAGATCCCCCCCCCCCCCCCCCCCACACACACACACACACACACACACACACACACACACAATGTAAGTGTGAAATGGGTTCAGTGACACTTGACCTGTGCCACCCAAGCTTCTTTCAACACATCAGCCCTATCTATGTGCGTGGCTGTGCGATCGCATGCTTTCCTCTGTCTGAGCTGAACGTGCTACTGTCTAGACACTTCTCACACAGTTTTCGCTGCATATGTTGTGCACCTCTGTCAAAAAAAAGTTCCTTTTTTAAAGGAAGTTCCACAAGGCTCGTTCCCTCCCCTGTCAGACAGAGAGTAGCTTGCTGTGAGTTGCTTGGCATGGTGAAGTAATGAAACGACATGGGGTTCAAGAGTGAAGTGGCTCATAGAGTCTTAATTGATTCTTACCGTTGTTTTTGATTATGTTGTCGTGGTCGTTGTCGTTGTTGTTGTGAGCCACGTACAGTTTAATTTCAGGACACTGACTCATAAGAACAGGGTCATGTAAATAAGATGGTGATAAAATCTTAATACTCTGGGTGACCCCATCTGTAACTACAGCAAAACCCCTCCATTGAGATAACATGGAGAACGGAGAGTGACATAGATATGCTGTAATCCTCTGCAAGATTTGCTCTCTGATTGAAATACATGTTATTCTTTGAGGAGAATCATTTTGATGTCAAAATATTTATAGCAAGTGCTGGGTAAGCATTACAAATATGTCCATGTCGGTGTCTTTGTGCGTGCGCACGTTTTGCATTCGTGCGTATGCGTGCACGTGCGTGTCTGAGCCACTGCTGTTTTCAGAGGACACATGTGAAGCTGTGAAACTCGGTGAAACAAGCTGCCCTTCTTCTGTCCTGCCGGGGCCTCAGTGGGATGGGCAGTTTATGACATGACAGGACATGCCAACAAATTGCATCACTTCTGCCTCTGTGGCCGAGGACAATGGGCCACCATATGCCGACGTGGGGAAATGAATGGGGCTCATTTGTGCTGGCACCACGAGCCCCCAGTCCCCTCACCCTCCTCGCCCCTGCCTGGGCCCTGTTTGTCCCCTAACCCCCTCACCCTGCACTGGGCTCCACTGTGGCACACAGGCCGACCCAGACAGACGAGCCCAGTCTCTGACATAGAACAGAAAACAAGATCAAAAGGAGAGAATCACTTATTTATTCAATAAATAGACATATATGCTTGGCCCAAGGCAGAATGTGAACTCTATTTATTGTTGTTCGTTAAAAATAAATTATAATGAAATAACAGGTTGTTATTATCCTCATATACATTGTCTTATATACATTGTCTTCTCATGACATACAGATATGGGCTCCTGAGTGGTGCAGTGGTCTAAGGCACTGCATTTCAGTGCTAGAGGTGTCACTACAGACACCCTGGTTGAAATCCAAGCTGTATCACAACCAGCCATGACTGAGAGTCACATAGGACAACGCACAATTTCCCCAGTGTCGTCCGGGTTTGGCCAGTCTAGGCCGTCCTTGTAACTAAGAATTCGCTCTTAACTGACTTGCCTAGTTAAATAAAGGTCACACACATACAATAAAAGGTGTGTGAATATGGTATAAATCTTTTAGTTTGTGTCTCGGCATTGGTTGTTTACATGTGTGCATGTATCTGTGTCTGTTTTTGCGTGAATGGGATTTTTGTTGAGCATGTGTGTGTGTGCATGTGTCTGTGTGTATGAGTGCTTCTGAGTGTGTGCAGGGATGATAGCAGATGATTAAGGAGCGGCTGCTCTGTTGACATGAGATACTAATGAGGATGAAATGAGAAGGTCAGGGCTCGTCTCCAGGAGAGGGACGCCCCTCGCTACCCCCCCCCCCAGCCCGCCCCCCTCCTCGGGACGGCCAGCTAATCTCCCTCTTAATCGGCCCTGCCACCACGGCACACAAAAAAACACACACACATACAAAAACACACACACGCACACAAACGCGCACATGCACATACACACATACATAAACACACAACAAGCTACACTGATCAGCAGCACTCTGCATCTACATAATGGCAGTAATTAGCCAGCAGCACAACAAGACCAGCTCAGAGTTATGATTAGCACCTCTCTTTGGGCCCATTCTAGTTCTGACCAGATTGGACCAGTCTGTCATTCTGTGTTCTACCCCCCACACACACACACAACATGTTGTTGACCAGATTGCACGAAGCAATGAACATCAGAAAATGTTGAGACTATTGTTATATCATTTATCCTGGGGTGGAGGTAACACGCTAAAGTGTGACAGGGAAATGATCTAGGCTAAATGACAGAGAGGAGAGGAGAGGAGAGGAGAGGAGAGGAGAGGAGAGGAGAGGAGAGGAGAGGAGAGGATGATGTAGCCAGAATGCAGACGTCATGTCTCCCATCATGTGAGGGCTCTAGTCTTATTAATTAATGGACATGTCAGGGTCTCTACCAGCACAGTGAACTGCTGACCCCACAGGAAGAAGGAAGTGCTCAGCCAGCTGCACGCCAAAAGAGAGAGAGAGAGAGACAGAGAGAGCAAAAGGCCATAAAAAAGTTGGGCGTGTGAAGTGTGGTGAAGTGTTGGATGGAGGTCTCATACCCCTGACCCCTGCATTTTTAAAGAGCGGCATTTCACCTTGCTAATCAGACGGTGGTGCGTATCACCGCCACCATCATCCTCCGTGTGTCCTCCTCATACTTGTCATTTTTCACAGTCACTCATGGGGAGATAAGGATCCCCAGTTGACAGGCTGGCTCAACAGGGGAAATGGGCAGGGAGGGATGAGTCTGTGTGTGTGGGCAGGGGCGGGGGAGGGTAGTGGGTGTGTGGAGAGAGAGAGAGAGAGAGAGAGAGAGAGAGAGAGAGAGTGTGAGTTGAGGGAATTGAAGGGACATGACCATGGTCTGTGTCTCGGTTTCCAACTTTAATCATTGACCACCCACATCCACAGTTGAATTACAAAATATTACTTACAGGATGAGAATCACTCCACCAATCACCAACTTAATTTAAGTAGCAAAACGTAGTGTCCGTCAAGCTTATGAGACAAACTAACTGACACTGAGAGGAAACGCTTTTTGAAGGGAAAAGAAACAGACTGGGGGAGAGAAAAAAATTAAGAGAGAGAGACAGAGAGACAGAAAGAGACAGAGAGACAGAGAGCAAGAGAGTGTGTAGAGAAAAGAGAGAGCAAAATAGACCCAGTTAGCACATAACGTTCTGAGTACCATATGTATTTTGCATGCAACCTTCACACACATTTCTGGGAATGGTGCAGGATAGTTGCTTGGCTTTTGAACATTCTCAGTACATTTAAGAACTTGACAACAACAACAAAACATATTTTCTTGGTATTTAATTTATTTTACTGAACGTTTCCTGATAGTTCAAACAAGGTTACATTTCATTTCAAATTTGATAATGTTCTAGGAACATCTGGTTTGACACTGGGAATATTCTCAAATAGTTTAGAGAACATAAAGAAACAACGTCATTCTGTGGGAATTTCAGTACTTCAGCATAACGATTCCTACAGATTTTAATTTACATAATTTTTCAGACCGTTTACTCAGTACTTTGACAGTGATTACAGCATTGAGTCTTCTTGGGTATGACGCTACAAGCTTGGTACACATGCATTTGGGGAATTTCTCAAATCCTTCTCTGCAGACCCTCAACCTCTGTCACTTTGGATAGGGAGCATTGATGCTCAGCTATTTTCAGGTGTTTCCAGAGATGTTTGACTGGGTTCAAGTCGGGGCTCTGGCAGGGGCACTCAAGGACATTCAGAGACTTGTTCCAATGATACTCCTGTTGGAAGGTGAACCTTCACCACAGTCTGAGGTCCTGAGTACTCTGGAGCAGGGTTTCATTAAGGATATCTCTGTACTTTGCTCCGTTCAGCTTTCCCTCGATCCTGACTAGTCTCCCAGTCCCTGACACTGAAAAACACCCCCACAGCATGATGCTGCCACCACCATGTTTCACCGTAGGGATGGTGCTACGTTTCCACCAGACGGTGCGTTTGGCATTCAGGCCAAAGAGTTCAATTTTGGTTTCAACAGCAGTGAATCTTGTTTGTCATGGTCTGAGAGTCTTTAAGAGCCTTTTGGCAAACTCCAAGCAGGCTGTCATGTTTCTGTTACTGAAGAGTGGCTTCAGTCTGGCCACTCAACCATAAAGATCTGATTGGTGGAGTGCTGCAGAGATGGTTGTCCTTCTGGAAGGTTCTCTCATCTCCACAGAGGAACTCTGTGCTTTGTCAGAGTGACCATCGGGGTCTTGGTCTCCTCCCTGGCCAAAGCCAGGGAGGATTGCTCAGTTTGGCCAGGCGGCCAGCTCTAGGAAGAGGTTTGGTGGTTCCAAGCTTCTTCCATTTAAGAATGATGGACGCCACTGTGATCTTTGGGACTTTCAATGCTGCCAAAATGATGTTGTACCCTTCCCCAGACCTGTGCCTCTACACAATCCTGTCTCGGAGCTCTATGGACAATTCCTTTGACCTCATGGCTTGGTATTTGCTCTAACATGTACTGTCCTCTGTTGGACCTTATAGGTGTGTGCCTTTCCAAGTCATGTTCATTCAATAATTTACTACAGTAGGACTCTAATAAAGTTGTAGAAACATCTCAAGGATGATCAATGGAAGCAGAATGCACCTGAGATCAATTTCGAGTCTTAGGAAAGGTCAGAATACTTACAGTACCAGTCAAAAGTTTGGACACACCTACACAATCAAGGGATTTTCTTTATTTACATTGTTGTAGAATAATAGTGAAGACATCAAAACTATGACATAACACATATGGAATCATATAGTATGCAAAAAAGTGTTAAACAAATCAAAATATATTTTAGCTTTTAGATTCTTCAAAGTAGCCACCCTTTGGCTTGATGACAGCTTTGCACACTCTTGGAATTCTCTCAACCAGCTTCACCTGAAATGTTTTACTCATAGTCTTGAAGGAGTTCCCACATATGCTGAGCACTTGTTGGCTGCTTTTCCTTCACTCTGCAGTCCAACTCATCCCAAACCATCTCAATTGAGTTGAGTTCGGCTGATTGTGGAGGCCAGGTCATCTGATGCAGCTCTCCATCACTCTTCTCTTTGGTCAAATAGTCCTTACACAGCCTGGAGGTGTGTTGGGTCATTGTCCTATTGTAACTGTAAGGAACTTATCCTCTGCAGCAGAGGTAACTCTGGGTCTTCCTTTCCTGTGGCGGTCTTCATGAGCTCCAGCTTCAACATAGCGCTTGATGGTTTTATTATTTTTAATGAATGATGCTGGGCCAATTGTGAGCCGCCCCATGGATCTCCTGGTCGCGGCTGGTGTAACAGAGCCTGGACACAAACCAGGATCTCTAGTGGCACAGCTAGCACTGCGATGCAGGGCCTTGGACCACTGCGCCACTCGGGAGGCCCCGCTTGATGGTTTTTGCGACTGCACTTGAAGAAACGTTCAAAGTTCTTGAAACCAAAAACAAATGTTCCCACAACTTCCAAGGAACCAAATCTGCTAGCTGGGGAGAGAGAGCGACAGAAAGAGAGAGAGAGAGAGAGAGAGAGAGAGAGAGAGAGAGAGAGAGAGAGAGAGAGAGAGAAATGAGCCTGCCAGTGGTTAATTGAGCATACAGATTCCTAATGTGTTAGGAGGTGGCCTCACAGATGAGGGATGGTACTTTTTCAGGAAGCATCTTCCTTTGTTTCCTCTTTGAGACTAAGGAAGTCGGCCTTCCATAAGCGTGAGCTGGACACTGACACACCAGAGTTCCCTCTCTCTCTCTCTGATCCCATTCACGAAGTATGTAACAGTGTGTCATCATCCCCCCCACACCCCGAATGTTTACACATATGCACACACACTCACACAAACACACACAAACACACAAAGACACACCACGTTGAGTTATGAACTAGACTAAACCCGTGTGATGAACTCACACTCTGCAGGGCTCAACTTTAGAGCATATTCACTATCAAAGCAGACCTGTTTATTTTTACTGTCTCTCCAAACAGCACGCATCCATTATCCAAAATATTTTGTCTCTCTTTTTTTTCCCTTAATGCCTTAGGGTCAATCCCTAATGAGCTTAGCACAGAGGAAGCATGGAAGCTATTACTGAGGGTGTTTGAACAAGGGGGTGATACTGTACCTTATGATTACACCCACTTATATATATATATATATATATATATATATATATATATATATATATATATATATATATATATAAACTAGACAGAGAGAGAGACGGCAACGTTGTGTACCACTCTTTGTCTGCCACTATGTGGGCCTGGGTAAGTTTTGGTTAAGGTGAGTGCAGGTCCTGTGGACGACAAACACATTAACCATGACCTGATATAACACCTATTTTCCTTGGCCTGCTCTCACTAGCTAGTGAGAGCCCTTTGCTTTAGTCTCTATCTCTCTCTACAGGCTGGACTAGTGTGTCTGGCCAACCAAACTTGTTCAAGGTGCTCCGTGGCCATATGTTTGCTCATTGGGGAGCGGGAGTGGGAAAGGCTGGTCTGGTGTGACCTTCACTCAGGTTGAGCACTGAATACTCCAGGCTCTGTTTGGTTGGGTTCATGCCAGGTGAGCACAGCCTCGGAAAGAACCATGCCACCACACAACACAGACACAAACAACTACTGTTGGTCCCAAAATGGCAGCTAAAATTGTTTAATTGGATCCCACTATATGGCCAAGCTGCAAAGTAAAAAATATATATATATATATATATTGTTGTATTTTCAACCAGACACATGTATGTGTTTCCTTTCTCTCTGCATTCAAGTGGAATTGTGTTGAACCACACTTATGTGCAAAGCAAGCATATTGCTATGTAGAAATGACTGTTAAAAGTATCATTACGTTGAGACAATTGATGGGTAATCATTCCTGTAATTTGGTCAAAGTTGTCATTCATCCACCAGTCAAGCAGTGCAGAATGTAACGTTTGGACATTTGGGAAGAAAATTCAAAACAAAAAACATCTCTTTAGATCATCCAGTCCAACACTGAAGTCACACTGTGAAAGCCAATCCCTTCATGTGCTGATGTTCACAACATGTCATGTTTCATATCTTGGTTTCAAATGGAACTCAAGCTTAAAGCAATACAATACAGTAGTATCTCTTTGTGTCCCATTCAGCATTATATATCAAATATTGGATGATCATAGGCATAATACAACTTGATGTATACAATAATAATTTAGTTTATAAAATGTATATTTTATTGGGCAATTCTAAAGGGTGAAAAAAGTGCTTTCTTTTCGGCCTCCCCCATCCACCTTATTTCTTTGGGAAGAAAACATATTTCTGCTTGAGAACACCCTTTAAAATATGAAATGACTGCCGTCACTGACACACATACCGCCCTGCTACCCCCCACCCCCACCTTACAACACACACACACGTGCACACACACATGCACACACACATGCGCACGGAACAACGCACATGAGTATGCTAGGATGCACACACACACACACACACACACACACACACACGCACGCACACACACACACACACACACACAAACACAGACAAACACACTCACACACGCTCCCCTGATTTTGGATGGATAGATGGAAGGGGGAGGCAGGGGGGGACTGAAAAATCTCCTGAAAAGAATGAGGCCCTCTGGGATTTTCTCAAAGTGGCCCCTCGGTGGGGTGGGGGCTGGTGGGGGTGCGGGGGCCTAAAACATGGGCACTCCACACTGTAACCTTAGCCAGCGGGGGAGCAATCTGTCAAATAATTAGCCGTTGCCCAGGACAAAGGTTTTATTTGCAGGAATTTCATAGAAGCCAGGATTGAATAATATGTCTCTGTATTGGACAGGGTCATGGGAACATTATCTCTTACTGGTGGGGCTATAACTGATAATGAGAAAAGGGTCTGGTAATTCAATTCCTCAAGCCTTTGTTTCTATAATTCCTTCTCTCGTTCTGTCCTCCTCTCTCTTCACTCTCTTCTATCTAGCTAATTAAAGATCATTTGGACAAGGACAGGTGTCCCTGGACGAAAAATGTCTGGCATTCTAGGTTTACCACATTACCAAACAACAAGATATGAATAACGTTGAGAGAATTTGTTATTTTGAATGTTTTATTGACAACACCACGTATCAACACAATACATGTAAAATAGTGAAAGAAAAAAAAGCAATCGATATGGCAATTATGTTTGCATATTTACTGGCTGAGGTAATACTTTTTGATTTGGAAGATATTTGAGACATAAGGATTTGAGAGAGAAGTGATTTGAACACGTGATAAAGTTATATTCACTGTTCTCACAATAACCAGAAAAGGGTTGCCATGGTGTCAGAATGAATTTACGGTGTGTAGTTTGTTCATTGGTTGATGGAGGTTCAAATCCAGCTAGGTAGCAGCTTCTTGCTCTCCACTCCCATTGCACTGCCTCAGAGGAATAAATTAACAGAGGCATCTCCTGTGGATGTTGGTTTGGTCTCTTTTTACCAGTTTCCTGTTGCATGTAGAAGCATTCATAGTCATAACTGTCTCAGCCTCATACTTTCACTTCTCTTTCCCTGCTTGCTGAAAACGTATGAAAACATAATAAATCCACTGTACAAATTGTCATTGTGACATTTCCAAACGTTCCAGTTCATGGTTCCATGTCTTGCTCACAACAAACTGTGAGTTTTAGAGAGAAGATACCAACCTCATAGATGTAAGTGACCGAGTGTTTCCAGTGCCTGAACAATGTCCGGTCTCTCTGGCCCCCTACACTTTCTCTCTCTCTGTCTGCTGACCTCTTACCATTAGGGGCGTCCAAGCAGGAAGTGGATAGTGTTAAAAGGGATTGATTGATTTTGTGGTCTATAGATGATTGTTTATATCATTCCATACGGGAGGGTTGACCTTTAGTGACCCCTCTGTGGGCCATTCGGCTGAGAGCTCAGACCTGTGTCCATTTGCGACTGCTAATTACTGTTAAGGGCCCTGGTTTTGGGTCTTAAAATGGGCTCCTGCGCTGCTTTGATGACAGAGATATACAGCAGGGATGCTCTCCTCTGATCTCCCTGTGTACCGTTTCCCCCTGAATGTCAAGCACATTAAACTTAATGTAGCAGCAAATTCTTCTCAATTATTTGTATGTTGTTGTAATGTGAGTTAGTGTGTGTGTGTGTGTGTGCATCTGTGTCCAAATGGGGTTTGTACATCTGTGTACGCCTGAGTCAGTGTGTGTGTGTGTGTGTGTGTGTGTGTGTGTGTGTGTGTGTGTGTGTGTGTGTGTGTGTGTGTGTGTGTGTGTGTGTGTGTGTGTGTGTTTGTCCTGGCTATATATACATTTTACAACTACAGCCACAGTGCTTCCAAAGTGTGTTCTTGTACGGGGTGTGAGTTTGTACATCCTCTAATACATTCCTATGCTCGCTTTTAAGTAAAAAATAATTGGATTTTTGCATCCTGTGATCTCCCTAATTATAATGGAACCAAGCTTACAATTTTCCAGTCATTATTCTATATTTTGTTCCCCTCTAATAAGAAGGTGCAGCGAAGCACAACAAAACGCTATGACTCTATTTCCTGCTCTTTGCCTTACAGCTATGTATAGATGAAGAACGCCTACACTCCCAATATCATCATCCCCCCTCGTAAAACATTAGAGCACCAAATCACAGACACACACATATGAGCGCAAATATAAACATGCACACATACAAAACCGCACAAAATGACACGCTACACAGGCACGTAAGCACAAATGAACAGTACAAACTATTCAGAAAAAACTGCAAATACCCAATATTTAGAAAACTTTTGTTTTATACTCATTGTACCATACTCACACAATCACACAAATAAATCACAGCATATAGGTACTACTCACACAGATAACAGTCAATCACACTCACAACGCTGCTGATATATCATTGTGTCCAGTCCCCACATCCTCTCATCCCCTCAGTAACACTCATCTCCCCTCCGCATGCTTGTCAGTCCCCCACCCAACTCCAGGGATCACAGCACATCTAACAGTATTTCATCGTGGATTTCGAGATAAGTGAGAGGATTTCAGTTCAAGCTCCGAGCTTAGCATGGGCTGCGGTGCTGCAGTGAGCGCCGTTCACTTACATGATGTGGGATTTTTTTTTTTTCACTCCCCTCTCTCACCCTCTTTTCTGGGTTTTTGTTGATTTAGCTGTGAGTGGCTGCCTGACACAACATTGGCTATCTCCTCAAGGAGCTAAATAAAGCTAACCCCTTGCACAGTTATTCTATCACAGGACTCTGGGGGAGCAGAAAAAGGGATGTATTTTAATTGACCAAACCCAGGGGCTTCAGTAATACTATAACCACAGGAAACTGGAGACGGGAATGAAAGGGAGAGAGAGAGAGAGAGAGAGCGAGGGAGGCGTGAGAGAGAAATAGCCATATTGTGCTATTAGAGGCATGCTGTATTTCCTACATTGATGAATTGAATTAACATTTAAATATATATATATATATATATTTTTTTTTAAATCTAACAGATCTCGTGCCAGTTGTTTCTCGAGGCTCTTCAACCCCTCATCAAAGGCAAGGTGGTTTCTAAGAAGTGGAACATCTAACTAGCTGTCCAGCCTAGTTCCCTGCCTATTGACTCATTTTGGCACTCAATCACCAGGACCCTGCTGTGTCACCTCTGTTGAGATCATGCCCACAAACTCTCCCATGAGCAGAGTGGAATGATGAGTGCTGGAGTTTTGTGTTTTGCAGTGTGCCGTAGTGGACACATAGACCTGTAGCGGCAGCATGCATGTCACAGAGACACTAATGACAGGTGAAGGCATGGTGCATGTGGCCCTTTCCACGGCCCTCCACACCCACAACACAGGTTAACCCGGGAAATCACGAAAGAGAGGAATAACATGGGGAGCACCTGAGAGGAATCCTGAGTGGTCAGTTCCCTGGTAGAAAAAGATGGATTGCCGGAATTCTCCACCAATCACAAAACAACACATTGGCCTCAGCATTGATTGATGAAGTATTTAAGTCGTCAATCTCACATCACCCGCTTTCCTCCCTTCTCCCCCCCCCCCCCCCCCCCCCTCCAAATGGTTGCAGAAAAGGCATGCAGTGTCCGCAGCTCAGATGAGACCTGACTGGTGCAGAGTATCACTGCTTTTCACCTTTCGGTTTCGTCTCAAACGCGCTGAACGTTTCGGTTGTGTGCGCGAACCATCAAAGATAGCTCAGGAGAAAAAGACAGGCAAGAGGAGATCATCCCCTTTTTTCGTTATAACGTACACCATGCATACTGTAATGAAACGGCGGGCCCGGGGTCGTGAGAACACATACTATTGCATGTCATGGCAATAACAGTAATTCTCTGTACATGAAATGATTCGAGAAGTACAACATGTCCTGTCCTCCAGGAGCGAGGTGATGAGAGGACTGTGGATTTCTAGGAATAGGATTGGCTGTGTTGGGTTCAACCTAAAAGTTTAAAGCTGAGAGGGAGAGAGCTAGACCTGAGCTCATCTGCGTACAGAGACAGATTGTAATACCCCCCATGTACATCACCAAACTCCATAGCTCTCAGCCAGGCAAAATGCATTCTAACAGGCACCACTGAAGACAACTCACGGCAGTGCAATTGATTACAAATCATGATTAACAATAGCAGTATGGATAGAAATGGAACATTAGCCTGCACCTCTGACCCTTGCCCAGGACCTTTTTTGTGCGCTATGGCGTATTCAATATCATAATCACGCTCGAGTCAACTTGCTGGGGAAAATCTATCGGATGTTATTCATAAAAATATAAGGAAAAGATCACACCTGCAGCCATACTGGTCACAATCCACGAGACAAGTCCTTTGGAATGTCAAAGGAGCTTTGGTTAAGGATTGATCCGGTCAACCTACATTCTTGCCACAGTAAAGTGCAAATTCTCCAAAGAGTATATGACCCCCGTCCATTGTTCTCCTCTCCTAATATGATACCCCCACAAGGGTTTCCACAAAGACCTCATTTCTAATCAATGCATGTGGTTGGTGGGGATCATCCCGTCTCTGCAAATGAATGACTTCACTTTTTTCCCTGCGGATCTATTGTATTGCTTTGTTTCATTAGCTGATTGATTTCTGCCCCCCCCCCCCCACCCCCCACCCCTCTTCCTTCCTTTTGCTTATCAATATGAGAGCTGATCACATCCATCCAGGAAAAATCCCAATCAGCCTTTGGTAGCTAGTGGAATCCCTTAGCAGGATCCTGAGGGGACAAGGCCTGGTTATTGACCATGACTGGGACTATTGGCTGACAGTGAACGTCAAATCTAGGTCTTCCATCGGCCTGGTATTGTATGTACGGGCAGCAGAGCTGCTGTATTTCTGCTGCTCACCAGTTGCCATGCTAAGGTTTTTGCTAGGCTTGATTTGGTTGTCATAGTCCCTCTCCCTGAGCATCTGTTAAATGTTCACCTGCTCATTATACTGTGTCCTTATTACCAGCCATATCTGACCCTCTCCTTTAGTTCCCTTTGACACCAGAACAATGGATAGGAAGTCCTTCACGCCAGCAAGTCAGACTTCACTTCACTGCAGGAATTACAGCTTTTCATTCTCTGTCACTGGAGCGTTTTAGTGACTTGCCCCTCCAGCACAACAGTGGACAGGGGTGATCTCTCTCTCTCTCTCTCTCTCTCTCTCTCTCTCTCTCTCTCTCATACATGTGATAGATACACAGTCATCCACAAATGTGCACGCACACACATCCATGCAAAAGCACACACACACACATGTGCACACACACACGTGAACACACACACGTGCACACACACATACAATGATAATCCAACCAGACTTTGTTTGAGGCGAAAGGGAGAGGCTGTAGCATAGTAACACAGTCCAATGACAGGCCCCATATTCCAGACACAGTCCTAAGATTTACACCCTCAGCTATGCAAAGTGAAATAGTGGCAATGTGGAACAAAATCAACAACAAAAAAAGGAAGAAAAGAAACGCAAATGTTTGCTTGTTCCATTTAGCCCATTATTCATCAAGCCAGCCTAAATCTATTAGGATCAACACTGTTCGAGTTGTCTCCTCAGAAACACTGACATGTTATTACTGCCTTTCCTGAGCCATCTCATTGTGACAGTCAGCCCTCTAAGAAAACAAACTGAAGTAATACTGAAAGTCATACAATGTCTGGCCCAGCGCTCTCTCATCCCTGTTCTCCCCCTCCCTCCCTTCCACTTGACACACCAGAGTTCTCTCTCTGTCTCGCTCTTCTTCTTCTTCTCTCCCCCCCACCCCCCTCAAAAACACACATTTTCCCAATCAACTACTATGACAATAGAAAATTCCACAATGTAACACAGAGAGCCAGTGTCTACGGGATGTCTTATCACATAGCCGACAAACACATCCACACCTAAACGAATGGCTAAAACACGTCTATGATAAGATATACCCATAAGCCTGAACATGTTCATGCTGAAGGACGACAGATGGATTATCTCATGGCTTTTTCCCCTTAAACACTTGTACCTGTTTATCCAGCGTGTGGGAATTCCTGTTTCTGGAGTGTATGGAGTCACCGAGACTGAGCTCTGGAAATACTGTGTCACTTAGACCACACCTTCATTTTTCACTTTATCACCTCCGTTGACACCAGGATATGAAGGCCACCCCTTAACCACTACACTTGCAAAGTTAAGTAGTTATAGAACTGAAATCCTTTGGAATGCTTGGAATGCATTTTTATTTTATTTTAATGTCAGTGTGTTTCAAAACAATATATGTTTTCCCCACACAGACAGATGCATTTTCAACACGCCAAAAAGAAGACCCATCTTGGTTTCCATGGTTCAAATCACTGTGCGCTGGAGGATTTGGACATCACTTAGCATTTTTATTCTCTGTTTTTTATAATGCTCCATATTCTATTTTCCATCCTTCTCCTTCTCTCTTTCTATTTCTCTCTCACTCACTCTCACTGTTTCTCTCTCTCTCTCTCTCGTTTTCTTCTTCTCTCACTCTACTCTCTTCACTATAAACCCTTTCAGGGGTTCTGGCAGCAGTTTCCTGCTCTTTCATCTGCCTCCCTTGTGGTAGGACCATTAGCCCGGCCGTACCTGCAAGTGTTTGGGAGGCAGCTGGCCCAGGACGCAGCACTGCAATGGGGCTGTAGAGCCCAGAGGCTGGGCCTGGGACATGGGAACGCTGGCACCAAATACCAATGGGTAATTAGACCTTCGTTCAAGAGCGAATGTGGCAAGCATTAGACACAAAGCTCTTTCCGGGTTCAAATCATATCTGCATCCTTTCCTTTGGGAGTTACTTCTTTCTTTTCTCCTTTGTTTTCTTGACCCCTTTTCTTCTTTCTGCTCTCGGACGAACCGTTAGCGATCACTTTGGCTCGAGTTTTGTCGCCTTGACGGAGGTCTATTTTGGTGAAAGACAGTAGGGGGTCATCGAATGTTACTATACTGTACATAACAAAAATGTATGATTTTAATTTGTAAGTCCAAGCTAACTTGTTATTACATCGTCTCCCTTAAGCCCAGTTACATCAAAAGCACAACAACTCACCAATGAAGATGTCCTGTTTCATTTCCTAAACATTTCTTTGGTCAGTCAGTCTATGTGACAGAGATGTAACCGGCGACTGACATTTTGCCACAGAAGCTACTGAATAAACAGAAGTGAGATATGGAATAGATCTAGTCCATTGAGGTAAGAGTTTGCCCATGTTCAGATGTGACTACATCCAAAAGAACACTCACTGTAACTGTGTCAATTGCTGGACCCAATATCCCTGACCTGTTCCTGTACTGATCAGAACATTATAATTAATGCTGCACTGGAAAGATGGTCAGCAGGTGACATTTTGTGACATTTCCTTTCTATCTGCGGGTGCCTGTGTTGAAAAAAAAAAATGACTGGTTGATAGTTCATAGTTCATTGTCTTTTTTTCCCCTCTTTTTAATTTTTATTTAAATTTTTTTTTTTTATATATTTGCAATTGTACACAAGCATGGCAAGATATCCTTGGACGGTTGAATGACACAATTCAAATTTCATATTTGACATCTGGATCGTCTTGTATACTTCGATGTCTGGGCCGTGAGAAAAATGACATTCTATGTTTCTCATAATTTAAGAGGGAAACTATCATGAGGCCTTTCTTGTTTTGTGGTGAACGGTGACATTACCCATAATTCCATTCAAACCACATTGGCCTTTTATCAGAAGTCACTGACCTTTATAGTCTGTCTTTCAGAACATAGCACTAGCACTAGCACTAGCACTAGCATCATCACTTCAAAAATAGTTTGTCAAAATTATACTTACGATTATACTTCAAATTATACGCACACATGCACCAACCGGTCAAACATTTTAGAACACCTACTAAATGAAGGGTTTTTCTTTATTTGTACTATTTAATAGTGAATAGCTTTGCACACTCTTAGCATTCTCTCAACCAGCTTCATTAGGTAGTCACCTGGAATCCATTTCAATTAACAGGTGGGCCTTCTTAAAAGTTTATTCATTTGTGGAATTTATTTCCTTCTTAATGCGTTTTAGCCAATCAATTGGGTTGTGACAAGGTAGGGGGGTATACAGAAGATAGCCCTATTTGGTAAAAGACCAAGTCTGGAAAGAACAGCTCAAATAAGCAAAGACAAACGACAGTCCATAATTACTTTAAGACATAAATGTCAGTCAATACGAAACATTTCAAGAACTTTGAAAGTTTCTTCAAGTGCAGTCGCAAAAACCATCAAGCGTTATGATGAAAGTGGCTCTCATGAGGACTGCCACAGGAATGGAAGACCCAGAGTTACCTCTGCTGCAGAAGATAAGTTCATTAGAGTAACCAGCCTCAGAAATTGCAGCCCAAATAAATGCTTTACAGAGTTCAAGCAACAGACACATCTCAACATCAACTGTTCAGAGAAGACTGTGAATTAGGCCTTCATGGTCGAATTGCTGCAAATAAACCACTACTAAAGGACACCAATAGGAAGAAGAGACTTGCTTGGGCCAAGAAACACGAGCAATGGACATTAGACTGGTAGAAATCTGTCCTAAGTTTGAAGTCCAAATTGCAGATTTTTGGTTCCAATGTCTTTGTGAGACGCGGTGTGGGTGAACGGATGATCTCTGCATGTGTATTTCCCACCGTAAAGCATGGAGGAAGAGGTGTTATGGTGCTTTGCTGGTGACACTGTCTGTGATTTATTTAGAATTCAAGGCACACTTAACCAGCACGGCTACCACAGCATTCTGCAGCGATACGCCATCCCATCATTCTTGTGCTTAGTGGGACTATCATTTGTTTTTCAACAGGACAATGAACCAACACACCTACAGGCTGTGTAAGGGCTGTTTTACCAAGAAGGAGAGTGATGGAGTGCTGCATCAGACGACCTGGCCTCCACAATCACCCCGACCTCAACCAAATTAAGATGGTTTGGGAAAGAAAAGCAGCCAACAAGTGCTCAGCATTCCAGGTGTGTTCCAGTGTTCCAGCATTCCAGGTGAAGCTGGTTGAGAGAATGCCAAGCGTGTGCAAAGCTGTCATCAAGACAAAGGGTGGCTAATTTGAAGAATCTCAAATATAACATTTGTTTAACACTTTTTTGGTTACTACTGTACATGATTCCATATGTGTTATTTCATTGTTTTGATATCTTCACCATTATTCTACAATGTAGAAAATAGTAAAAATAAAGAAAAACCCTTGAATGAGTAGGTGTTCTAAAACTTTTGACCGGTAGTGTACAAATTCTAGAAACAAAATCAACACTGTCCTAATAAATTCTGAACATTTGTCTCAGGTGAAAAAGGAAGAGGTTGAATGCTGTGTGAGTGAGTGAGTGGTGTGCCTACTGCCTTCTCCCATGGCCAGGCTAGAGGACCCTGCTTTTAGCACAGAGGGAGAAGCACTGAAGCCACATTAGCGTAAACAGGAACACAAAAGGAGAGGAGAGAGGAGTGGAATGGAAACTGGGGTTGTAAACAGGACCCCCCACAGAGGAATTTCAATTTCATATATCTAATTATCCCTGTCAGATGGAAGAACGGACAAAAAGCTTCCTTTGTTCTCTCTTTCTGTCTCCCGCATCTCTGTCAATTAATTTCAGCAGACAAATATGACTAATTGTCTACTCCACAGCTCTGGCCGTTATAGAAATAGTCATTTGGCCCGCATTGGATGAGGGGTGGTTCTGTGGGTATTCATGCATCCATTTATGATATTTGATCACAATGGGCTGTGCATAATTTCAGGTGATCATGTAAGCAGGCTAACACAACCTTGTTGTAGACATGGGCTTCTGAGCCTTTTTGGAGCCTGCGGTCTTGTAGCCCAGACAATACCCCTGTACTTCCTCTTTTGTATAAGGAGAGCATTCTCGTTTCTCATTTCTGTCACTGGAATTGCTTCTTTGTTCAGAGTGCTAATATTAGCATCATAATTAGACTGAAAGAAAGAGAGTGTTGCGATTCATGCAGATTTGCCGAAGTGCAGAGTGTGGAGGCCTGAATTCTAGACGAGGTATCAGTTACTGGTGTTTGATGAGGATCCAGTCCAATCGGGAATTTGCATGTTAAATGTTTGTTATCAAACCATTTTTTTGTGCAAGATAATTATACAGAAAAACTGAAACACACAGCGTCATTATCAGTAGTCATAAAAGCTCTCGATTCAGAATGCATCGCCCTTAAATCCAGCGTAACTATCTCACGCAGCCATAGCGCTGACCACCAACTCTAGGCCTACACTTTTACAAAGTTTACATGGCAGTTCTCGTAGTTTGGAAGTTTGAAATTGCTCACATGTAAAGACTGTATTCACCCTTAAAATGGGTGCAAACCAATTTGCCCGACAGCATATTCAAAGCTTTCAGCTTGAGTTTGCAAAGACTGCATGAACTTTATGGAACTTAACTTATATTGCAAGGTCTGTGCTTATACTTAATGATTTAAAGTGACTGGGCTAGATCCAATGTTCTATTCAGAGTATATGAAATGTAATTTGAGTGTCTTTATGCATATACAAAAGTATCAAGCAAGGAAGGCCGTGGTGACACATTCAATAGTGAATAGATGCTTTACCGTCACACATTTTAATTGCCAAAAAGCAGCACTTAACAAATAACCCTGACTGGCGCGATATTGGGAAGAGCAACAAACTTAATTCAATGTATCCCTGCTCGAATTCATCCAAACAAATCACAACATATACCAAACCAAGTCAGCTTAAAGTAAGCCAACCAAAAGAAAGTCAACCGAAAGCATACCAAATCAAACAGAAAATCATGGATGTCCAAAGCCAACCCATAGACCATATGAGAGGTTGTAGCATTTCATTACCCACGTTCCTTTTCTGCGGTCTCTTGACCAGTTGCCATGGCACTAGAGCTGACCACATTCATAACCTCTCTCCTGCTTTCTTCCTTTCTTTTCCTCTCTCTCCTTTCTCTTTCTTCCTTTTCTCTCTGTCTTCCACTGCACTACTCATAAAGTACATTTTTCTTGGTGTTTGCATGAGATCACCATTGAAGTTCCCAGAGATATAAATAACCTTTGGGCCGAGCGTACAGTATGCACCAAACAGAAAGAGGATTTCCTGGATCAACGCTTGTCACACCCTGATCTGTTTCACCTGTCGTTGTGCTTGTCTCCAACCCCCTCCAGGTGTTGCCCATCTTCCTCATTACCCCCAGTGTATTTATACCTGTGTTCTCTGTTTCTCTTTTGCCAGTTCGTTTTGTTTTGTCAAGCCTACCAGCCGTTTTGCCGTGATCCTTTCTGTCTCTTGTTCCGGTTTTCTAGCTTTCTTTTTTTGGACCATTCTGCCTGCCCTGACCCTGAGCCTGCCGTTCTGTACCTTGTCACACCACCCTGGATACTGACCTCTGCCTGCCCTGACCATGAGCCTGCCTGTTGTTCTGTACCTTGTCACACCACCCTGGATTACTGACCTCTGCCTGCCCTGACCCTGAGCCTGCCTGCCGTTCTGTACCTTTCGGACTCTGCTCTGGATTACTGACCTCTGCCTGCCCTTGACCTGTCATTTACCTGCCCCCCTGTTTTTGTAATAAACTTTTGTTGCTTCGAAACTGTCTGCATCTGGGTCTTCTCCTGAGCCTTGACAACGCTAAATCATTCTGACATTATTATTCACCATTTAAAAAATCAAACCAGACTCTTGCCTCACAGTGCAAATAATACTAAATATGACGTAGGTCAAATTAAGCAACTCAAACTTTATCATCTTGAGGTTGTGTCGTTCCGGATGCTGACTAACAGACAAAATGATCATAGCACGAAAATCTCTGTTCGTAAAGTGTTTACATTTCAAAGCTAGTTTCCATACAGACATTTGCATTAGCACGTCTACAGTCAAGAGTCTAAGTTGCAAAACAGGAGAAAAGAAAAAAGAAAAAAATGATTAGCATTTTAAGTATAAATAGTTCCAGGACAAGGGCTGTTAAGTTTGGAATTAACATGTAAACAGTTGGAAATGCCTTCCTCACCACCGCCACCCCACACTCACCCCTGCCTCCTTTTTAAACCTTGATAAATATACATAAAGTCTCGCACAAAGACCGCCTTGTTCCTTTAATGGGACACCCCCTTTAATGGAGACATATTTCCTGGGATTATATCAGCATTCACTTGCAAATTTTTGAGTTTTAATACTCAGTCAGTTCAGTCTATGAATAAGAGTATCATTTGAATTCAGAGGACACCTGGTGCCGTGGGCTGGGCTATGGTGGGGGCTTGGAGCTGACCTGGTATCACTGCCAAGGCTTCTTTTTCCCAGCCTTCCCTTCCTCTGGCCTGACTGGCTGCTCCATTCAGCCTCCTGCCTGCCGTCTCATTCGCTCCTCAGATACTGTCGAGCGCAGCCGCCCCAGCAGCACACTTGTAACTTTATTCCACCCCCCCACAAAATGATCTCTCTCTAAAAGATAAAGGGACGAGAAATCATCTTATCAATCTCCTCTTAGATTAGGCTTGGAGTAAGTTGAATTCTGGTTTAGAGTGTCAGTGAGAAGAAGCAAAGAGAAAACTTAGAATTCAATAGTATAAAAAGAAAAAAAGAAAAAAGAAGAAGATAAAATAACAGTGGCTCCGAGACCCTCTTTTGTTGATTTCTTGTACATTAGCCACTAGGTTGTATGGAGAGCAGAGGGGGTTGGGGGACTGAGGCAGGACTATTTGGAGGAGGAGAAGAGAAGGGGGCAGGGGGGCTATTCGTATGCGTCCCACATCCACCACACACAATAAGGCCTGTATTGCGTTTTGCAAATTTATACCCAGGATGTTGGTTTTAGAGTGTTTCCCTGAAAAAAGGAGACTTTTTTTTCTCCAAGTAAGTGTCTGCTTTCATGAGCAAGAGTGATTGAGGCACACAAACAAACCTTTGTTTCCCCCAGCTCACAGATGCAAGGCCTAGGCACTAGCTCTCGCTCCGCCCCCAACACACATTTGCACTTTTTGTTTTGAGTAAAACACAAGACTGTACAAAGAAAAATGAAACGAGCTAATACTTTCAGATTGAATGCTCCTTATAATCTTCGGAGATTTAAACAGCTTTCATCGTTTCTTGACAGGTTACTTGATGCTACAAAAAAAAAAAAAATCTAACAATTTTATGAACAAATAAAATGACCAAATAAATAAGAAGTGTAATATATTGAATATATACAAATTGAAAGCAATATTAAAAAAGTATTCCTATTATGAGCACATTATCCCCATCACATCATGAATTAAATTAAAAGTTGAATTTCCATCTTTAAAAACATTGTGAGAGGAAAATACACATACTGTATCTGCCTTCATACTCTTCAAAACACCAAACCTGACTAATATTAACAGAAGAGAGCTGTTTGGCTATTTCCTCATCACTACAGGTAGCATAACTGTACACTGATTGGATAGCAAATTGGATAACAGGGTTTTGAGCCTATGACAGTGTGAGACAGATTCTCATTCCCTTTTAGCTTCCTTAAACACACCCCATCTGGTAAACTACAATTCAAAGGTCACATGGAGCTTATTCTTGGTGGCTGTGTGATTTACCTGTAGGATTGCTCATGATCGCTCAATCCAATGAAATGAAATGCAAACATCCAAAGCCAAATGCAAGTTGTTTCTAAGAGACAAGGTTCAAGGAGAAATTGACAAACAGATCAGATCAGCCTCCCCCTGTGTGAGGCTGGGGCTTTTGACGGAGGCGATTATTCATGTCCCTCCCACAGCACAAATGAAGAGCCCAGCTGACTTCCGTCGACCACCCACCCATCTTCCGCCGACCACCCACCCATCTTCCGCTGCCAAGAAACCTCAAGTACCAGCAAAATACAATCCCCTGATTATCTCGACTGTGTGTTTTCTGTTACACGCTGAACGGAACACTTTAAAAAAGCTCAATTATCGCCTAATGAAATAACCTTTTAAGCGCATACCTGATAAGTGGAGTGTGGGCCTTAGGCCGGATAGTGAATATAGATAACTTTTATGACAATTACACTCTTAGAAAATAAGGTGCTGTCTAGAACCTAAAAGGGTTCTTTGGCTGTCCCCATAGGAGAAGCATTTGAAGAAACCTATTTGGTTCCAGGTAGAACCATTTTGGTACCAGGTAAAAACCCCTTTTGGGTTCCATGTGAAACAAAGGGTTTTACACGGACCCCAAAAGGGTTTTACCTGGAGCCAAAAAGGGTTCTCCTATGGGGACAACCCTTTTTTGTAAGAGCGTAGTAACACATGAACATACAGTGAATTAACAGAAAACATCCAGCCAAAGAAACATGTGAGGTCGCTAGACAGTACATGCAATATAGCAGATCAATGTTTGTTTCCATCAGTGTAGTTTCATAATTAGTCTAATAATTCCACTGTCGACATGGACCCCCGTGACAAACAGGAGCGAGGGAAATGTAGACACTGGGATGTTTGCATAAATCTGCCATTTCATTCGCAGTGGGGGGAATTCTATGACTCAGATGTGTGTGATTGGCGGTTCCCTTGGCTCTCTGGGTTAGACAGTTCAGAGAAAAGCCAATTATTGCTCTCCCTCAGGTCAAGCCTTCATAAATAAACGCTAGAGTGCCCCGGGCTCTGTGTGTTAGTATGATTAGCATATCATACAGCCTATCGACAGGGCACTTATCATATTACAGAGGCGGCCGCCCCTCGGAACACGCCGGGGTTACATGTACAAGGCGACCGAGCATACATCTCTGTTCATTAGACCGCTCCGCTGGGACCGAATGAATCATATCAGCATGCGGTTATGGCAGGCAGGGCGGGCCGTTTGCCTCCGCAGAGGAGATGTTAAGAGGGGTATTTAATAACGCTGGAAAGGGTTATGAGTCGGCTTCTGTGGCGAGGGAAAGAGAGGGAGAACGGGAGGAGAAGGGGAAGAATACAGAGGACGGAGTAGAAAATAACTCAAGCGTGAGAAAAGTCGGGGAGAGAGTAGGTGTAAGAAGAGGTTGAAAAGACATCTGCAGAGAAAGTCGTGTATTTTGACAATTAGCAAAATAAAGAGTGGCGGGATAGGGACGGATGAGGGATAGATAGCGATGGTGACTGATATCTAGAGAGAAACGGCAAAGGTTGAGAGAGGAGAGCATAGGGCTCAGGGGACAGCAGTAAAAAAACGTCCAATTCCCCAAAAACTTTTCAATGGCTGATTAAAAATGAACTGCCGATTTATTAGCGCGTCTCAAAACTGCACAGTGGTGTGAAAATAGCCCGGGCTATCAGACACGCTGCTCAGATTTCAATTTAGGGAAGCCTTTTCTCCTCAGTTACACATACGTTTGCTCCACTCACAGACCAGGGGCCACAATTAACGCCTAACCACTCTGACCGGGGCGAGAGCGCAAAATGACATCTCCTTCTAAGCTCCTCTAAGCCAGCAGAGCCAGGGTAGTGAGCAGAGTGCTGCATCCCTCTCCCTAGTCAAGCATGGACTCTCTTAAGGTGGACCACAGCCTGGCAAGGATGCATTTCATCCTCTATTAAAGAACTCTACCAAGGAAATGAGAGTTCTTGGTGGCTGGGCAATGGGATAATATGAGTGTACATCATGCAAAAGTGGAATATTGGCAGAATGTTTTTCCTGTCATGCTTCCCGTCGGGAGAGCAAAGCTGGGATCAGTGTGAAAGCCATGTCCACCAGGCTAATCACATTCACCCCTGGTCCTAGACCTGCTAGGACACTAGTGACAGGGAGGAGCACCACAGTCAAACATTAGGAGTATCATGGACAGACCCAGGCACAGCAAGATAGTTGAGAACTACCACTGTCCACAGGAGAGGACATGTCAATGCTCACCTTTGCTATGCCCTAATTATAAAGTATTTGTGTTTTCTAAACAAGGCTTTTAACTTAAAGCACAGGTGTTGTCTTCACTCCAGTGATTCCAGTCAACGTCACTGAGCGATTAACTCATCCTGTTTATGTGATTCTATGTTCTCGGCTCTATTTCTATGTAGGTCTATACTTCACTATCCACGGGCGTGAGGGTATTTATGCACGCATTGAGTGTGAGTGTTGTCATCAACTGCTAACACTGAACCCCTCCCCCCTTGCAAATTAGAACTTCACACACGTAGTGGCAAGCTGCCGGGTGCTCTGTGATTTCACACGACCAATTAAGACCCTCTTGGCAGTTGTGTGAACCGTTTCATTAGAGGAGATAATATTGCAAAGTGAAATGATAAGCAATCATTATGATGAATGCCCAGACATTACATTCCCTCGTTAATGAGGTGTAAATGATCTCATTCTTTTTTTTTTTGAAAGACTACAGATTAGATTAAAGTGGAGTGGACAGCGCTCCTCCGTGTTCAGACAACTTAGTGTTAATTAGGCCCAATCTCCAGGAGCAAATGAGCCGCAACCCTTTGGTAAACAATTAGGCTTGCATAGCTCAAGGCAATGTGGACAGGGATGGGCAATTGAATGGACGCAAAGCTAGGCGTCGAAGCCGAGTTACAAACTGCATCTGATTCATTTTTCAATATCCGTGTGAAATAAGATGGCCGTCATTTCCATTTTCCATTACTGTGTATGACTTGAGAGCCTCTTGTATTAGTAAGGCAGTTCACATTAGTGAATGCATGGTGAAACACATCAATATTAATTCCAACCAATTCAGAAAGGTCTGGTTTTGACAAATCGAAGGTACATTTTCTGTGTTAGTCGTACTGTATATCAACTCTGCTATGATAGCTATCTTTCTCAGAGCTGAGAATGAACACTGTACCAATAGAGCAAATGCCATTCAGGGTTTCCTCCACGGGTCAGAGAGCAGCTTACTGTGTCACGCACCTGTTTCCGATTCACCAACCAAGCCCAGTCTCTATATGAAAAACTTTTTGGAAAAGGGAAGCGCACAATTTGACCTTGCGCCTGCTCCCAAGGTCACAAAGAAAGCCGACTTCAGGAGCTTCAGGAAGTTTCATGAGGGTTTTGTCGATATACTTTCAAATTATGAGAAAAATGAAGACAATGTAAGTATTTTGTTTTTATTCATTAAAAAACAGCTTAGTTCAGTGTGAAATGATTTTGTATATTCTTATTGAAGATAACCTTTTTCCTGTACACTGTAATCTAACAAAGACTCAAGTACAATGTTATTTATTTTAATTATATATTCTTAAGTTTCACTGCTAGCGCTGAATAATGCCGATATGTGATGCTAAAATAATATCTTTATAATTGTAATATGCACTGAGTATGCCAAACAACCTTCCTAATACTGAGTTGCACCCACCCGGGGCATGGACTCTACAAGGTGTTGAAAGTGTTCCACAGGGATGCTGGCCCATGTTGACTCCAATGCTTCCCACAGTTGTGTCAAGTTGACTGGATGTCCCTTCGGTGGAGGACCATTCTTGGTACACACAGGAAACTGTTGAGCATGAAAAACCCAGCAGCGTTGCAGTTCTTGACACAAACCGGTGCGCCTGGCACCTACTACCATATCCCATTCAAAGGCACTTACATTTTTTTTGTCTTGCCCATTCACCCTCTAAATGGCACACATTCACAATCCATGTCTCAATTGTCTCAAAGTTTAAAAATCTTTCTTATCCTGTCTGCTCCCCTTCATCTACACTGATTGAAGTGGATTTAACAAGTGACAATAAGGGATCATGGCCTTCACCTGGTCATCTATATGTCATGGAAAGAGCAGGTGTTCCTAATGTTTTGTATGAGTGTATGTTCACAAAGACACACACACACATACAGATTAGTCTGTTTGTGTTCTGAGGAGAGCAAAAAGCATAAGCGTTTGAGTCTTAAAGAAGGGGAGACAACATTGCTGTCTGTACCACAGATGGCTTAACCTGCCACAAAGGGACATGTCTGTCTCCAACACAATTGATGTCATGCTCCCCCTGTCCTCTGATAGATGTGCTAGATGAGATTTTACAGTCGGCAGGCCCTTATCGGTGATTGATAACGCTTAACTCAAAAACATATTTAAGCATTAGGAACGTCAATATTTTGCCGGCGACTGAAGGTGACCCTTGGCTCCTCTGTTTGCTGTCCGCGCATGGAGGGGTTTGATGGTAAATTTGTAAGGGTGGTTATGTGGGGAGGCTATTATGGATTTGCTATCTTGGCTTGAAGTGTTTGCGGCTGATTATGTGATTAAATCAATAATAATTTATGTTTGGGCTCCTTGGCTCCTCTGCTTCATATTATTTTTTCTCTGTAGCTGAGCGGAACGGCCAGGGAAAGTACACACACACACACACACACACACACACACACACACACACACACACACACACACACACACACACACACACACACACACACACACACACACACACACACACACACACACGAACCACAAGGCTGTACAATTCAAACAGGGGGAATCTGTAAACATCAACAGTGCTAGAACAACTCCAAAAACAGATGGTTTGGACAGAAAGGAAATGTTTTATATGACAATTTGAACAGTTACTCTGAACCAAAACAAATTGATTTGCCCTTAAAGTAATGAAGATCTTTATAACTCTAAAGTGACTAAATGAATATTCAGTCTGACAAAGCACCGGATTTAAGAAGTGACTGTCAGGGAATGGTTTGGACCTGGTCCAAATGTGAAATGTTGATTTTACATTCTATTAAAGACAATATTTCAATGTACCTGGTTAATTTCTAGTTGAAAACTCAGTGAAAATGTGATGTTTATTATATTTTGATGTTTTGCCTTTGCCTTGTGGATAGTCCTTAGTGACACAGATCAACCATATGCCTAAGGTCACGTTCCCCTGCTCAGAACGTTGCGTGCATCAACCAATGGTCGAGTGCCACTTCATCTACTGTGTCATTGACTGACAGATTGGTATAACATATGATATGACTAGCTGATACGTACAATATGTATCCAGGCATTGTAAGACCTGGCAGGCATCAGCAACACCTGAGCAGAGGAATGCGCCTTAAGGCTACGTTTAATCAGGCAGCCCAATCCTGATATTTGTTTTCCCACTAATTGGTCTTTCGACTAATTACGTCAGGCCTTCTCACATCTGATCTGATTGGTCAAAATTCCAATCATACACCTTTCAACCAAAGACCTTTTTCCCGCCAACTGTAGCATCCCGCCAACTTTTCTTTATATTTGAAAAAGGTACTGCTGGCAACAAAGCCAACCAACCTAGTCTTGATTTCCGTAATCCATATAAAAGTCCCGCCAACCCCTCATGTATAAATGTCACCCTTTCATCGTATTGGCTTTGGTCCAAAAAGCAATGTTTCCTGCTCTATTTTTTTTTGTAACAACAAAAAAAGCATCAGTTTCAAAATGTATATACAGTTGAAGTCGGAAGTTTACATACACCTCAGCCAAATACATTTAAACTCAGTTTTTCACAATTAATGGCCACTCCAATACCTTGACTTTGTTGTCCTCAAGCCATTTTGCCACAACTTTGGAAGTATGCTTGGGGTCATTGTCCATTTGGAAGACCCAGCTTACAATTGGCTCGTCCATCCCCCTCCGCTCCCCTGTATTCCCCAGGTGGTTGCTGTAAATGAGAATGTGTTCTTTGTCAACTTACCTGGTAAAATAATGGTAAAATATATTTTTTTATAATTAAAAATAAAATGCAACAAAGCTTTAACTTCCTGACTGATGTCTTGAGATGTTGCTTCAATATATCCACATAATTTTCCTTCCTCATGATGCCATCTATTTTGTGAAGTGCACCAGTCCCTCCTGCAGCACAGCACCCCCACAACATGATGCTGCCACCCCTGTGCTTCACGGTTGGGATGGTGTTCTTCAGCTTGCAAGCCTCCCTCTTTTTCCTCTAAAAATAACGATGGTCATTATGGCCAAACAGTTCTATTTTTGTTTCATCAGACCAGAGGACATTTCTCCAAAAAGTACCATCTTTGTCCCCATGTGCAGTTGCAAAACGTAGTCTGCCTTTTTATGGCTGTTTTGCCAGCAGCATACCACCCTGCATACCACTGCTGGCTTGCTTCTGAAGCTAAGCAGGGTTGGTCCTGGTCAGTTCCTGGATGGGAGACCAGATGCTGCTGGAAGTGGTGTTGGAGGGCCAGTAGGAGGTGCTCTGGTCTAAAAACAATATCCCAATGCCCCAGGGCAGTGATTGGGGACACTGCCCTGTGTAGGGTGCCGTCTTTCGGATGGGACATTAAACGGGTGTCATTAAAGATCCCATGGCACTTATCGTAAGAGTAGGGGTGTTAACCCCGGTGTCCTGGCTAAATTCCCAATCGGGCCCTCAAACCATCACGGTCAACTAATAATCCCCAGTTTACAATTGGCTCATTCATCCCCCTCATCTCCCCTGTAACTATTCCCCAGGTCGTTGCTGCAAATGAGAACGTGTTCTCAGTC
Organism: Oncorhynchus mykiss; assembly: GCF_013265735.2. NCBI lineage: Eukaryota > Metazoa > Chordata > Actinopteri > Salmoniformes > Salmonidae > Oncorhynchus > Oncorhynchus mykiss. The sequence goes on from NC_048567.1 coordinate 31,951,664, forward strand.
AACTTACCTGGTAAAATAACAGATAAATAAATATGTTTTGGAGCAGTGGCTTCTTCCTTGCTGACCGGCCTTTCAGGTTATGTCAATATAGGACTCGTTTTACTGTGGATATAGATACTTTTGTATTGGTTTCCTCCAGCATCTTCACAAGATCCTTTGCTGTTGTTCTGGGATTGATTTGCACTTCTCACAACAAAGTACGTTCATCTCTAGGAGACAGAATGCTGCATCTCCTTCCTGAGTGGTATGATGACTGCGGGGTCCCATGGTGTTTATAATTTGAAAACTATTGTTTGTAGAGATGAATGTGGTACCTTCCGCCGTTTAGAAATTGTTCCCAAGGATTAACCAGACTTGTGGAGGTCTACAATTTGTTTCCTGAGGTCTTGGCTGATTTCTTTTGATTTTCCCATGACGTCAAGCAAAGAGGCACTGAGTTTGAAGGTAGGCCTTGAAATACATCCACAGGTACACCTCCAATTTACTTAAATGATGTCAATTAGCCTATCAGAAGCTTCTAAAGCTATGACATCATTTTCTGGAATTTTCCAAGCTGTTTAAAGGCACAGTCAACTTACCTTATGTACATTTCTGACCCACTGAAATTGTGATACAGTGAATTTTAAGTGAAATGTAAACAATTGTTGGAAAAATGTATTGTGTCATGCACTAAGTAGATGTCCTAACCGACTTACCAAAACTATAGTTTGTTAACAAGAAATTTGTGGAGTGGTTGAAAAACGAGTTTTAAATGACTCCAAGTGTATGTAAACTTCCGACTTCCACTGTAGGGTATATAAATCTAGCAAGCCAGGCAAATAAATGCAACTTTCTAGACATTGTTTTGCTCTGTTGTTAGCTTGTTAGTTAAAGTGAAACTGACAACGTTTTAGCAACAGGAAATCTTATTTAAATTGGATCATGTACACCCCCAGGAAGAATATAACAAAACATATATATTTTCTGACAAGCGAGCACAGCATTTTCATAAATTCATTGAATGTTTGGGAATGATGTATAGTAAGGCATTTGTGAAAATTCTATAGCAATATAGAGTGGGAAAGTGGCCGTGCGTTTGCACAATTGATATGCACTGCAGTAAATAAAACCTAATAAAAACTTGCCTGCCTACCGCCCATTTGATCGATGCTAAATACATTTGAATCGCTAACAAGAGATATGCTAACTATGGATAGCAGTCATTCAAGTTCAGAATAGCTCATTAGCTAGCAACGCGATTCACATTTCTTACTATCTAATAACACCTACTGTACATCTCTAGCTGTAGCCACTGAAAAATGATATGAGGGGAAAAAGTCGGTCACTCACCCACTCCCCCAATGACATGACATCCTCCTAGTAGCTAGCTATCTAACATTAGGCTCTGTGTTTGTAGCTTGGTAAGTAAACAATGAATGCAGCATTGCTATATGGTGCACTCAAAACTTATTGTACTGTAGTTGAGTAGTCAGTCGAGGATACTCCTGTAGTTGAGTAGCCAGTCGAGGCTACTCCTCAATTGCTGCCGTAAATAGACCTACATTTTTCTCCTTTGCAAGGCGTTTTGATTCAAGTTTACTTTTTGTTGGGTTATTCATGGTCAAGGCTTAAAAACCAAAGCCAGACTGCAACATTTTAGTAGCCTAGCTAGGACTGTGACATGCCTATACATTGTCCCTTCGCTGCGAGCTGTAAACGGGACACACAAAAAGAGCGCAATTTAAGTTGAATTCATCGATTCCAGCACATCAGGCTGTAATTTCATAAAGTAGATAACTCAACTGTTGACTCATTTATACTTGCTTGTGTGTCCTGTTGCCTATTGTCCTTTAGCAGTAATTTATACCAATGTATGAATCCTTTATCTTATAACTTTTTAACAACCAAGATGACATTATCTGTAGGCTACAACATCAACACCATTATCCCAGAAACCCTGGACCCACTCCAATTTGCATACCGCCCCAACAGATCCATAGATGATGCAATCTCTATTGCACTCCACACTGCCCTTTCCCAACTGGACAAAAGGAACACCTATGTGAGAATGCTATTCATTGACTACAGCTCAGCGTTCAACACCATAGTGCCCTCAAAGCTCTTCACTAAGCTAAGGACCCTGGGACTAAACACCTCCCTCTGCAACTGGATCCCGGACTTCCTGTGGGGCCGCTCCCAGCTGGTAAGGGTAGGTAACAACACATCCGCCACGCTGATCCTCAACACGGGGGCCCCTCAGGGGTGAGTGCTCAGTTCCCTCCTGTACTCTCTCTTCACTCATGACTGCACGGCCAGGCATGACTCCAACACCATCATTAAATTTGCTGATGGCAAAACAGTGGTAGGCCTGATCATCGACAACGACGAGACAGCCTATAGGGAAGAGGTCAGAGACCTGGCCGTGTGGTGCCAGGACAACAACCTCTCCCTCAATGTGATCAAGACAAAGGAGATGATTGTGGAGTACAGGAAAGAGAGGACCGAGCACGCCCAAATTCTCATTGACGGGGCTGCAGTGGAGCAGGTTGAGAGCTTCAAGTTCCTTGGTGTCCACATCACCAACAAACTAACATGGTCCAATCACACCAAGAGTTGTGAAGAGGGCATGACAAAACCTATTCCCATCAGGAGACTGAAAAGATTTGGCATGGGTCCTCAGATCCTCAAAAGGTTCTACAGCTGCACCATCGAGAGCATCCTGACCGGTTGCATCACTGCCTGGGATCGCAACTGCTCGGCCTCCGACCGCAAGACACTACAGAGGATAGTGCAAACGGCCCAGTACATGACTGGGTCTAAGCTTCCTGCCATCCAGGACCTCTATATCAGGCGTGTCAGTGGAAGGCCCTAAAAATTGTCAAAGACTCCAGCCACCCTAGACTGTAGACTGTTCTCCCTTCTAACGCACGAGAAGCGGTCGAGCACCAAGTCTAGGTCCAAGAGGCTTCTAAACAGCTTCTACCCCCAAGCCATAAGACTCCTGAACATATAAAATGGCTACCCAGACTATATGCCTTGCCCCCACCCCCCACCCCCCTCTTTACACCGCTGCTACTCTCTGTTGTTGTCATCTATGTATAGTCACTTCAATAACTCTACCTACATGTACATACTACCTAAACTAACCGGTGCCCCCGCACATTGACTCTGTACCGGTACTCCCCTGTATATGAAAAAAAAAAATTTATTTTTATTTTATTTTTTATTTCACCTTTATTTAACCAGGTAGGCAAGTTGAGAACAAGTTCTCATTTACAATTGCGACCTGGCCAAGATAAAGCAAAGCAGTTCGACACATACAACGACACAGAGTTACACATGGAGTAAAACAAAAATACAGTCAATAATACAGTATAAACAAGTCTATATACGATGTGAGCAAATGAGGTGAGATAAGGGAGGTAAAGGCAAAAAGGCCATGGTGGCAAAGTAGATACAATATAGCAAGTAAAACACTGGAATGGTAGATTTGAAATGGGAGAATGTGCAAAGTAGAAATAAAAATAATGGGGGTGCAAAGGAGCAAAATAAATAAATAAATAAAATACAGTAGGTGAAAGAGGTAGTTGTTTGGGCTAAATTATAGGTGGGCTATGTACAGGTGCACTATATAGTATATAGTCTCGCTATTGTTGTTTTACTGCTGCTCTTTAATTACTTGTTACTTTTATCTCTTATTCTTATCCATATTGTTTGAAACTGCATTGTTGGTTAAGGGCTTGTAAGTAAGCATTTCACTGTAAGGACCTGTTGTATTCGGCGCATGTGACTAATAACATGTCATTTGATTTGATGATATAATACAGTACACTGGCTGGCTCGTGTGTGTGGCTCTGGGAGGAGGGTTGTGTGTGTGGCAAAGCACTGCCGTTTGGCGGGCAGTGCTTGCTGTGACTTGTAGTGCAGCCCAACGTGGGTGGTATGGTAGGGGGCCAAAACGATTTGACAACCCAAATCATTGCGCGGGCTGGATAGAAATCTGTCATGCCTTGTGTTTGACACATGCGCTAGCCTATTACCCATGTTATGACTGACTTGTGATCATTTCCATGGCTAGTTTGATTTTATTGCCATTCCCAGACTTTCCCAGAGTTACAATCATCCGTTTTTGTTCAAAATATTGAGTCGTTGAAACTGAAACAGTGCATCACCCCAAATTGGTGGAGGTAGCAAATAATGTACCTGGCCAGCTACGATTTGCTACCTGATAGCAACTTTTATTTGGACTACCAAGAAATGTATTGGTGAATTATATTAATCATGCATTGCACTGCATCCATCTACTTTTGCCGTAGTGTACATCATGTCAAATAGAACCTATTTTTAAAACCTCTTATAAAGTTGGTTTTGAAGCACAAACTGAGAATTCATTTGATATCTTTGACTGATATTATGACTGTCTGTTCTTTTCATATCTGCAAAGTAGTTCAAATGCTGTCAGTTCCACTATTATCTAGCTGGCTAGCCAGCTCATATAATTACCAGAACATATCTGACAACGTTTTGAGTTTAACTGTTGTTTAACTCTCTCTCTCTCTCTCTCTCTTAGGGACTAGAGTTTTTCTTGCTGAGCTGTGCCAACCACTCCTCGGGAACCACAAGTGCTCCCCTTTCTGGCACTGCCAGTTTTTGTTCTTGTGTCTAGACTACAGGAAATGCAAAATTACATTTGTTTACAACCAACAGGAACTGGAACCAGAAGCTGTTATGTGATTTAAGAGCGCTACCCAGAGTGTGTGTGGTGGTTCAACCCCAATAGATTTGGCTGTGATTGGCTAGAAATAGAATAACCAGATCAGCTTAGTACCAGCAGTATGAGAGGTAAAATACAGTATTGTGGGATACATATAGAGCATATTGCAGAATATATACTGGTCAAATAATCATAACTCTAAGCTGGCGAGTACAACTAATGTAAAAGTCACCAATTTGAAGAGGGTTCTCGAGAAAAACATGATCAATTTATTGTATGTTAGTAAGATTTCGATACACTGTTATTATCAGACACAGACACAATAAATAAATAATCATGACACAAAGCCATTGTTTAGATGAAAATGTTTATAGTGTAGAGATTAGGGTTACGGTAAGGACAGCACATCTGTCCTTACCGTAATGAACGCATGACTCTAGTCATTGGAAGCTTAGTGTGTGTGTGTGTGTGTGTGTGTGTGTGTGTGTGTGTGTGTGTGTGTGTGTGCGCATGCGAGTGCGCGTGCAAGTGTGTGTGTGCGTGTGTGTTTGTTCTGGGTTAGCTCAGACGCCAGCGAGATTCCCTCAGCACCCTCTTAAAATCCATACCCAATAAAAATCAGCGCCGTCTCGAAAAACAAAAGCCAGGGAAACATCTGTAAAACATTGATTTTGCAGATTGCAAACCAACTGCATACCTAATGAGAAAATAAATCATTTTTGATTAATTAACCGAAAATTTGAGAATCCAAACTGCCACAAGGGAGATGACAAGCCCAACAGGCGTGATCGGTAGGTAGGCCATAGCTAGTGTTCAGGTGTCCCTGCTGGTTTCCTCTCCGTTTGCTAAGGAGAGGAGAGATTTTATACAACGAGCTAGTAGACCTTGTTTACTTCTCCTTTCAACTATACTACACAAACCTGCTTCGCCTCATTAGAATAAACATGCACACTGTTCCTGTTGTAATTAGTATGACAAAAGCATACTCTTGTCATAGGTTTTCCACAGATGAGGCGAGGAGCGAGAGCAGGCTGAATTATGTCGCCAAATCATGTAATGCCGTCAACAAACATCTTTAGCAAATTTGGATGAAATGCCAGGGATGAAACTGATGTGAGATTATCCACCAAGACGCTGCTTACTCTGTCTCACACACCCCAAAGAAGAATACCTCACACAAAGAAACAGACACACACACACGCACACACACACACACACACACACACACACACACACACACACACACACACACACACACACACAGAGCTCCAGGCGTTTCTCATCGACACACACCAGAGAGAAGTAAGCAAATACACACCAGGACTCCGGGAGGGTGCTGAGAGCTGAGTTAAGTTGCAGTCACAGCACAGCTGGTTCACCAAGGCCGAAAAAAAGAAACCTAGAATGTTTATTTGTCCAAGTCTTTATTTGTTTTTTAATACTGCAGAAACAATGGTTTGACAGATCTCCTCGAACGGAATCATAGCAGGATATGGTTGAAGGATTGTGGGAAATGTCTAATGTTGTATTTATTTTTCATTTGGTTTATCATTGTTTCATTGTCACATTTCATTATTATAGCATCATTTAGTTTTTTACATGTATAGATTGTTCCCCCTTTAATGAAAGCATAATCACTGTACATTAAGAGAGAATCAGGATGCTAGGTAGACGACCTCCTAGTCTGTGATGGCCAGACAGTGGGTCATTGTAATGCTGTTCAGAATCACAACAGAGATTTATGGTCACAGTTACAGTTCCCAGAATGCAATGTCACTCTGTCACCCCCTCATCAATCTACTCTCTCCTTCCTTCCCTCTCTCTCCTTCTGTCAGGATAGTACCCTGAATAATTTTTGATGACCAACTTTCTGAATGATCAAAAATATTACATATTTAATATAAATAACTCAGTTTAAACTTTTCCAAATGCTCAGATATTTTCCATTGATTTTCACCCTTTCATGAGACAAACAACTCCGTTTGTGCCCCCTTCCAGAAAGATCCCTGGGCGCAATGTTTTTCATCATAAGTACCTTCATTTATAGTCATGCAGAGACCTGAATGTCTTATCTAAATTCAATAACATCTTTTTTTTTACATGTCCAACATTTTATATCAAGGCATTTTTATGATGGGTCAAGGAAGCTGCTCTTGGATTGGACATCTCTGTAAACCCGAAGAGATAGAGGATGCTGAGCTACTAGGATGTTCTGGCGCCTTATGGTAACATAAAACTAAATTCAAATCATAGAGAGAGATGGAGGTCCCTGTGCCCGCAAAAGACAGAAAACCAAGCTGTACCTAAATCACTGTATTTGTGTGTCAAGGTAAACAAATTGTTCCACAAGTCATGGACATGTCTTCTGCTCTTCTCTCAACCTCCTACAATTGGAGACACCGTGTAATTGTTTTTGGCACAACAGTGTTTAAAATACCTAGCAAAATAACCCAACGGTGTGTTTAATCAACATTGTTTCCAAGTCATGTCAACAAAAACCATGTCATGTGATGACGTTGAATCAATTGTGGGAAACTGATTGCATTTGCAAAAAGTAATCAAAATAAGTTTTTTTAAATATTTTTTTTAACTTTTAACCTAAATCCAACGACATGGTGAATGTGTTTGTTGATTTCACGTTGAATCCACGTTAGTTAACTCAACTGACTGTAAATCAAAACTAGACATTGAACTGATATCTGTGCCTAGTGGGTAGTGTAGGACTTCACTAACTTGACAGTGGGTCAAAAACAGTTAGCCACTGCACTGCTCTTCACTAGCAAACATAACGCTGCCTCCAAAACTGGTGAGATGTCTCTAACATTTACATTTTGACATTCATGCACTCCATTGTGTTACTGTCCTCTTACTGCTTCAGACTGGCGGTGTGTCTAATTTGCTACCGAACACAAATAAGTACACAATACACATCAAACCAACACAGCATTCCTCTTTCTCCTCGTTCGTAAACTGTTATCTTAACGAGACATGTCCCATGATCTGCGCACTGAGATATTGAACGTCATTAATTGGCTTCTTTTCCTGATTTCTAATTTACAAGGGGTGACGTGTCCTTTTGAAAATGTAGAAGAAAACAGAAAAAGAGAAACGTAAATCCCCTTGATGAATGTGCCTTCTGAATCACACATTCCCATGACAACCGGGGCAGCTTGCCTTGCCATTGAGAGGCTTGTGAGGGGTGACATAAAAGTGGCATTCTCACAGTCTAGATCACACCAATGCATCACTTCCTGGCGCTGGGCCTGAAACGCATACATCCAACAGTTTTCACTGTCTTTTAACCTCCGTCCCTCTCTCGTCCCTCTCTCTCTCTCTCTCTCTCTCTCTCTCTCTCTCTCTCTCTCTCTCTCTCTCTCTCTCTCTCTCTCTCTCTCTCAATTTTTTGGGGACAATAGTTTGTTGAGAGCGATCTACACAAACAAATGGAGCGCAAAAGGAGAATCCAGTGAAAGAAGACTATGATGTTAGGATATACAATTATATAGTGAAGGTAGAAGTAATAAATAAGAGGAGGATATATGATACTTAGATCATGTAAGCTTGATAAGGTCTCCATGTTGGAACCGCACTATGTCCCCACATAACCTTGAACGTCGGCATGACAGTCACACCCTCCTACCATTTTCATTGTGGTAAATGTCACAAACAAGAGTATAATAAAAAAAATATATAAGTAAATATCCTTTCAAACTGCATCAGAGTGTCTGAGTGTCCGAAAGTGAACATCAATATCAAATTTTAAACCGGTAATTGTCCATAATGACCAAGCGAACGGAAGCTCAGAAACAGAGCAGATGCTTTCACATGACATTCCACAGCTGGATCTAGTGGACATAGCTACCGGCTAGAAAAAGAGCCTGCACACAACCAGACATGTTTTTGAAGTGGATGCTGGACCAGTGTGTTGAGCCTTGAAGTGTTTTTTTAATGGAGTTTTTGGTGAATTTGGTGTCTTTAAAAGGGGTTGGGGCAAAGCAGAAGGCACATTTGTGCTCTGCATTCATGGACATTGGACAATGAAATAATCCTCCAATCTTCAATGGATATTTCAAATTTGAATGTATTTATTTATTTTGAACATGGACACTCTTAAGTAATGAAAAGGAGATCAAGAAACAATACCTTATTAATGTATCCTAATACAATATTTTATATGTTGTAACAATGATAATTATAAACTATAATATTATAAACTATAAATTATAACAATTAGCTAGCACATTTTTAAATAACTTATTTTGCAAATATAACTTATTAGGTGTTCACAGCGAAGCTGTGAAACCTATTGGTATCAAACAATATTTTTTGCTCAAATAACCTCAAACCTCAATGGCAACAAAAAATAAATAAATTGGCAGACTAAGGGAGAGGCTATACGGACATGCCTGGTGCCCAAAATGATGACGTGGAGTGGCAACAGCGGCGTGGCTCTCATTCAAACTAAAAGAAAGCAATGTTTATTTCGATGGGCGAGGGAGAAATAACTTGCAGAATTGGTCACCATCTGGATGTCACCGTGACATGCCAATTAGACAACGTAACCCGGTGGTATGAATAACCAGTGCAATGGTGTTGCATTGAGATTCTTCCCACTGGGCAGTAGTTGCTTTATCCAGCAGCTGTATCACATGTCGCTGGCTGTAGCTAACATGGGCAATTTGTTCCATTCCACTTGATTGTACTTCGAGTAATATAGTAACTTGTAATATTGGTAGTAACCATCTGGGTGTCACCCTGATGCAGTCTATTGCTCAATAAGGAGAGTTTGCACAGCGAGCCGACAACACAACAACAGTGTCTCCTTCGTTCCTGCTTTGCCGAATAATGCCGAGCATTTCTGTCCTGCAGTAAGGAGAGGGAAGTAGCTAGATAGTGCAACCCATATCAGGCCAGGATGACAGCTACAGCACATTTATTGTGGAAATTTTCACCGAAAATGTACAACTACGCCATTAACGTCAACATTTTTGTGTAAGAAAATATATAATAATTCTGAACACTTTCCCAGGTCCCAACTTCGGCAGACAAGTTTCAAATTATTTTTGAAGTTTCACGCCACAAGCATAAACTAGCTAGCTGGGGAGTGCTCATAAGGAGACAGACTGAACCGTCCCCACTCTCTCACAACTCTCACTGCACGACATACGTCATCAGTTTTGGGCACCAGTCTCCCCCCACACAGAATTTAGAGGCCATGAGTAAATTGGTCAAAAACAATGGCACCGATTGGCCTATAGGGGCGGTACAATAAGCAGCCTTACTTAAACACTCATATCTGTCACCCCATTTGACCTAGAGACTTGAAACGTTGTATGTAGGTATCTTTCCTCGTGTTGAATAAATGTGCCTCAAGGATCCATAAGGTCCCATCGGGAGAGATTATCCTCCAGCTTGGACATTTTAGAAAACCTGTGAAAAGCGTATTCCCGTGAATCACAAGTCCAAATAACACACATACTCTGTATGTAGGCCCATGGTATGTCTTTTAACTTAGTATGAGAAGGGTAATAGATTGGTTAAAAGATGGCTGATTTTACCTGTCCATTTAAATCCTTTGTAAATCCACTTAACAATGGCCTATCAACTTGAAACCTTTTAAGGTCATAAAAGACATTACTAAAATGACCCATTTTTTTGGGAAGCTATTAAGAATTCACGCTTTTGACTATGTAACACTAATGCTAAAAATAATTACAAAAAATCTTCTTCTCATGGACTAAAAGTCAGATTCACTCCAAATGTAGTCTTTGGACTCATCATAATAGTCCCTAAAGAGTTTGATAATATAACATTGATGCATTCAAAGATGGCCACACTACACAAGTAGATGCATATTACCACATATGCTAATATGCTAAAATGCGCAAATATTTTTTTACATTATTTTCATAATCCATAGGACCAAATGACACCAACTTTGGAATGTAGGCCCATGGTGCATGTCTTAACTTAGTTTGAGAAAAGCTAAGGGATTGGTCAAAAGATTCAAGAAACATGTTAATTTTACATGTTCATGTTCACTGTACCACGTGAGCAGATATTCTAAAAAATACTTAAAAAATCTTCTCATGAACAATACATCTGATTTAATCCAGATTTGGTATACAGACTCAATGAATTAGCCTCTAATGAATTTGAGAATTTAAAGTCGTCCACACTGCACCAATTCTGTAGACGGCATCATATTTCACCAGGGTTAAAAGAACTGAACCGATAGACATGGGGTCATGGTATGTAAACCTTATGTATGTCCTTAGAAGCTGTGTGAATATAAAGTCCCTGCAACCTTAGATGGCTGCACCAGACCAATTGGTGGCACTATAAATGGCATTGGCACCAGTGGCACTATATGATACTAGAGAATTAACTATTTATCAAGAGGACCTTGTCTCATGCAAATCAATGTTAGATTTAAATTATGCAGATGAGCAATGTCAAATATCGTGAAAGTAATGGTGAAAATATTTTACATATCTTAACATAAACCATTAGTCAAATTGACCCCAGAATTAGTATATAAAGTCAATAGATTAAGTACTGACTTCAAGAATGATTACCTGCGGCATTCAAAGATCACCAACCTTTAGCACTCAAATTAACTTAACTTGTGTCATCCTTGTGGTATTGAGAGATAAACATGGTCATGTTTTCACTAAATGCATATAAAGAAAGATAGTCCCACTGATCTTATGTCCTTTCGGTCATCCTTTGAATCCCATTCATGTTTTTCAATCTTATCTATAATATATAATATCTACAAATTCGGGGACACACTGTACGTCAATAATAGTGCTGATGAAACTGTGGGGACAACGCCTAGCAAACCCCTTTTCTCTGCAAATACTGTTGTGACTATCAAACATTGAGACAAGAACATATTATATTAGATCGTAAAGATCTCACTTTGCACAACATGTTATACAGTGTTGTATTATCTCGGTCATAGACTGGCTTTAAAGGAGGTACAGTCGGCTATTATCTCAAGGGGAAATGGAACAATCTGTCAATCTTATTAAATAAAGGCAATCGGGTATGGTCTAAGACAGACATCTTAAAAAAGACAAAAAATCTAATACATAAAATAAAATTGTGGACCTCTTTGAAATTGTGTTTTCATAGATTTCAGCAAACAGCCAACGAAATCTACTTTTATGTATACGTAAAAGAAAACGGAAGACGAAAATACAAACTGCTGTGGTAGGAGACAATGAAAGGTTACGGTTGGAAAGAACTCACTTCGTACCATACAGCTCTAATTATACGTTTGCTGTCTGTGGCCCATATCCTTCAGGTTCTATGATGTCTGGCTCTTCTTATTTACAAGCTCAATAACGTCACCTTGGAAACACAGTTGTCGTGGTGGATGGGGACGCTCTGCACAAACCTCTCTCCGATTCAGGTGCCAATTCTCCCAAAAGCTAAGAAAGACAAAACAAGAAATGTAAAAAAAAAGATCAAATGTTGAAAATAAATAGACAGAGTAGGTGGATGGAACACACATAAGCTGCTGAGTTACATTTATCAGACATAAAAAAAACATGTTTTCTTAACTGCCAAGTGGCCATACCACCATCCCCAGTCATAAGATACCCAAATAAACATGAGGAACATGTTCGTTGGCATGTGCTAAATGGTTCAAATCACCTCAGGTACAGTAGATGTTTCTCCTCGGTGAAGAACGAGACTCCTTCTCATTGCACTGTCAACACACTGCCAACTGCTTCTTTCCCCGCTTTAAGGTTTCTTCTCTGACATAGGCACCTTTGTGTTTCCAATTAGAATACTTCAGCATAATGCCTGAGTAATTAGTCACCACAGTGACGCAGATACTTTGATGTTCCTGCCGGTTCCATATCCTTAGAATGCGCTGTCCGGTTGAAGCAACACACAAACCTGCCTGTAAGTTTAAAGATCTCTCTTTGGACATTATTTTATGTGCACGCCTAATAAAAACAGTTTGTTTTGTATCATTATCAAATAAAGAATGCTCATGATGAAATAACCAACGGGCCAGTCTAATGTCACAGGGACAGGGGGACCGCTGGACGACACTGCATTTTGAAAAGGGCTCCAGCGTGAGTCAAACCCGCAGGATGTGAAAGGACATAAGGAGGAAAACAAAGTTAGACTGATTGATCTGGTCTGGCTTTTTACAGTGAGGACAAGGAGACATGTTCTCCAGAAGAAAGGTCTTGACAAAAGAAAACAAAGTTCAATTAAAATAGAGGAAGAAAGCATTGATTGATAAGAGGATACATTTAAACTGGTGCCCATAGTAGCGAGAAAAGCTCTCACACTGATGACACAAATTCTTGAGGGAAATTGATGTTAATTGGTGTCTAGACATTTTATTACTGGGACAAAACACCAAAGCATGGCTCTCTCACTATCTCTTAGTCTATATCTTTTCCTCCCTTCTTAAATGTATAAAAATTCAGTAAAATACAGGACTTATTCATTGGTCCATAGAGGGAGGAGACTGAGCAACGTGATACCAGTATATTTGTCAGGCGTCGTCTTTCCCTAAGTGTTTCAGTAAGGCCATTTGAGGTCTTTGGGCGATTGTTCTACACTCCTCTTTCCATCCCGTGTTCCATGTTCTGTGTGTGTAAACGCAAGCGCAATCTGAAGGGGGTAAAACAGGAGCATCACCTACACCGAGCAACATATCTATGAAATGTTACGACCCTTAAAAGGTGTTTCTAGGGGAGTGGCACTCTTATCAGATGGCAGTAATGTGGAACAGGCGTCTCTGTGCAAAAATCATGAATTGTAAACTGAGAGATATCACGTTTCCGGAGGACATTTGCATTTGTACCTGGAAAGAACAGGTGCTGTGTGAACAGGTCATATTCATGTTAATGCAATTTTAAGAGTTGCTTTAGGCTGACATTACCCCTCTTTCTGTCTCTACAAAACCTGTTTGTAGTTTGTCAAGAACCATGGTTATAATGGTCTACTAGACTAACATATAAACAGCTGGTTAACGTTTAGTAAAGCTCGCCTTTTCTACAAGAAATACGGTACATTTTTCGATATATGAACCACCCTAGCCAGCAACAAAACACCATATATCAACAAGTTTAGTATGTATTTGGGTGGATAAAAGGGATTTGGGATGAACTATCGATCTAACGAATTCAACGATGTACTACAACTAAAAAAAAAATGATTTGAAATGGACACACGAAAAACTGACTTTGTGTGAATGAGCCAGGGAGCCTGTGACCATGTGTCCCTTTTTAGTGGGAAATTACAGCTCTCTAAACAATTCCTCAGCAGGATCGTCATTCTGAAGTGTATTCTATCTGCACATCACAATTATTTTCCCCATGCTCACTTGTAATGGGTATCCCTACTGTGCTGAAGAAGGCACTTCTACTCATAAATCTATTACTGGCACAGAATCACTAGCTTATTTCTTACGCTAGGACCGGAGGGGGTTATTGATATAAACATTCTTCCATCATTTTGTCATTTAAAAAAAAATGCATCTCTACCACTAAAAACAATGCAATTGACTCTCTTTTCAGTATTCACCAGGTGGAAGCTTTCGTATGATTGAAACCCACTACAGCAGGCTCAACACATGAGCGTAGGGAGGCATTCCGGAGGAATAAAGAGGTCAGATTTATGACACCAAACAAGTAAAACAAAAGGACCAGATGTCATAGTGAATACTGGAAAGGGAAAAGGCCCAAAAAGCAATTATTTTTAAAACGTGTTCAATAGCAAATAGGCCTAAATGTTTGTTTTTTTCAAAGTAGAAAAAAAAAGAGACAAAGAAACAAATAAGCTATAGGGAAATGAATTCAGTGGGGAAAAACAGAAACAATATCAATTAAATTCTCTGGATTATCTCAGAAGTGAGGCTTCCTCCAATATTTATGACTTCAGATGCGAAGAGGCCACAGAGAGAGTCGAGGAATTGGACCGTTTGCACAGATGGTGACCATCCTCGGTCAACATTCCAATAAAAACGGAATGAGCGTCTCTCTCTCTCTCTCTTCTTTCTATCCATCCCTCTACTTCTCTGTCAATGCATGCAGACACAGATAAAAGCTTGGGGTGTAAAAATGTTTAAGTAGGCAGAAGTTGTAAAGAAAAAAAAAAGAGTTGCTTTTCACTGCTTGCGCAATCCTTTCTGCCTTGTTGAACTTTATTAAATTCTGTCGCTCTCCTTCCCGTCTGGCCCCCTTTGTCAGCTGCTTCTCATGCGTAACTCACAGATTTTTAGAGGGAAGAGTGGGGGGGGGGGTCAAGCTGAAAAGAATGTGATGCTGGTGGTCATACCACTGTGTGCCAGCTAGACCATCTCACTCAGAAAACAACATTTAGGAGAGTCCAGGGTGGAAGCATTGACCAAACTTTACACTGAATTTGCTGTTTAGAAAAGTTTAAAAAAGCCATAGCATTGTATGAAATTACCTGTTTAATCAATGTACAATATTTAACTTTCTACAATAAATAATGGCTGTCGAGTATTGAGTTAGTAAAAACAATGTTTTATTGGAAACAGCAGAAGGTGACAGACGCATATTTCCTCATCAAATTCTGAGACTAATGCCACAGCGGATCGATTGAAAGTGGAGATTCAAATTAAATTCTCTCGTGATCGAAATGGATGCATTTCTCACGTATTTAAACTCTCTGTTACACAATTCATAGCAATGTTTCTCTTGAATTAGTTCTTTCTGAGAAATGAGTCAGGTCTTAAATCACATCGATAGACTGGCCATTCGTTAGACGGGCTCTGAAAGCAGGACTAATGGTTATGAAAGACCAATCAATGGAAGGCTAGGGGAGTGAGTCGCTGCACTTCCCCTCTCTCCTTGACAACCATGTCATGTCTTTGAGAGTCTCCAGGGACCTTTTGATTGATGCTCATCTTTCATCAGTCCAGCTTTAATCTGCCATTTGACTTGTCTTATGACTCATATGAACTAAATCTATTTGACATAAACGTGTATAAATACAGTATATCATTAAACAGTATATTTATACTGAATCTAGAATAATCACCACAAAACTGTTCCGAGAGGCAAGCAAAGGTCTTTATCTATCGATCACATTCGAGGAAAGAGGGGAGAAAGTAGACGATGGAGACAAGATGGAGAGGAGAAAAAGGTTTTTCCAAAACAAACACCCATTCTGAAGTGACATTCAGTCGAGGAAGTCGAGGAACTCTCTATAGTGTCAGGCAAACAAACAAACAGAGGAACGATCCGAGATGCAATAGCTGACCTTTGTTCAAAGAGGCGATCTAATCTGTTTCCACTTTACTTAATTAGAAAAGCAGGGAGATTTTTAATGTGCACAGTGTTAATGGGAAGCAGCTCACAGGTGCTAATTAAAAAAATAATAATTAAAAGTTTTATATAACATCTATTTATTTATCTATATTTATCTTTTTCTGACTCTGATGACTTGCCATTAGTATTTTTTTATGGCAGATAAATGGATGAAGTAATTTGTTATTTAAAAAAAAAAATAATGAAATTAATGTTAAAAACCCCTTTGTCCCCACTGGTAGTAGGGGTGTGATGCAGTGAATATATTATCAAGTCTAGAAATTGGTTCTATAGTTGCACACATATCAAACATTTCTCCTGCTTGATGACTGGTGATGTGTTTTGGTGCTGTGTTTGCCAAGGTAAATGTGCTCACAAATGGTTCCTTTTATTTCCAAAAGAAGAGCCGTCAACTAATGCAATGTACAGTGAGTTATAGGGTCTGGTCTTTGACAAACCTGAGGGGTTGGCAATTGAAATGTCTCTCCTAATTATATAATGCTTTTTCCCCACTTTAGGCTGTACAGCAATGTACAGGCTGTGATTTAGCCACTGCTTTGCTGCTTGTGCTGGGCTGCCATGTGTGCCCTAGAGGTGGCAACCATAAGGAATAACTTCCTCTTTGTCTTCAACTGTTTGAAGTAGCCAACTGTGGGTTACTATGTCAGCACCTAAAGGTTTTATTGAGCAGCCAATGATTTTTTTCACACTACCACACACAGTATGATCCTAGATATGAGGTATTAAATACCATCCCTTCAAGCAGGCAGTGTCTTATGGGAATGTGATTAGTCATGGAGG
This sequence comes from Oncorhynchus mykiss, assembly GCF_013265735.2. Taxonomy (NCBI): domain Eukaryota; kingdom Metazoa; phylum Chordata; class Actinopteri; order Salmoniformes; family Salmonidae; genus Oncorhynchus; species Oncorhynchus mykiss. The sequence goes on from NC_048567.1 coordinate 31,968,470, forward strand.
AAATAATGTCTTAGGAAGTTCTGTCTCCCTCTCTCTCTCTCTCTTTCCCCCTCTCTCTCTCTCTCTCTCTCTCTCTCTCTCTCTCAAACATCTCTCTCTATCTCTCTCTCTCTCTGTCTGTCTGGAATGTCAGTCAGACGCTGAGCAGCAGAAGTAAGGGAACTGGCCTGTAATAGCATAATCATTTTCAGATCTACTGGATCTTTTATCAGGACTGTTTGACCTACTGTAACTGAGGTTTGCATTTGCATTGTTTTTTGACTGGCTAGACATCCATCTGTACATTGACAAACATAACTAGTCAGGAAAAACGTTGATCAACTCTGAATGCAGTATCAACAACTTCAATATGTTAGTGATCAGTCCTCTACTTTTTCTATTAGATAAAATATGATTCACTATGCATGATCTAAAGATTCACTAGCTAAGGACGCCACCCTCATGCCATGATTTTTTCTAACTATAAAGACACACTTGTATGGACAGCGTGTGGTCTGTCTCGTAGGGACTGCAGGGGACAGAGGAAACAAATTAGCTTTCTTGACCTTGGCCCAAGTTTTCCTTCCACCCCCTCTCTCTCCCCTTCATTCTCGTCCTTCATGTGCACTTCAAAGGTCAGCTGGTTGACAAAACCCCTCTGTTGTCTCTCACTAACAGACCTATTCAAATGAACAACTCATACTGGCCAGTGGAGGATAATGCATGGTTGTAATATGAATCTGAAAATAGGATCCCAAATTTAGTTATACTATTCTAACAACTTTACTGAGTCATTCAAGAGGGTCTTGAGTCCTTGAACTGTTGTTTGATGGAAGATTTTACTACACTGAACAAAAATATGAATGCAACATGCATCAATTTACAAGATTTTACTGAGTTACAGTTTACGTAAGGGAGTCAGTCAATTGAAATAAATTAATTAGACCCTAATCTATGGATTTCACATGACTGGGAACACAAATATGTATCTGTTGGTCACAGATACCTTAAAAAAAAATGAAGCGGCGTGGATCAGGAAACCAGTCAATATTTTGTGCGACCCACTCTTCATCAATGGCTGTGCGAAGTTGCTGGATATTGGCAGGATCTGGAACACGCTGTCGTACACGTCGATCCAGAACATCCCAAACATGCTAAATTGGTGACATGTCTGGTGAGTATGCAGGCCATGGAAGAACTGGGACATGTTCAGCTTCCAGGAATTGTGTACAGATACTTGCGACATGAGACCATGCATTATCATGCTGAGGCATGAGGTGATGGTGACAGATGAAGGGCACAACAATGGGCCTCAGGATCTCATCACGGTATCTCTGTACATTCAAATTACCAATGATAAAATGCAATTGCTTAAGCCTGCCCATACCATAACCTCAACACCACCATGGGGCACTCTGTTCACAACTTTGACATCTGCAAACCGCTCGCCCACACTACGCCATATACGTGGTCTGTGGTTGTGAGGCCTGCCAAATTTTCTAAAGCGACGTTGGAACGGGTTATGGTAGAGAAATTAACATTCAAATCTCTGGCAACAGCTCTGGTGGACATTCCTGCAGTCAGCATTTCAATTGCATGCTCCCTTAAAACTTGAGACATCTGCTGCATTGCACACATTTTAGAGTGGCCTTGTATTGTCCCAAGCACAAGGTGCACCTGTGTAATGATCATGCCGTTTAATCAGCTTCTTGAAATGCGACTGCTGTCAGGTGGAAGGATTATCTTGGCAAAGGATAAATGCTCACTAACAGGGATGTAAACAAATGTGTGCACAAAAGTTGAAAGAAATACGTTTCTTGTGCATATGGAACATTTCTGGGATCTTTTATTCCAGCTCATGAAACACGGGACCAAAACTTTACATGTTGCGTTCATATTTGTGTTCAGTTTATAAATAAACATTAGATACCACAATAATTATGATTTAATACATAAAAAAAGGCTGTACATTCATCCATATGAAGGGCTTGTGCTCAAATGACCACCATCAAATACAGTAAACGTCACATTACTGACTGCAGCTTTCAGTGAGAACATGCAGTTCACAAAGGTCACCCAGGTACAAACGTTACAAACTAAAGTACCATTTTTAAGCAGATAGACCTAACTGGTTTAAAAACACACAAACAATTTGATTTTCAGTACCAATGGGGCCCTTCGCTGATGCTAAAATGGGAGACCTTTTGGCCATTGCTGTGAAAAGAACCCATTCAATGATAGATATTGGATTGTAACACCAACAGAAAAATCTAATTCTCCCAGTGCGCACTGAGGCACGTCCATGTGTGTCTATGTTGGGCGTAAGTGCAGAAATGACCTGGGGTGTCCAAGAGATGAAGTTGTAGTGTATTAATGCTCACGCTACTTCATTGATCTTGAGCACTCCTCAATCTCTTAGGCACCACACATAAAGCCTATATTTCATCATGTGAGATACAGTACATCAATAACACTGCCAAGGACCTATATATCCACACGGACTCACACTGGCATTGTCCTCTGTCTACGCATTGATTTCAGAGGGAAGAAACCATGTTTTGTAGGACATGGCACTGTCACACCTCACGGACTTGGCAAAATTGTCAACGTATGTCCTTGTTAGACATATTAATGATAACAATAATCAATGGAGGATGGATGAAGAGGTGGTTATTTCCATCTCCTGAGGGGCTAGGAGCGCTAATCATTAGCATCACGATGCCTGTGTGAATCAAGTAGTAACTGGGGACTATGACGACAAGAAACTGCGACAATAACAGGAAAACATTTGGCATTGCTATTAATAATGTATCAAAATCCTCAGGGGGAGCTGAGAATAAACAAGGCATTTAAGTCGATTAGTCACTAAAGTATTCTCTGAAAAAGCTCCTCCGTACATGCACAAAATGGTATGCCCTGCAGAGTGATTATGTTGTTAGTCATATGATTTGTCTTTCTTTCTGGGAAAGGTTGCCGAGAAATGCATACAGTAAAATGAGTCAGGGGCATGGCTTAACCCAAATGGACAGCATATCCACAGAAAGCGGCCATGTCTTCATGACTAAACTATAATTGAAACCAGACATATACAGTGAAGAGGTTGCGGTCCCTTCTCCCTCATTTCAAGTGAGATACACAAGCTGAAATGGTTTGAAGAAAATATTGGAAAAATGATATTTCTTGTGAAGCGTCTGTGCTTTATTAAAGGAAGCCGGTGGCTGCGTGGTGTTATGACTCCGGTCTCGGAGGTCTGTGTGAATTCCTGTGAAGTGAGATCACATGGACACATGGCTGGTACTCCTAACCCAGACAACAGGAAGTGAAAGTGCTACTGCTGCCACAACACAGCCTCCGGTGCCCTCCAACCCCCAGTTAAAAGGGGAAGTGATGCGTTGTAACCTGGGATACTAAGCTAGTGAAAGGAAACCTGGCTATTATTAAATGTGAAGAAGTTGTCTGTGAAGGAGATCACTTTTATCCATCACTTTTAACCATCATTTGCTTGTTTATTTGTAATATTTCGTACACATCTCTCAACTTTCATCCCACAAATCTTTCTGTTTTCGGTTCATTTATCTATACTAAAATAGATTTAGAATACTGAGCAATAGAATGGATACCGTTGTAGACACATTGCACTCTGCTCTCTTTAGTTTATCCACTTTGAAAAGGTGTAATGGCTAAAGATGGTTGGGAAAAACATCCAAATAGTAGCAGTAATTATGTGCAAGAGTGATCGATTACAGTCCTCATTTTGGTTTAGTGTGTGTGTAACCAGACAGCACATACTTACTTATTTTCTCTCTTACACTTCAAGTTCAAGAAAGAAAAGTGTACAATTACACAATTAGATGAGTGCGGTCAGGATATCCTCACACCAAAACACTCCTTCCTCCAGTTCCCCTAATGCTTAGGTTAGACTACGGGAGTTGGACTGATAGGCTAGCAACCTCACAGGACATGATTGGACTGATCTAAACCAATTGTAGAGCTTCCCATGACGAGAGAGGTAAACACATTGATAGAGTCAGCCAATCATTAAGGCACCAATTAGGGAAATGTATTGGGCCTATTTCTACCTAGAACATCCCAAATATTTATGCACCAACTTACCAATTCTTTATTTACACAGTTCATATTGAATTCACGTCACAGGAGGTTGGTGGCACCTTCATTGGGGAGGACGGGCTGGTGGTAATGACTGGAGCGGAATGGGAGGAATGGTATCAAATACATCAACCACATGGTTTCCATGTGTTTAATGTCGTTCTGTTTGCTCTGTTCCAGCCATTCTTATGAGCCGTCCTCCCCTCAGCAGCCTCCACTGATTCACATTATATTCATATGATTATTGTCCTGTTTTGCAAATAGTATTGTTCACAAGATGTATCATGTATGTTACTGCCAAGGTCAACATTAATGTTTGCCAAAAAAACTCACAATGAATATAAATGTTAGCAAAGGGGAAATAACCTTATGAAAGCAATCTTCAACAGACAATCGTTAGGATGAGATGTTTTCAGTTGTCTTGTGTGTGTCGTTTATTTCATTTCACGTCTTGCATTCTAAACACGATCGAATTTACAAAGAATCGCCTTACCATGTGGCTAAAGTGGACCATCTCCTACAGTAGTACGTGACTAAATCATTCAAGTGCTCTCGGGTACGAAGGCACACCACACTGTACAATCAACCTCTTTTACTTCATGATCCTCCACTTTGGAAAATATAAAACCTTGACAATGTAAACACTAGTTAAGTCATAGAGCAAGACCGGCATTCTTCCACTGAAGACATCCAGTCTGGATCCAGCAGTAATGGGATCTTGATTGTGACTTTAGAGTTAGTTACATTAGGGAGTGTTTAAAAATATATATATATATTAAAAAAAATTATGAACCGAGCCTCTGAAGTGTTTTGGAAAAAGGACCCACTTTGGGTTAATTGGTTTGATTTTATTTTCCCTTTGCGGGTGACATCAAGGGCAGCAAAGAAAAGAGGAGAAGAAGCAGAAGATAAAGTGTGAAAAGTAAAATAAAATTATAGGAACTTTTTTTTTTTGCAATAAAGAGCCAGTGATAAAAAATGAAAGCTTCACACTGAGATAGCTGCTCTAAATGAATTACCTGGAGATTGCATGTTGCGTTGCATTTGCAGGGGTATTCAATTTTAATTAGTATTTTGGAGACATCTTTTATCAGACTGTCACTAACCTCCTCTCTTTCAGCTGAGATTTGTTCTCTCCCTCTCTCTCTCTCTCTCTCTCTCTCTCTCTCACTCTCTCTCTCTCTCTCTCTCTCTCTCTCTCACGTGCACACAAACACTCAAGAATTTGCATTCGATAGAAATGTACAACAATTTTAATATCAAGGTTCTCAATAAGCCATGAATTGGGGAAAGAAATAAAAGTCTAATTTCAGTTTGGAGAAAATCATTATTTCCACAATTAATTGCATTTTCTGTGGGGCAAAGGTGATAATGAATTTTGCTCAAGGAGACACACAGACACACAAAGAGGCACACCAATATACATCACACATAAAAGTTCAATAGTCTTTTTGCCTTCAGTCCTAAAATCATTTAATTCTATCATGGGACTTGTGAAACTTCTTCCTGGGAAATAAATCATTTCCATTATCCTGCCTCTTCCATTTTGTATATTAAAATCAACTAATTTGTTATATCTGTTAAATGAATGTCACTTTGATATTCCCAAGAATCTAAAGAAAACAATACATTTTTTAAGACCCCTAAATATTTCTTTAAAACAATCTACTATCATCTTATGGTCAGATCAAAATGATGTACACAGAACTACACAACATGTTAATCATTCCAAAATAGACTACAGATGCATAAAACCATTTGTATTTGATACACGTTGCACCCCCCCCCCCCCCCCCCCCCTTCTCCCTGCTGAGTATTGTGAGGTTATACCATGTCTCCCTCTCTTCATTCCTGGTCCACTTCCATTGTTAGTCACCTTGTTTATTGGCTTGAGCAGCCGTGCCGTACTGGACATCATCTGAAACTACAAACGACAGGATGCAATAAGCTGGAGAATAGCAGCAATCTGAGGAAAGTTCTCCATTCACTAGAGCTCCCTAACTCTCTGTCTTCTTATCCTGAGCAGAAAATAAAAAAATCAATAGCAGCTCACCGGGCTTGATAAAAGCACTGGACAGGGAGAGTGGCTGCGCTGGATATAGTAAATTAAAGTGATCAAAATTTTCCAGTCGACTCAGCCCGCAGCCTACATAAACTAACAACCCTGTCTCCACAGCTGCCTGTCACCCAACCTCTCCCCACTGTCTTTTCTCTCTCCCCCCTCACCTTTATTTCTGTATTTTCTTACTTTCACTATCCTTTTTTTCTCTCTCTCTTTCCTTCCACCCCTTACTGTATTTCAATTTTAGCAGTGTCTTAGCCTTTTGGCTCCTGAGTATTCATGGTGGCAGGTGCCTTTACACACGTATACACAAATGCACACACATACACAGGCACACACACAGATACACAAAAGCACACGTGCACACACACACACACACACACACACACACACACACACACACACACACACACACACACACACACACACACACACACACACACACACACCACAAACAGGTATTAGTTTCATGAGAGTGCTGGTTGGGTGTGATTTCCCTTTAAGAGCTGTGGGTTTGGAAGTGAGGTGTTACCTGGCCCGTTCCATGAATGTATTTGATTTCTTTGACCTACAGTAGCCTGACATGGACAGTGTCCAACGCCAGTGCCATGTTCTCAGAGAGGAGCTAGGCTTGGATCATATGATAGTATTTGACCTTCACAAAACAACAGATTCACCATAGTGTTTGGGAAAAGATGACACACCCACTGTAAAAGCACTTATCTGAATAACTATTTTTGAAAGCACAACACTTACAAAGAACATGCACCGTAATGGTTCACATGAATAGATTTTGTAGAAAAAAAGTTGGCATTTCCTGAAGATTTCAATGATTTATAGTCCCAAATTGTTTCAGCAACCATGGCTACATTCCCCTCCCAATATGGACGTGAAAGCAAAAGTATAACAATCCTAGCAAATTATTTTTGGTCCAGGTGACTGACTAAGTAAATGTTATGTATGTACAAACAAATGTCAAATCCTCAAACAGAGGCATGACCCTAACCCTGACCCATATACAGTATCAGTCAAACGTTTGACCACACCTACTCATTCAAGGGTTGTTCTTTATTTGTACTATTTTCTACATTGTAGAATGATAATGAAGACGTCAAACTATGAAATAACACATATGCAATCATGTAGTAACCCAATAGGTTTTAATCAAATCCAAATATATTTTATACTTGAGATTCTTCAAAGTAGCCACCCTTTGCCTTGATGACAGCTTTGCACACTCTTGGCATTCTCTCAAACAGTTTCATGAGGAATGCTTTTCCAACATTCTTGAAGGAGTTCCCACATATGCTGAGCACTTGTTAGCTGTTGTTCTTTCACTCTGCAGTCCAACTCATCCCAAACCATCTCAATTGGGTTGAGGTCGGCTGATTGTGGAGGCCAGATCATCTGATGCAGCACTCTATCACTCTCCTTCTTGGTCAAATAGCCCTTACATAGCCTGGAGGTGTGTTGGGTCATTGTCCTGTTGAAAAACTAATGATAGTCCCACTAAGCGCAACCGAGATGTTATGGCGTATCGCTGCAGAATGCTGTGGAAGCCATGCTGGTTAGGTGTGCCTTGAATTCAAAATGATTTCACAGACAGTGTCACGAGCAATGCACACCCCCACACCATAACACCTCCTCCTCCATGTTTCACAGTGGGAACCCCACATTCAGAGATCATCCGTTCCCCTACTCTGCATCTCACAAAGACACGGCTGTTGGAACCAAAAATCTTTGGACTCATCAGACCAAAGGACAGATTTCCACCGGTCTAATGTCCATTGCTCGTGTTTCTTGGCCCAAGTAAGTCTTCTTCTTATTGGTGTCCTTTGGTAGTGGCTTCTTTGCAGAATTTTTTTTTTAATGGCACCGGCTGCCGTTTTACGGTCTCTTAACCAATTGTGCTATTGTGTGTGGTTTTTATTGCGTTATTTGTAACTGATTTTGTACATAATGTTTCTGCCTCTGTCTCTTATAACTGAAAAGAGCTTCTGGATATCAGGACAGCGACCCACCTCGTACTGGAAGAATATGTTTTCTTTAATGAGTCGGACACAAACTATATACTTCAGACACCCGACAAGGCCAACATCCCAGTCATTCGAAGGAGAAAGAGACAGAGATATCGGGGAAGGAGGTCGGGATGTCTTGTAAGGATCCGACGGCGAATGGTTAATCTGCCTCTACCATCAGTACTATTAGCCAACATACAATGACAGGATAACAAAATAGACAAGCTACGATCACGAATATCCTACCAAAAGGACATTCAAAACTGTAATATCTTATATTTCACCGAGTCGTGGCTGAACGATGACATGGATAAAATAAAGTTGGTGGGTTTTATGCTGCATCGGCAAGATAGAACAGCTGCCTCCGGTAAGACAAGAGGTGGTGGTCTATGTATATTTGCAAATCACAGCTGGTGCACGAAATCTAATAGTAAGGAAGTCTCAAGGTTTTGCTCACCTGAGGTAGAGTATTTCATGATAAAATGTAGACCACATTATTAACCAAGGGAATTGTAATCTACATTTTTAGTAGATGTCTTTTTACCACCACAAACCGATGCTGGCATGAAGTCTGCACTCAATGAGCTGTATATGGCTATAAGCAAACAGGAAAATGCTCATCCAGAGGTGGCACTTCTACTAGCCATGGACTTTCATGTAGGGAAACGATTTATGCTAAGCTACAGGACTGTTTTGCTAGTAGAGACTGGAATATGTTCCAGGATTCTTCCGAAGTCATTGAGGAGTACACCATATCAGTCACTGGCTTCATCAACAAGTGCATCCATCGGTGATGTCCCCACTGTGACCGTACGTACATACCCCAACCAGAAGCCATGGATTACAGGCAACATCCGCACTGAGCTAAAGGGTAGAGCTGCTGCGTCCAAGGAGTGGGTCTCTAACCCGGACGCTGATAAGAAATCCTGCTATGCCCTCCGATGAACCATCAAACAGGCTAAGTGTCAATATAGGACTAAGATTGAATTGTACTACACCGGCTCCAAGGCTCGTCGGATGTGGCAGGGCTTGAGAACTATTACAGACTACAAAAGGGAAGTACAGCCGCGAGTTGCCCACTCGAGCCTACCAGACGAGCTAAATTACTTCTATGCTCACTTCAAGGCAAGAAACACCGAAGCATGCATGAGAGCATCAGCTGTTCCAGATGACTGTGTGATCAAGCTCTCTTTAGCTGATGTGAGCAAGACCTTTAAACAGGTCGAAATTCACAAGTCCGCGGGGCCAGACTGCTTACCAGTATGTGTACTCTGAGCATGCGCTGACCAACTGGCAAGTGTCTTCACTGACATTTTCAACCTCTCCCTGTCTGAGTCTGTAATACCAAAATATTTCAAGCAGACCACCATAGTCCCTGTGCCCAAGAACACTAAGGTAACCTGCCTAAATGACTACAGACCTGTAACACTCACATCTGAAGCCGCCAAGCGCTTTGAAAGGCTTGTCATGACTCATATCAACACCATTATGTCAGAAACCCAAGACCCACTCCAATTTGCACACCGACACAACAGATCCACAGATGATGCAATCTCTATTGCAATCAACACTGCCCTTTCCCACCTGGACAAAAGGAACACCTACAGTTGAAGTCGGAAGTTTACATACACTTTAGGTTGGCGTCATTAAAACTCATTTTTCAACCACTCCACAAATTTCTTGTTAATAAACTATACTTTTTGCAAGTTGGTTAGGATATCTACTTTGTGCATGACACAAGTCATTTTTTCAACAATTGTTTACAGACATAAGTTTACATACACCAAGTTGACTGTGCCTTTAAACAGCTTGGAAAATTGCAGAAAATTATGTCATGGCTTTAGAATCTTCTGATAGGCTAATTGACATCATTTGAGTCAATTGGAGGTGTACCTGTGGATGCATTTCAAGGCCTACCTTCAAACTCAGTGCTTGACATTGCTGGACATCATGGGATAATCAAAAGAAATCAGCCAAGCAAAAAAATTGTAGACCTCCACAAGTCGGGTTCATCCTTGGGAGCAATTTCAAAACACCTGAAGGTACCATGTTCATATGTACAAACAATAGTATGCAAGTATAAACACCATGGGACCACGCAGCCGTCATACCGCTCAGGAAGGAGACGCGTTCTGTCTCCTGGAGATGAACGTACTTTGATGCGAAAAATGCAACTCAATCCCAGAACAACAGCAAAGGATCTTGTGAAGATGCTGGAGGAAACATCCACAAAAGTATCTATATCCACAGTAAAACGAGTCCTATATTGACATAACCTGAAAGGCCGCTCAGCAAGGAAGAAGCCCCTGCTCCAAAACCGCCATAAAAAAGCCAGACTACTGTTTACAACTGCACATGGGGACAAAGATCGTACATTTTGGAGAAATGCCCTCTGGTCTGATGAAACAAAAATAGAACTGTTTGGTCATAATGACCATCATTATGTTTGGAGGAAAAAGAGGGAGGCTTGCAAGCTGAAGAACATCATCCCAACCGTGAAGCACAGGGGTGGCGGCATCATGTTGTGGGGGTGCTGTGCTGCAGGAGGGACTGGTGCACTTCACAAAATAGATGGCATCATGAGGCAGGAAAATTATGTGGATATATTGAAGCAAATCTCAAGACATCAGTCGGAAATTTAAATCTTGGTCACAAAAAGGTCTTCCAAATGGATAATGACCCAAAGCAAACTTCCTAAGTTATGGTAAATTGGCTTAAGGACAACAAAGTCAAGATATTGGAGTGGCCATCACAAAGCCCTGACCTCAATCCTATAGAACATTTGTGGGCAGAACTGAAAAAGCATGTGCGAGCAAGGAGGCCTCAGTTACACCAGCTCTGTCAGGAGGAATGGGCCAAAATTCACCCAACTTATTGTGGGAAGCTTGTGGAAAGCTACCCGAAAAGTTTTACCCAAGTTAAACAATTTAAAGGCAACACTACCAAATACTAATTGAGTGTATGTAAACTTCTGACCCACTGGGAATGTGATGAAAGAAATAAAAGCTGAAATAAATCATTCTCTCTAGTATTATTCTGACATTTCTCATTCTTAAAATAAAGTGGTTATCCTAACTGACCTAAGACCGGGATTTTTACGTAGATTAAATGTCAGGAATTGTGAAAAACTGAGTTTAATTGTATTTGGCTAAGGTGTATGTAAACTTCCGACTTCCAACTGTAGCTTGTTTCTGGTCACAGGTTAAGAATGGTTAAAAAATTACAACATGCACCTAAAATTAACCTTACAATTAGCAGTGTTGGGCGATCTGGAAAGCCATAGCCAGTCAATAAATAAAATAACAATACTCGTGGGAACGGTTTTCATCTTTAGCTCACAATCTGTGGACAATATATGATTAGAAAGATTTTTAAAATGTTGTAAAACATCACAGCACAATTGAAAAATATATGGCACATGGAAACCAAACAAGGGTGGTCTATGGTTATAGGTGGGATGGGTTGAGAGTGGCTGAGGGTTGGGATTAAAGAGTAATGTATTGTAAAAAAGTACCATGTACTGTATGTAAAATGTACAGTAACTTGCAAAAGTATTCACCCCCCTTGGCATTTTTCCGATTTTGTTGCATTACAACCTATAATTTAAATACATTTTTATTTGGATTTAATGTAATGGACATACATGAAATAGTCCAAATTGGTGAAGTGAAATGAAAACTGTTTCAAAATATTAAAAAATAAATAAAACGGAAAAGTGGTGCATGCATTTGTATTCACCACTTTGCTATGAAGCCCCTAAATAAGATTTGGTGCAACCAATTACCTTCAGAAGTCACATAATTAGTTACAAATCAAATCAAATCAAATGTTATTTGTCACATACACATGGTTAGCAGATGTTAATGTGAGTGTAGCGAAATGCTTGTGCTTCTAGTTCCGACAATGCAGTAATAACCAACAAGTAATCTAGCTAACAATTCCAAAACTACTACCTTATAGACACAAGTGTAAGGGGATAAAGAATACGTACATAAAGTTATATGAATGAGTGATGGTACAGAGCGGCATAGGCAAGATACAGTAGATGGTATTGAGTGCAGTATATACATATGAGATGAGTATGTAAACAAAGTGGCATAGTTAAAGTGGCTTGTGATACATGTATTACATAAAGATGCAGTAGATGATATAGAGTACAGTATATACATATACATATGAGATGAATAATGTAGGGTATGTAAACATTATATTAGGTAGCATTGTTTAAAGTGGCTAGTGATATATTTTACATCATTTCCCATCAATTACCATTATTAAAGTGGCTGGAGTTGAGTCAGTGTGTTGGCAGCAGCCACTCAATGTTAGTGGTGGCTGTTTAACAGTCTGATGGCCTTGAGATAGAAGCTGTTTTTCAGTCTCTCGGTCCCAGCTTTGATGCACCTGTACTGACCTCGCCTTCTGGATGATAGCAGGGTGAACAGGCAGTGGCTCGGGTGGTTGTTGTCCTTGATGATCTTTATGGCCTTCCTGTGACATCGGGTGGTGTAGGTGTCCTGGAGGGCAGGTAGTTTGCCCCCGGTGATGCGTTGTGCAGACCTCACTACCCTCTGGAGAGCCTTACGGTTGTGGGCAGAGCAGTTGCCGTACCAGGCGGTGATACAGCCCGACAGGATGCTCTCGATTGTGCATCTGTAGAAGTTTGTGAGTGCTTTTGGTGACAAGCCGAATTTCTTCAGCCTCCTGAGGTTGAAGAGGCGCTGCTGCGCCTTCTTCACGATACTGTCTGTGTGGGTGGACCAATTCAGTTTGTCTGTGATGTGTACGCCGAGGAACTTAAAACTTCCTACCCTCTCCACTACTGTTCCATCAATGTGGATAGGGGGGTGTTCCCTCTGCTGTTTCCTGAAGTCCACAATCATCTCCTTAGTTTTGTTGACGTTGAGTGTGAGGTTATCTTCCTGACACCACACTCCGAGGGCCCTCACCTCCTCCCTGTAGGCCGTCTCGTCGTTGTTGGTAATCAAGCCTACCACTGTTGTGTCGTCCGCAAACTTCATGATTGAGTTGGAGGCGTACGTGGCCACGCAGTCGTGGGTGAACAGGGAGTACAGGAGAGGGCTCAGAACGCACCCTTGTGGGGCCCCAGTGTTGAGGATCAGTTGAGGATCAGCGGGGTGGAAATGTTGTTGCCTACCCTCACCACCTGGGGGCAGCCCATCAGGAAGTCCACCTGTGTACAATCTAAGTGTCACATGATCTCAGTATATATACACCTGTTCTGAAAGGACCCAGAGTCTGCAAAACCACTAAGCAAGGGGCACCACCAAGCAAGCAGCACCATGAAGACCAAGGAGTTCTCCAAACAGGTCAGGGACAAAGTTCTGGAGATGTACAGATCAGGGTTGGGTTATAAAAAAAGATCAGACACTTTTAACATCCCACGGAGCACCATTAAATCCATTATTAAATAATAGAAAGAATGTGGCACCACAACAAACCTGCCAAGAGTGGGCCGCCCACCAAAACTCACAGACCAGGCAAGGAGGGCATTAATCATAGAGGCAACAAAGAGACCAAAGATAAACCTGAAGGACCTGCAAAGCTCCACAGCGGACCACTTTATGCTGTACACTCCACAGAGCTGGGCTTTACAGAAGTGGCCAGAAAAAAAGCCATTGCTTAAAGGAAAAAAATAAGCAAACACATTTGGTGTTTGCCAAAAGGCATGTTGGAGACTCCCCAAACATATGGAAGAAGGTACTCTGGTTAGATGAGACTAAAATTGAGCTTTTGGCCATCAAGGAAAACTCTATGTCTAGTGCAAACTCAACACCTCTCATCACCCCGAGAACATCATCCCCACAGTGAAGCATGATAGTGGCAGCATCATGTTGTGGGTATGTTTTTCATAGGCAGGGACTGGGAAACTGGTCAGAATTGAAGGATTGATGGATGGCGCTAAATACAGGGAAATTCTTGAGGGAAACCTGTTTAAGTCTTCAAGAGATTTGAGACTGGGACGGAGTTTCACCTACCAGCAGGACAATGACCCTAAACATACTGCTAAAGCAACACTCCAGTGGTTTAAGGGGAAACATTTAAATCTCTTGGAAGGTCCTAGTCAAAGCCCAGAATCAATTTATAACATTTTTGACATGCATTTTTCTGGATTTTTTTGTTGTTATTCTGTCTCTCACTGTTCAAATAAACCTACCATTAAAATTATAGATTTATCATTTCTTTGTCAGTGGGCAAACATACAAAATCAGCAGGGGATCAAATACTTTTTCCCCTCACTGTAGGTCAAATGTATGTGCTGTATATGTAGCAAAAAATCTGTGAAAAAAACTAAGATATTTGTCCTTCGAAGAGGGGCGGTGGAGGGGTTAAATAAAACTTTTTTAAAAAGGGCTTGTAAGTAAGCATTTCACTGTAAGGTCTACCTACACCTGTTGTATTCGGCGCATGTGACGAATACAATTTGATTTGACTTGATTTGACAATGAAGGCCTGATTCACGCAGTCTCCTCTTTGAAGCATTACTTGGGCTGCAATTTCTGAGGCTGGTAACTATAATGCACTTATCCTCTGCTGTAGAGATAACTCTGGGTCTTCCTTTCCTGTGGCGGTCCTCATGAGAGCCAGTATCATCATAGCGCTTGATCATTTTTGTGACTACACTTGAAGAAACTTTCAAAGTTCTTGACATTTTCCAGATTGACTGACCTTCATGTCTTAAAGTAATGATGGACTGTCGTCCTCTTTGCTTATTTGAGCTGTTCTTGCCATAATATTGACTTGGTCTTTTATCAAATAGGGCTATCTTCTGTATACCACCCCTATCTTAACACAACTGACTGGCTCAAACACATTAAAAAGGAAAGAAATTCCACCAATTAACAGGCCCACCTGCTAATTGAAATGCATTCCAGGTGGGTGACTACCTCATGAAGCTGGTTGAGAGAATGCCAATAGTGTGCAAAGCTGTCATTAAGGCAAAATGTGGCTACTTTGAAGAATCTCAAATATGAACTATATTTTGATTTGTTTAACAATTTTTTGGGTACTACATGATTCCATGTGTTATTTCATAGTTTTCACTATTCTTCCACAATGTAGAAAATATATTTTAAAAAATGGAATGGAACCAGTAGGTGTGTCCATACTTTTGACTGGTACTGTATATTGCCAGCTTTGGACAAATGGTGTCCTTCAGTAGCTCTTAAATTAAAGTGCATTTGGAAAGTATTCAGATTCCTTAACTTTTTCCACATTTTGTTACGTTACAGTCTTATTCTAAAATCAATTCAATATTTTCTTTTAGCATAACTGTATAGTGCGCTGGGCTTTCAAGAGTTGTCTTACAAAATGCAATTAATCAATTATAGTAATGCAGTAGACAGCTGACTCATAAAGCTAAGGAGGCCACCCCCTTGCAGCGACCCTTGGCATTCTGTCCTGAGAATAGTGAGTAGGGATTAATAAGGATTGACCAATCAGCTCTAGTCTCTAGGTGATGGAGCTTTACAAGAAAACACAGTGGCTGTGCTCCTTCTTTGTCTCTCAACACCAACAACCCATATTATTCCAAGTCATTTTTAGTAGTAGGCGCATCATGTGTGGCACCATGTTCAGGCTATACGATTCCACATAACATGTTGTGTACTTTTGATCGCCTTCATCTATGTTTTGATGATCGTGAGCTGTGATGTGGAGGCCTGTTTGTAGATGACCCTTTACTGCCCCTACTTGGGTGTTAGGACTGTGGGGTAGGGGGAGAGAGAGAGAGGGTGTCTATGTGTGTGTGTGCCTTGGTGGTTGCGTGCTTTGGTGCGTGCGTGTGTGTGTGTGCAGCCTGCACTAGTTATGGCCTAATAGCCAGCTGACCTACAAAAGGTCAGACAGCCTTGAGACGCTTAAACCCAGCGGTAACCCCAAACGCCCTGCAGTCTCTCCGCTTAGCCCAGACCAACCTCTCTGCCTTCCCAGGGAGAGGGGTCATGTCCTGGCCAAGCTGCCACTCCTGCAGCCTCCAGCTCCAGTCTCCACACACCCACCCAGCCACCAACCCGGCTCCTCTGTCCACATCTGAACACCTCTAAATCACAACTCTGCTGTGATCTCTCAATTCACCTTACTCAATATGTACAATAGCACTTATTTTGGATTTGCCATCTGTAGTCTACAGACTATCAGTAACATTTAAATGAACTATCTATTAACACTAATCCTAGCCCTAACCCTATCTTTAACCCCTACTCTAACCCTTATTCTATGACAGAGCACAGACGGACTATCCAGACTATCCAAATAAAGTGTGACTGTACAATATGTTATTTTACTTTATAATGTTGTTTAAAAAAGTGTTTAATAAAAAATAAAAACAAAGTTTGTTTTTCTTTATTTCAATTGTTTAATGCCCTGGCATGTTGGAATTTGTATCATTTAAATTGAATAATTAGTTAATCATATTTAGCCTATAATTTGCACACTGATTTACATTTAATTTACAGTGTCAAATATTAATTGCTGCTATACAGAAATAAAATGTAATATTTACTGAACAAAAATGTCAACATAACATATTAAAAAGTGTTGGCCCCGCATTTCATGAGCTATAATAAAACATCCCAGAAATTGTCCATATGGAAACAGACTGGTCCTCAATTGGCAATTCCCACAAAACACCAGTCTCAATGTCAACAGTGAAGAGGGGACTCCGGGATGCTGGCCTACTAGGCAGAGTTCCTCTGTCCAGTGTCTGCGTTCTTTTGTCCATAATTTTGTCAATTTTGTATTTTTATTGGCCAGTCTGAAATATGGCTTTTTCTTTGCAACTCTGCCTAGTAGTCCAGCATCCCGGAGTTTCCTCTTCACTGTTGATGTTGAGACTGGTGTTTTGTGGGTACTATTTAATGAAGCTGCCAGTTGAGGACCAGGGAGGCGTCAGTTGTGCACCGGGGCCTCCCACTCCTCTTTCTGTTCTGGTTAGAGACAGTTTGCGCTGTTCTGTGAAGGGAGTAGTATACAGCGCTGTACAAAATCTTCAGTTTCTTGGCAATTTCTCGCATGGAATAGCCTTCATTTCTAAGAACAAGAATAGACTGACTAATTTTTAAAGAAAGTCTTTAAAAAATCTGCCGTTTCCAGCTACAATAGTAACTTGCAACATTAACAATGTTTACACTGTATTTCTGATCAAATTTATGTTATTTCAATGGACAACAAATCAGCTTTTCTTTCAAAAACAAGGACATTTCTAAGTGACCCCAAACATTTGAACGGTAGTGTAGATTGACACTACCCTCATCAGAAACACTTATCAAATTACTCAGACATGCCATGTGTCATAACTGTGTCAGAATAGAACTGTAAAACTTTTTTTTTTAAGTCTACATAAAAAAACAAAAGAAATCCAAGGAAGCCCAGACATACAGTACCAGTCAAAAGTTTGGACACCTAGTCACCTAGTCATCCAAGGGTTTTTCTTTATTTTTGCTATTTTCTACATTGTATAATAACAGTGAAGACATGAAAACCATAAAATAACACATATGGCATCATGTAATAACCAAAAAAGTTTTAAACAGATCCAAAAATATGTTATACAGTATTTGAGATTCTTCATGTGTCGGTCCTCTTGAGAGCCAGTTTAATCATAGTGCTTGATGGTTTTTGTGACTGCACTGGAAGAACCTTTCAAAGTTCTTGACATTTTCCAGATTGACTGACCTTCATGTCTTAAAAACTTCTTATGGATCAAATCCCGTTAACCTGTAGTGACACCCCATCCCGTGAACGGGACCGTTGTCATCGTCTGACACTAATTAGCATAACGCAACAGACATAAATCTTCCTAGAAAATATTCCTATTCATGAAAATCACAAGTGAAATATATTGGAACACAGCGTAGCCTTTTGTTAATCACCCTTTCATCTCAGATTTTCAAAATATGCTTTACAGCCAACGCTAGACAAGCATTTGTGTAAGTTTATCATAGCCTAGCATAGCATTATGCCTTGCTAGCAGCAGGCAACCTTGTCACGAAAATCAGAAAAGCAATCAAATTAAATCGTTCACCTTTGATGAACTTCGGATGTTTTCACTCACGAGACTCCCAGGTAGACAGCCAAAGTTCATTTTTATTTTTGTAGGCGAAATAGCTCCGTTTGTTCTTCACTTTGGCTGAGAAATCGCCCGGAAATTGCGGTCACCACAACTGCGAAAAATATTCCAAATTAGCTCCATAATATCGACAGAAACATGGAAAACATTGTTTAGAATCCATCCTCAAGGTGTTTTTCTAATATCTATTCGACAATTTATCCGTCGGGACAATTCGTTTTCACTAGGACTGATTGGAGTAATGGCTACCTCTGTATGTTATGTGAGAATCTCTCTCGGAGCACCATGTGACCACTTACGCAATGTGGCCGCCTACGGCTATTCTTCAACAGAAATGCGTAAAACTACGTCACAATGCTGTAGACACCTTGGGGAATACGTAGAAAGCGTAAGCTCGTTGATGGTACATTCACAGCTGAATAGGGAGTCATTGGAACGCAGCGCTTTCAAAACCTGGGGCACTTCCGGATTGGATTTTTCACAGGCTTTCGCCTGCAACATCAGTTCTGTTATACTCACAGACAATATCTTTACAGTTTTGGAAACGTTAGAGTGTTTTCTATCCAAAGCTGTCAATTATATGCATATTCTAGCATCTTTTGCTGACAAAATATCCCGTTTAAAACGGGAACGTTTATTTTCCAAAAATGAAAATACTGCCCCCTAACACCAAGATGTTTTAACGGGATCGATTTGACAACATCCGGTGGAATGGCAGAGCACCAAATTCAAATTAAATTATTAGAAATATTTAACTTTCATACAATCACAAGTGCAATACACCAAAATAAAGCTTAACTTCTTGTTAATACAGCCACCATGTCAGATTTCAAAAAGGCTTTACGGCAAAAGCAAACCATGCTATTATCTGAGGACAGCACCCCATAAAACAAACACATGACAATCATATTTTAATCCGCCAGGCACGACACAAAAGTTAGAAATAACGATATAATTCATGCCTTACCTTTGAAGATCTTCTTCTGTTGGCACTCCAATATGTCCAATAAACATAAAAAATTGTCCTTTTGTTTGATTAATTCCGTCTTCATATTCACAAAATGTCCATTTACTTGGCGCATTTGATTCAGTAAAACACCGGTTCCAAATCCGGTCCAAACATTTCAAACAACTTTCCTAATCCAACTTTAGGTATTTTAAAATGTAAATAATCGATATAATTTAAGACGGGATAAACTGTGTTCAATAGCGGATAAAATCAAAGTGGAGCGAAAACAGATTTACCTGGATGGATTGTGCTCGGAGTTTCGCCTGCCAAATCAGTTCTGTTATACTCACAGACATTATTCAAACAGTTTTAGGAACTTCAGTGTTTTCTATCCAAATCTACTAATACTATGCATACACTAGCTTTTTGGCCTGAGTAGCAAGCAGTTTACTTTGGGAATGCTTTTCTTCCGGATGTGAAAATACTGCCCCCTATCCCAGAGAGGTTAAAATAATGTGTACGTGCAAAGTGTTAGTGTGATCCAATGAATCTTTGCATTTCTGTTCCAGATTTTGTATCAAGACTGCCCAAATGTGCCTAATTTGTTTATTAATACATTTTCATGTTCAAAACTGTGAACTCTCCTCAAACAATAGCATGGTATTATTTCACTGTAATAGCTACTGTAAACTGGACAGTGCAGATAGATTAATAATAATTTAAGCTTTCTGACAATATCAGATATGTCTATGTCCTGGGAAACAACCTCACGCTAATCGCATTAGCCTACATTACCTCAACCATCCAGCAGGGGACACACCAATCCTGAAGAAGATTTATGGCAAATGTTGGCTACTTTGAAGATTTGTTTAACAATGTTTTGGTTACTACATGATTCCATATGTGTTATTTCATAGTTTTGATGTCTTCACTATTCTTCTACAATGTAGAAAATAGTTTTTAAAAATGGAATGGAACCAGTAGGTGTGTCCAAACTTTTGCTGGTACTGTATATAGACAGCTTCGGACAAATGTTGTCCTTCAATAGCTCTTACAGTGCATTTGGAAAGTATTTGGATCCCTTAACTTTTTCCACATTTTGTTAGGTTACAGCCTTATTCTAAAATTGATTAAATCATTTGTAACACAATACCTTGAAATGACAAAGCAAAAACAGGTTTTTCAGAAATGTTATTAAGAAACTAAAACGGAAATATTGGATTTACATAAGTATACCATTTACTCAGTACTTTGTTGAAGCACCTTTGCAGTGACTACAGCCTTGATTCTTCTCGGATATGATGCTACAAGCTTGGCACACCTCTATTTTGGGAGTTTCTTCCATTCTTCTATAAGGTTGGATGGGGAGCGTCACTGCACAACTATTTCCAGGTCTCTCCAGAGATGTTTGATCGGGATCAAGTCCTGGCTCTGGGTCGGCCACTTAAGGACATTCAGAGACTTGTCCCGAATCCACTTTGGCGTTGCCTTCGCTGTGTGCTTTGGGTCCTGTTTTTGTCCTGTTGGAAGGTGAACCTTCGACCCAGTCTGAGGTCCTGACCACTCTGGAGCAGGTTTTCTTCAAGGATCTCTCTGTACTTTGCTCCGTTCATCTTTCCCTCAATCCTGACTAGTCTCCCAGTCCTTGCCGCTAAAAAAAACATTTCAACAGGCTTCACCGTAGGGATGGTGCCAGGTTTCCTCCAGACATGACACAGAGCGTTCAGGACAAAGAGTTCAATCTTGGTTTCATCAGAACAGAGAATCTTGTTTCTCACGGTCTGAGTGTCACGGTTTTCGTCGTCTGAAGAAGAGGAAAAGGAATCATCGGACCAAAGCGCAGCGTGGTAAGTGTTCATGCTTTTTATTTTAACTGAACACTATAACAAAAATAACAAAGAGAATAACCGAAACAGGTGCAGTAAGGTGCAAAACACTAAACAGAAATTAACTCCCCACAAAAACCATGTGGGAAAAAGCTACCTAAGTATGCTTCCCAATCAGAGACAATGATAGACAGCTGTCTCTGATTGAGAACCATACACAGCCAAAATAAATAAATACAAAAACATAGAAAAACGAACATAGAATGCCCACCCAAATCACACCCTGACCAAACCAAAATAGAGACGTAAAAAGCTCTAAGGTCAGGGCGTGACACAGAGTCCTTTAGGTACCTTTTGGCAAACTCCAAGCAAGCTGTCATGTGCCTTTTACTGAGGAGTGGCTTCCGTCTGGCCACTCTACCATAAAGGCCTGATTGGTGGAGTGCTGCAGAGATGGTTGTCCTTCTAGAAGGTTCTCCCATCTCCACAGAGGAACTCTGGAGCTCTGTCAGAGTAACCATAGGGTTCTTGGTCACCTCCCTGATAAAGGCCCTTCTACCACGATTTCTCAGTTTGTCCAGGAGACCAGCTCTAGGAAGAATCTTGGTGGTTCCAAACTTCAATGCTGCAGACATTTTTTGGTACCCTTCCCCAGATCTGTGCCTCGACACAATCCTGTCTCGGCGCTCTACGAGCAATTCCTTCGACCTCATGGCTTGTTTTTTTTCTCTGACGTGCACTGTCAACGGTACGACCTTATATAGACAGGTGTGTAGCTTTCCAAATCATGTCCAATCAATTGAATTTACCACATGTGGACTTCAATCAAGTTGTCGAAACATCTCAAGGATGATCATTGGAAACAGGATGCACCTGAGCTAATTTTCAAGTCTCATAACAAAGGGTCTGAATACTTATGTAAATAAGGTTTCTGTTTTTTTCTGTATAAAAAATATTTTTCTATTTGTCATCATAGGGTGTTGTGTGTAGATTGATGAGGATTTTTAAAAATATTTTTCCATTTTAGATTAAGGCTGTAACATAACAAAATGTGGAAAAAGGGAAGGGGTCTGAATACTTTCCGAATCCACTGTATATTCAGCCTGTGGCAACCTTACACCATGCTCAATGCTGTACAATATTTATCTATTTGAATCTCTTTATCAAGAAAAAGGATTGCAATTGCAAATGTCAGTGGTGGCAATCCAATTGAAAACAGTTGGCAGTCCTATGTTTAAGCAGTGATTTACCAGTTAAAACCTTAAGGAAAGATTACCCCGTTCACCCCTTCTTTAAAGCGTGCGTGCAACATGCTCAGGATGTAATGACTAAATCCTCTGAAACTATTTCCTTAAGTGTTTCTGTAGAGACATGCAATGGCAAATTAATTGTGGGTTTTACTGTACAGTGCAAAGCAGTTCAGGAAATTAACTTCAATTAATGCTAAGCCTTAGGTCTGTGTGATTTAGACAAGCCTTAGGTCTGTGTGATTTAGACTGTGGAGTATACTGTAAATTAAGTATAACTATAATGAACTCAATTGAATGGCTCAGCAATATATGTTGTATGTTAATTATGTGAATGACTAGACTCAAGACCTGGAATACAATGTGATCCATGATCTTACTGGATGCTTTAATTTAAGTTAATGTGTTCATAAAAAAATACAGGTTTTCCATGTGTACATTTGATTATAGTAATCCTATCAATAAGAAGGATGTTTTAGAGTGTGTGTGTGTGTGTGTGTGTGTGTGTGTGTGTGTGTTCAGGGATGTTTTTGTATCCTGGCTGCAGGAGCTTAGTGATGCTTTTCCCTCATCAATACCCAGCATGCTCTGGAGACATGGCCCTCTGTAGATGCTGACATTGCCTGTCCCCTCCCACCACACACACACACACACACACACACACACACACACACACACACACACAACCACTCTTTTAAATAATTTTCTAGCACCTTAATCACAGCTAAGCCACTAACTGATCCATGACAGATATGAGGAGCAACTTGAGCATGCTAACAGGGTTCTATTCTTTTCATCTATTTATTTATTGTCTCTCGTTTTAGAGATAATATTTTGTCTCTGTTAACAGGCCTCTAGACGCTGGTCGGGTATTAATTAAAATCGAAATACTAAATATTGATTGATACGTTATCAGTGCATAGCAGTTGGTCCTCGGGCTATTGATCTGCCCTGTGATTTATTATCATATTTAAGAAAAATCATTTTGTGTGATTATAAGAGGTAATGGACTTTTAGTGAGGGTTGTAATTCTTGTTTGTATCACGTTTGTTGTGTGGGAGGCGGGAGACGATTTCTCAATCGCAGTCGGAGATCACCGATATCCTTGGAGCTGCTCTCCCTTGCGTAAGAGAAAGATCCTGGCCTCTGTCATTGGGAATAATGGGTATTGGGATTACCTCTTTAATCACAACAAAGATTAACAGATGGTATGAGAGCAGTTATTAGCAAACATCTTGCACTCATCAAATCAATAAGTTGATTTGTAATCAGGTTGTTGGTGGGTGTAGGTGGAAAGGGGAGCCGGGGACTGTTCCCAGTGAAAGATCCTGGCAATCAGAGGCTTCTGTGTAGCAATTACCTCTCAGCAAAATAGGTGCTCTTCCTCTTCAATCTGGCAGGCCTCCAAAACACAAGGCAGACAGATAGGAACATGGAACATTAACACACCGACACATACACTGCATGAGTAACCCTGTTTCTGAAACACCCTCGGATGCGATTGATACATTTCCATGTCAGTGTTCTAACTTGTCAGAATATCTCATGACGTTGTGAAGTGTCCCTGTGAAATACGAGACCGGTGTCACAAAATGGCAAACGCTGCACGCTTCCGTGAGGAATTAACGTTACTATAGATTCGAAAGACGAGGATTCCACAGCCAAGTGTAAGGAGAGAGAGAGAGCGAGAGAGAGAGAGAGAGAGAGAGAGAGAGAGAGAGAGAGAGAGAGAGAGAGAGAGAGAGAGAGAGAGAGAGAGAGAGACAGAGAGAGAGACAGAGAGACAGAGAGACAGAGAGACAGAGAGACAGAGAGACAGAGAGATAGCAGACTGGGGACCTGGCAAACCCAGACATGAATTCAACAAGTCAAGGACTACTTACACAAAGCTGTTTCCAGCTGTAGCCTCAGTGACCTGGGCTTTAGCGGCATCATTTTAATAAGCCTTTTGATTCATATACACCACGTTGTTCTAATTGATGCTGTCTCTTTATCATGGTAATGCTCTACTCTGCCTTTTCACATGCAGAACCCACAGTGCTGTCTGCAGCTCTTTTTAGTTGTTGTTTTGTTATTGCATGCTGCACATGTGAATTTCAGACACACAACTGTCCATATTAGAGGGGGGGGAGCGCTTTTTTGAAAAGAGACAGTTTTGTTCTCTCTGTGAGAGTTCTGAATCCAGCTCGGTTTCTTTTTTTGTATTATATTATATTATACTCGATAATTATGCTGTCTCATGCTTGTACTGACTACAACTATTTAATTTTTCTCTGTTGGATCTGACTCGGGGAGAGGTAGATGCAAATCAGTGAAAAGGAAATTGAAGAAACTAATTCTGTTAAACTTGGGGCGGCAGGTAGCCTAGTGGTTAGAGTGTTGAGCCAAAAACCAAAATGTTGCTGGATCAAATTCCTGAGCTGACAAGGTAAAAAATATGTTGTTCTACCCCTGAACAAGGCAGTTAACCCACTGTTCCCTGGTAGGCTGTCAATGTAAATAAGAATTTGTTCTTAACTGACATGCCTAGTTAAATAAAGGTTACATTAAAAAAAATTAAAAAATGAACAACCAATTTTCTCCATCTAAGATCATTGCAGTGTTCAATGATTTATGTGGATTAGTCCCATGGCCTTTAGCATTTCACTTTGGTGAGCAACACCCTTTTTTTCTCTCTATTCACTGGCTTCCAGACAACTTCCAGACAACACATTTGTTCACATTGAGGAGTATCAGCTTAAGTGACTTTTTGCTTCTGCTTTTAGGGCACCCAAGGGCTGCCGAGCTTTCGAGCATTTCAATAGACCCTACTTGTTCGCATTGAAACCCACCTCCGTGGTAGAGACCAAGGGAGTTCAATTAAACATGGCTGATGCAGGATAAGGTAATGTGGATTGAAAGGAAACAGTCATTGGAGGAGAGCTCGCAGAAACACACATTTTCCACCTTAGCGGATTGGTGCATTCATTACAACAAGAACTAACTACTCATGCGTGAAGAATCTATGTGGGCAATCGCTCTCCTTCATTCTCTCTTTCGCACTCTTTCTCAGACACCACGTGTGCACGCACGCACGCAAGCGTGTGCACACATACACGTTGTTAGCCCATACCCTCTACAAGCAATGCCTTAATGTTGTGATATTCATTTCTAATAAAACACACGGTTAGTTAAGTCACCTGAGCACTATCCGTCCCTCCCGACACTGTCAGATATGCACTTACCAAGGCCAAGGGTGCCAAAACAATGACAGTCCGGGGTAACTGATGCTGTTTAAAAATTCAAAGGCCTCTATTGAACAGACAATGTGGCACACATACCACTGGTCTAGAGACCACAGATCCCCCCCCCCCCCAATGGTCTGCCTCCTGTCCAACACAGACAGTCTCTGTCTCACGATCTTCGACCACTTTAAGTGCATGTCTTATGCTAACATGCCTCTCTCGCTCTAGACGCCTCCGATTTAAATTGGGTACGTTTAGCATCACATACTGTATGTGAACTTTACGTTACAATTATGAACAGAGAATTGTCACTATGCGGAATGTTGGTGTATAAAGCATCAACTGTCATTTTCCGCAAGTCCCTCTTTGCTAGTTCACGTCTCTTAATATCGATTAAACAAACAAACGTAAAATGATTTATAATGTCTGTGCCAATTTTTTTTTCTGAAACACACTTACATATTATAGACTGAAACGCGCCAAACTATTTTAGATGCATGTGCACACACAAAAGCACGCACAGAAAGACACACACAGACGAAGATGCAGGGAGACACACATAAGCACACACGCGCACCGGGTGTCACTTGTTGAGTGGTTAATATCTTTCCAAGGTCAGGCCTGGCAAGGAATTCCAATGCGATTAAGTGTCATCATTGAGGCTTTAGCCCTTTTCTGCTCATTGTTCTTGGAAATGGCATTAGAGCCACAGCTGACCAGACCAAGGCCTCAAAGTAATTGCTGTACAATCTCTCCTCCACACCGGCTACGTTCCTTCAACGCTGGATATATCTAACGGCCACCTCTACCACACACATATACTCCATACACACGTACGCATGCACACACGCACAGACGTGTACACACACATGCAAGCACCCACTTGCACGCACGCACAAACACACACACACGCACACACACACACACAAAAACTCATTATGATAATGCATTATGAGAATCGCTGAAAAAAAGTTATTAAATTCAGTTATGCACTAGTGTCTTTTCCCTGCATGAGAATCTGACTGGTTAAGTTAAGGGCTAAGGTTTGGGATAGGGTTGAAACAGAAACGACTTGACTGTTAAGTTTAAGCATGACTTCTGAATGGTTAGAGGAAGGCAGGCAAAGGTCTCCACAACAAACAAAAAAAACACAACACTACATAATAATGCTAATTTAGGCTTCATTAAATAGGTCTCAACAACATTTTTGTCTTTGACTACATTTTAGGTGTACTTTCTGCTTTTTGGTGAAGATTTTCTGGCCATAGAATGCAAGGATTACATCGTATGAGGGCAAAAAATAAAAGAATAATGGCTTACTGCAAGGAGCACAAGCTAGAGACAAGGCTTTTATGAGTAATTTTATGGATAAGAAATGATACTGATATGATGTGAGAAGACACTTGTGTATCTGGGAAATAAACATGTACGTCAATAATAATGACTCATCTGCAAATAATGAGATATGATCAAGCTAGATAGCTATAGCCAGACAGTGTATTTTAATTGATAAGACTCGTTGTATGACACAACAGATGTACACTGAACTAAAATATAAACGCAATATGTAAAGTGTTGGTCGCATGTTTCATGAGTTGAGATAAATGGTCCCAGAAATGTTCCATATGCACAAAAAGCTTGTTTCTCTCAAATTCCGTGCACAGATTTCTTTACATCCCTGTTTTTGAACATTTCTCCTTTGCCAAGGTAATCCATCCACCTGACAGGAAAGCTTATCAAGAAGCTGATTAAACAGCATGATCACTACACAGGTGCACCTTGTGGTGGGGACAATAAAAGGCCATTCTAAAATGTGCAGTTTTGTCACACAACACAATGCCACAGATGTCTCAAGTTTTGAGGGATCACGCAATTGTCATGCTGACTGCAGGAATGTCAACCAGAGCTGTTGCCAGGTCATTGAATGTTAATTTCTCTTACATAAGCTGCCTCCATCATTGTTTCAGAGAATTCGGCAGTACTTCCAAATGGCCTCACAACCGCAGACCACGTGTAATCACGTCAGCCCAGGACCTCCACATCCAGTTTTTTTCACCTGCAGGATCTTCTGAGACCAGCCACCCGGGCAGCTGATGAAACTGTGGGTTTGCACAACAGAATAATTATTGCACAAACTGTCAAAAACCGTCATAGGGAACTCATCGTCCTCATCAGGGTCTTGACCTGACTGCAGATCAGCATTGTAACCGACTTCAGTGGGCAAATGCTCACCTTCGATGATCACTGGCACATTGGAGAAATGTGCTCTTCACAGATGAATTCCAGTTTCAACTTGACCGGACAAATGGCAGACAGTGTGTATAATGTCTTGTGGGCGAGCGGTTGCTGATGTCAACGTTGTGAACAGAGTTCCCATGGTGGCGGTGGGGTTATGGTATGGGCAGGCATAAGCTACGGACAATGAACACAATTGCATTTTATCGATGGCAATTTGAATGCACATAGATACTGTGACGGATACTGTGACGAGATCCTGAGGCTTAAGCAATTGCATTTTATCGATGGCAATTTGAATGCATGGAGATACCGCGACAAGATCCTGAGGCCCATTGTCGTGCCATTCATCCACCGCCATTACCTCATGTTTCTGCATGATAATGCACGGCCCCATATCGCAATGATCTGTACACAATTCCTGGAAGCTGAAAATATCCCAGTTATTCCTTGCCCTGCATTCCCACCAGACATGTCACCCATAGAGCATGTTTGGGATGCTCTGGATCGACATGTACGACAGCGTGTTCCAGTTCCCACAAATATCCAGCAACTTCGCACAGCCATTGAAGAGGAGTGGGACAACATTACACAAGCCACAATCAACAACCTGATCAACTCTATGTGATGGAGATGTGTCGCGCTGCATGAGGCAAATGGTGCTCACACCACATACTGACAGTTTTTTTTATCCACTCCCCTACCTTTCTTTTTAGGTATCTGTGATTAACAGATGCATATCTGTATTAACAGTCATGTGAAATCCATAGATTCGGGCCTACTGAATTTATTTAAATTGACTGATTTGCATATTTGAACTGTAACTCAATAAAATCCTTGAAATTGTTGCATGTTGTCTTTATATTTTGTTCAGTGAACAATGAATGTTAGCTAGCTAGCTAGAAATATTGTTTCCCACTAAGTAAACCATCTAGCCATTGGTGCTGCAGCCAGCAAGCTAAGTAGCTAATCAAAATATGGCTAACTACCACATGAAAATAATTCAGCAAATTTGACCATATATAGCTAGCTAGTCCCTTTCTGACAATTGTACTGTGGACCCAAGATTAGCTAGCTGGATAGCTAGCTAATAAACTTTAGCTATCCCAACTGTGGCTTAGCTAGCCAAGAACATCCATGATCTTGATCTTCCCTGGTGAATTTGCATAAACCCGACCGACAAGAATGTCACAGTGCAGCACTAGTGAAAATTGAAAACTATTTTGATATCCTGGCACCGGATTAATTCCTGACTGGAATAGCTGGTCCAATGTGAAATAGAGTTCAATTTTTTTTAATCAACAGTACAATATCCAGCAGGTGAGCAGATTGTGCACTAAAATCCGATAACTTTGAACCATCATTTCCAAGCATTCCTGTCACGCCCTGAACTTAGAGAGCCTTTTTTGATGTCTCTATTTTGGTTTGGTCAGGGTGTGATTTGGGTGGGCATTCTATGTTCTATTTTCTAGGTTTTTGTATTTCTTTGTTTTGGCCAAGTATGGTTCTCAATCAGCGACAGCTGTCTATTGTTGTCTCTGATTGGGAATCATACTTAGCCAGCCTTCTTTCCCTGTTGTTTTGTGGGTAGTTGACTTTGTTACAGGCATTATAGCCGAAGTTAAGCTTCACGGTCGTGTCCTTGTTTTATTGGCTACATTTCTATAAATAAAAGGAATATGTACGCTCGTTGTGAGCTGCACTTTGTTCCACTTATTCCTTCCAGGAAGACGGCCGTGACAATTCCAAAGGAGCATGTTGACAGGTAGCCGTCCCTCTTTGTGTGTTATATCAAGGATACAACATCTACCTTGACAATTATATTACTGCAGATAATTTTTATGATGTATTTAGCTGTTGTATGTAGAAAGGTTTGGAAAAACAGGGAAACCTTTGCCTGTTACCTGTAAGTTAAGTGCTTTGGTTTGGAATAGGTTTTACAACAAGAAAACTAAAAACGAGTGCCTAGCAATGTATGCGCATGGCTTGCTAGAGTGTTTTTATATATTTTTTGCCCCTAATGGCCATTATTCACGTAATCTCCCGATGGGGATGTGTGTGTGTGTGTGTGTGTGTGTGTGTGTGTGTCCATGAGCACACATGCACACGCGCACACACACACGTGCACACATGTGTTGATGCAGTTATCTCTTCACATCACGAGCACAGATAGCTGCCCCAACACACGCTCTCACATACACAAACTGCTTTATCTTCAAAGAGATGCTCCTGATTTCATGCCTGCGAAACTCACAGCATTATTTTATATTCAGTCACTCGTCACTGAAATCTTTTTTTCTGTAGCAATGCCAGAATTTGACATGTACAACTTAGCAATAAAAATAACTACATTATGAAAAGATAAGAACACATGACACTCTGAATGTGGTGAAAATATACAGGATATAGGGCCTAAGTGATCCAGACTACAGTAGCAGGGAGCAGTGTTCACTAGGATGGCAAAACGTTCTGGAGTGTGAAAGGTTAAAGTATGGTACAGGCTCTGTATTGGTTCATCCAAGAGAATTTTGAGTGTAAAGATGGTCTAAGAGATTCTAGTAGGGCCCATCATTCTACTCCCAGGAGGATTAATTCAAGGGAACTAAGGGAACTTTGACGACTCCCATTTCTCAGTCAAGAGTATAGTCCGAGTCAGGATTGGGGTCAATTCCATTTCAGGTAAATTCAGAAAGTAAGCCAAATTCTAAATGTTCCTCGTTGAAAAGCATTGAAGAGAATTGGAATTTCTGTGTACTTCCGAATTGACTGGAAATTAAATGGAATAGATACCAACCCTGGTCCGATTATAATCTGCCATAGCCCTGACCCCTGGGACAAGGATCAGAATCACACTATGATGAAACTGACACATTGCGTTACCTGACATTACATGCCACAGGAAGAACAACGGCAAGTGTCCGGTATAACCTTTTCACCCCCCCCCAAAAAAACGATATTTTGCCAACTCATTCATACTGTATCTCTGTCTTCAGGGGCACTTCATCTCTTGTTTCTCCACACGTGCCACAATATTGTCTGACACTGACAGATCCACCAAATATGTTTTGTTTGTGTGCTGAGCTGGTAACACAGGGGTCCTGTCAATGCGTCCGGTTGCATTTGGTACACTGCCTATCACGACCAATTTGACACGTTGTTCTTTCTTGAAAACGATGAACATTTCACTGCGTCTCCCGTGCCAACTCAAAGTCCAATTACACCCAAGCTACAAATTTAATTACAGTAGCAGATTAAATTGGTCAACTCAATTCATTGTAATAAGGCTTGATTGGGCCAGTCAGATCAAATTTGACTCATCTCCGGTACAAGACCTTTGTTTCATTTTGAGTTAATCTTGCCTAATTTGAAACAGTGTAAACATAAACTCAACGTGCAGTTTTGTGTCAAATCACTTAATATTGATTATGCTATGACATCTGATAGGTAAATCAGACAGTATTGTTAGTATAAATATACAGCCAAATACCTAGCAAGCTAGCACACAGTGTTGCTAACTAGCAAGCTAGCTAGTTAGCCAGCACACAGTGTCACACCAGCTTCCCGCCTGCTGTGCTAGAGTGAGGCGGGGGCAACCAGTACACAATGTCCTTCACCCCCATTTGTCGGGCACACTCAAAAGTGTCACACAGGCATGCAGATGTGTTGCTCGTGGGGGTTCATGCAGGAACCAATGGGATGCTCGGGGACACAGGAATGCTCCAAATTGCGTGCTGCAGTTGCACACTATTGCAAGGATCTGGCAACAGGTGTGTGTGCGTGTGCGTGTGCATGTGTGTGTGTGTGTGTGCGTGTAATATATACAGTACCAGTAAAAGTTGACACACATACTCATTCCAGGGTTTTTCTTTATTTTTACTAATATAGAATAATACTGAAGACTTCAAAGCTATGAAACAACACATAAGGAATCATATAGGAACCAAAAAAGTGTTAAACTAAATGTTTTAGATTCTTCAAATTAGCCACCCTTTGCCTTTGACAGCTTTGCACACTCTTGGCATTCTCTCAACCAACTTGTTGAGGTAGTCACCCGGAATGCATTTCAATTAACAGGTGTGCCTTGTTAAAAGAAAATGTGTGGAATTTCTTTCCTTCTAATGCGTTTGAGCCAATCAGTTGTGTTGTGACAAAGTAGGGGTGGGAAACAGAAGATAGACCTATATGGTAACAGCTCAAATAAGCAAAGAGAAATTACAGTTCATCATTACTTTAAGACATGAAGGTCAGTCAATCTGGAAAGAACCAGAGTTACCTCTGCTGCAGAGGATAAGTTCATTTGACTTACCAGCCTCAGAAATTACAGCCCAAATAAATGCTTCACAGAGTTCAAGTAACAGACATCTCAACATCAACTGTTTAGAGGAGACTGCGTGAATCAGGCCTTCAGGGTCAAATTTCTGCAAAGAAACCACAACTAAAGTACTCCAATAAGAAGAAGATACTTGCTTGGGCCAAGAAACACAAGCAATGGACATTAGACCGGTGGAAATTTGTCCTTTGGTCTGGAGTCCAAATTGGAGATTTTTGGTTCCAACCGTCATGTCTTTGTGAGACGCGGTGTGGGTGAACTGATGATCTCTGCATGTGTAGTTCCCACCGTAAAGCATGGAGGAGGAGGTGTTATGGTGTGGGGGTGCTTTGCTGGCTACACTGTCTGTGATTTATTTATATTTCAAGGCACACTTAACCAGAATGGCTACCACAGCGATATGCCGTCCCATCTGGTTTGGGCTTAGTGGGACTATCATTTGTTTTTCAACAGGACATTGACCTATCACACCTCCAGGCTATGTAAGGGCTATTTTACCAAGGAGAGTGATGGAGAGTGATGGATGACCTGGTCTCCACAATCACCACAAACCTCAATCAAATTGAGATGGTTTGGGATGAGTTGGACCACAGGGTGAAGGAAAAGCAGCCAACAAGTGCTCATCATATGTGGGAACTCCTTCAAGACGATGGAAGAAGCTGGTTGAGAGAATGCCAAGAGTGTGCAAAGCTGTCATCAAGGCAAAAGGTGGCTACTTTGAAGAATATAAAATATATTTTGATTTGTTCCAATACTTTTTTGCTTATTTCATAGTTTTGATGTCTTCACCATTATTCTACAATGTAGAAAATAGTAAAAAATAAAGAAAACCCTTGAATAAGTAGGTGTTCTAAAACCTTTGACGGTTAGTGTATATACAGTGCCTTGTGAAAGTGTTCGGCCCCTTTGAACTTTGCGACCTTTTGCCACATTTCAGGCTTCAAACATAAAGATATAAAACTCTATTTTTTTGTGAAGAATCAACAACAAGTGGGACACAATCATGAAGTGGAACAACATTTATTGGATATTTCAAACTTTTTTAACAAATCAAAAACTGAAAAATTGGGCGTGCAAAATTATTCAGCCCCTTTACTTTCAGTGCAGCAAACTCTCTCCAGAAGTTCAGTAAGGATCTCTGAATGATCCAATGTTGACCTAAATGACTAATGATGATAAATACAATCCACCTGTGTGTAATCAAGTCTCCGTATAAATGCACCTGCACTGTGATAGTCTCAGAGGTCCGTCAAAAGCGCAGAGAGCATCATGAAGAACAAGGAACACACCAGGCAGGTCCGAGATACTGTTGTGAAGAAGTTTAAAGCCGGATTTGGATACAAAAAGATTTCCCAAGCTTTAAACATCCCAAGGAGCACTGTGCAAGCGATAATATTGAAATGGAAGGAGTATCAGACCACTGCAAATCTACCAAGACCTGGCCGTCCCTCTAAACTTTCAGCTCATACAAGGAGAAGACTGATCAGAGATGCAGCCAAGAGGCCCATGATCACTCTGGATGAACTGCAGAGATCTACAGCTGAGGTGGGAGACTCTGTCCATAGGACAACAATCAGTCATATATTGCACAAATCTGGCCTTTATGGAAGAGTGGCAAGAAGAAAGCCATTTCTTAAAGATATCCATAAAAAGTGTTGTTTAAAGTTTGCCACAAGCCACCTGGGAGACACACCAAACATGTGGAAGAAGGTGCTCTGGTCAGATGAAACCAAAATGTAACTTTTTGGCAACAATGCAAAACGTTATGTTTGGCGTAAAAGCAACACAGCTGAACACACCATCCCCACTGTCAAACATGGTGGTGGCAGCATCATGGTTTGGGCCTGCTTTTCTTCAGCAGGGACAGGGAAGATGGTTAAAATTGATGGGAAGATGGATGGAGCCAAATACAGGACCATTCTGGAAGAAAACCTGATGGAGTCTGCAAAAGACCTGAGACTGGGACGGAGATTTGTCTTCCAACAAGACAATGATCCAAAACATAAAGCAAAATCTACAATGGAATGGTTCAAAAATAAACATATCCAGGTGTTAGAATGGCCAAGTCAAAGTCCAGACCTGAATCCAATTGAGAATCTGTGGAAAGAACTGAAAACTGCTGTTCACAAATGCTCTCCATCCAACCTCACTGAGCTCGAGCTGTTTTGCAAGGAGGAATGGGAAAAAATGTCAGTCTCTCGATGTGCAAAACTGATAGAGACATACCCCAAGCGACTTACAGCTGTAATCGCAGCAAAAGGTGGCGCTACAAAGTATTAACTTAAGGGGGCTGAATAATTTTGCACGCCCAATTTTTCAGTTTTTGATTTGTTAAAAAAGTTTGAAATATCCAATAAATGTCGTTCCACTTCATGATTGTGTCCCACTTGTTGTTGATTCTTCACAAAAAAATACAGTTTTATATCTTTATGTTTGAAGCCTGAAATGTGGCAAAAGGTCGCAAAGTTCAAAGGGGCCGAATACTTTCGCAAGGCACTGTATGTGTGGGTCAGTGTCTGTGTACGCTTTCATGCACAGCCAGGTCACCCTTGATACAAGTAAGTATTTGACTTCCATCCATTTCGGGAGGGGATGTGGAAAGCGGTCACTAGGGGCAACAGTGAGCACTGTTACCGTCAAGTAAATGTTGGTTTTGCTAGGGCTTTGTGGATGGGGTTGGTGGGTGAGTTTAAGCACCTGCCTCTGATTAGGAAGTAGTTTTAAATATTTTAGTTTGAAGCCCTATCCCAAACCTTGACCCTTACCTTCACCATTCAGAGTTAAATGCCGAACCTTAAGAATTGAATTCCTGAACTTAACCTTAAACACTTCGAAATATGACTTTTGAGAAACATGGGGATGAATGTCTAATGCTGTGCCTGTGAGAGCTGGGGTTGTGGTGTGGTGTCCTGAAATTGAAACAATAACCACAGATTTAAATATATCAAGCAAATAGATTCCGAGTTCCATGACGTGACCTGGTGTGTGTCTGTTGTATAATACATCTGCTCTGAGATGTGACCCACTGTTGGTTTAGTCCTGACTTTGGGCTATGACAAACCAATACAAAATAATTTCATAAAATAGACCACTGGGGTAATCTATGTACTGGATTTCGTAATATATTTAATCAACAAAGCCCAGCAAGACAATTTACTTCAGAGCTGTGGCCTATGATGAAATGTTTAGCCCCAGACAAAACTATGCGCATTGGTGAGGGAGGTGGATTGTAAAACGCATCCTATCGGATTAGAAATCACAATAACACAAGTCGCAGCAACGGGAACTCTCTCTGTTTTAGCAAATTTGAGACATGAATAACGAAACATTGACTACTGCGGATATTCCCCTCAAAATACCGTGATGAATGATGATGTATTACCTCCAACATATAAATGACCACCCCACACAAACACGTTTCTGTTATAACACAGCTACATAGGATAAATGACGAAGATTACTTTAATTTGCTTATTCGTCCCTGTGCATGCAATAGGCTACATCCCCTTTACAACGAATAGGACTGTAAAGCAACACTTTACCTTCAAGTCCCATTGTAACAGTCTCGCGGCCCCCTGTGTATCCTTTGAAGTAGATACTGTAGGCTATCTGTTCATCGCAGGGTGTTTGGAAAGAGTATGGAATAAAAGTCAGCCGGTACATTTTATGTTAACAATACAGTACTAGCAGTAGAAGTGCCCTGTTCTTACCTTACGACACAAATCCAGGGGGAAAGGACTAAAACGGTTGTTTGGGTGATTACATGTTTCTTGTTTGCCTCATTCCCTCCCTCCCTTTACCAGCGCACTCTCCCTCAAGGAGCGGATACAGACAGAGTGCACGGTTAATAGCATATATGCAACAAACATTTTATTGTAAGCCTAATACAGTCATCATTAGGCTAACAGTGTTAAAAGGCAGAAGAGTTGTATTTCCGTATCAGGTTCACAAAATAGTTATGCGTATATTTTATGCATGTGTTTGGTAGGCTATTCGAGTTATTTATAATCTCCAGATGTTTTTAATCCAATGCCAACAAAACTACTAATTTACAAATCCTAATTTTCCATTAAAATAAATATACAACTCAAACTCCAAAGAAAACGCCATAACTGTCCACAACTGCATCATAAGAATGGTGACAGGAATGGCGTTTTGGGTGAAGTAGTGGGCGGGAGGAACAGGGTATTATACTATTTTAACGTGATGAATGAGTGCCTCCCATAGTGCCAGTTTCACGCAGGTGAAGGTTACGGTAGGTTTGAACTAGAACAGTGTTATCATCTTTAGGAGCGGCATGTAGCCTACTGATTAGAGTGTTGGGACAGTAACCAAAAGGTTGCTGAATCGAATCCCCGAGCTGACAAGGTAAAAATCTGTCCTTTGCCCCTGAACAAGGCAGTTAACCCACTGTTCCTCGGTAGGCCGTTATTGTAAAAATGATTTTGTTCTTATCCGACTTGCCTAAATAAAGTTTTTTTTTTTATCTTCGGAGATTGACGTTTATGGAGACGCGTGCGCCCACAGGCTACATCAATCAAAAAAAGCACGTCAAATTAATTAACAATTTCAACATAAGCCTCTCCAGTCGACAATACTACTGATCCAATTGTGTCTCCCTTTCACACAAGGTGTGTGTGTAGAGGATTAAATGGCATTTTGTATCTTTTCTTTTCCTTTCATCATCAGCGAAGTAAAGATTAGAGAGGAGATTGTGAGAGCTCCCTATAGAAGGCACAGGGGATCTTCATTTCTCTGCCTTTGTGATGATATTGATGATGATGATGGCCAAGTGGACAGTTTGATTTTTGTGTGGCGAGCTAGTTATAAAGAATCAATATTATATCAAGGGGTAACTTTCGTGATAAAGGACTTTAGCCACGCTAGCTATTCATCATAAGTCTGTAGCAAGCAGATAGGTCAAAAGAAATTATATTGCTCTAAAGAGTCTGTCTTCTTATCTCTCTATACCAGGGGAATGGAGGACACGCCGATCGATACAGTAGCTGCGGTATACTCCTTGCAATTATCAATAGCTGATTTTGTCTTCCCAGGGCTGCATCTATTAATACCAGATAATAACATCCTTCTGGACATAACTTCTAAGGGGATGATGGAATTTTTTAAAAGTTTGCTCATTGGATGACCTTGTTGTCAATGAAAATGTGTCTCACCACATGTAAGACACAGGGGAAAAGACCCAGCCCAATGCAATGAAAAATACTCAGCTGTAGGCCTATCTTGATAGCAAACGCAGAGGATCCTCTAACAAGGTGCACTATAGGAAATAAAACGACATCAACTAAGAATGTAATTTATAATCGTATTTCTTAGGTTAACTGACATATGTTAAGGTATTAACCTACATTATCAGATCATTTACATTTGGTTGATAAGCTGCTGTTTGATTTGGGGACAATAGGAAAAGTGCACTTTTATTGATGTAATTGTTGAGAAAGATTACATTTCATTTTTTGTGTGGGTGGGATATATATAAAGGACTATACAGAATTTCACAGTAAGGAAATATTCAAGTGTTAGAATGGTATCCATACACGACGGGGAAACGCTCATTCCTGTTCGTTTCTGCATCAGGGAAGAGAAACAAATTGATAGTCTACTATGATATGAAAAATAACTAAATTAATTATTACTTACCGTTTTCTATGTGGTTAACACAATCTGACTTTTGAAAATCAGAAGAAAAAAATGCTTGACGTAAACCATGCAGGGATTGACAAAATATGGCAACACAGGTGTTTGTCACTCATACAGTCCAACCCCGAATGAACCCCTCCCAACCGCCCCAAGTCCCACCCTTGCAAACTAGGCTACTAGGCTACAATGTAAATCACCATTTGCAAGAAAATGTAGCCAGGGCATGTTTATTTAACACAGGAGAACACCGAGGAAGAGAAAAAACACACATTCATATTATTTCACAGATGAAAATACATTATTGGTTGTTTGTTATAGCCTATCTTGAACTGAAACTGAACTAAAACACGTTGCACACTAAAAATGTAATTGTAGACTGCTACAAATAAACGCTCTTGTGGATAATAACGCTCTTGTTTAAATTAATATTGCATCGAAAGGGGGTGAAGTAGGCCTCCAGCACAGCATCACCAAAGTCAAATGTACAATGAAATACAAATTAACTCTTTGTGTCAACACTTTTGTTTCCAATCTTTTCTTCCACATTATGTACAAAAATTTAAATTAGGGCTATATGATAAAATATAGAGCACATCGTTCGCAATAAATTAATGTTAGAAGCTATAGAAACGTAATCTAATTAGATATACATAAAGTCACAGACCCATTTTTAGATACATTTATTTACTACACTTTAGACAAACTGATTATTCCGATGATTGATATTTGGAAATATATGTCTATATGGTATCAAATACGCTTCGTCGTGGAATCCAGAGCCTAGTGTGAAGCTTGTGACTTAAACAGTAACGGTGTGGTACATCCTAGCGGTCGCTCAACGCAATGGGCTGAACCTAGCCCAAGGTTTAACTCTCTCACACACAGCACAGTCCCCACACACCGAGCTAAAGGCGAGGGCAACAACGGCTACATCAAACCTCCCAAGCAGTGCTCCTGTTACGAACCCTCAAGTGAAGTCGAAGACGATTTTCATGTTCGACATATGAGAACGTAGATCGATCCGGAAAAAAATCTAAAGCTCCTTGGAAAGGACCGGGGTCTTTGGCGAGCAACTGACGGAAAAGAGGGGACTTTGGAGAGCAGCTCGAGACAAACGCGCAGCCGGGAGCAAAGCACCACGAGGGGGAAGAGCACATCTAGCCACCCAGCGCCAGTTGGGGTGTATTTTTTGTACTTTTTATAAACGCTCATTATACAAACGATTAGGTGCGTATAGAGACAAGGAACTATTTCATACTTCATAACTCCGACAAGGCGCGCCGATTCTGAGAAGACGCAAAACAAACTTTGAGTGGCAATTCGAACGAGTATGTTCCTTGCTTGTCCGCTGGCAATCAAACCGAACTTTTATAATTCCCCTTTACAACGGAATTGCATCATCAAGGCGCACTGGGAACAACTCACAACCATCCTCAAAAACTTTATCCGTCCCATCCGCTTCTAGCGGGTGTCGGCGACTGATGTCCAACGGCAAGGAGGTTATTTGAATGAGGATGCTGTCAATTATATGAAGATTTAAAAAAAAGACTGAACCACTTCGGGGACATTAAAAACACTTTCAGATGCACACAGCCACATTCACAGGAAGTACTCAGTCGTGGGACAAAAGTTATCTAGCCTAAATGAGATGGAAGAAAAGATGGACGGAAAGTATGAGCATTGAGGCAAACTGTTCGAATTCCGTCATCTAAATTATCAGAAGTTCACAACCCATGTGGAAAATACTACTTAAAAGCATGGCTGAAGTATTGGATACACGCAAGAAAAGAATTGCATCAATGAATCTCCAGCACCAGTGAAAGAAAGCTCCACAGAAAAGGAGAAAAGCTGACCTTCCGCGACGTAGACCCCCATGAATGCTGGGCGTAACAAGCGAGATTTTGTGTGTTGTTGGAGGAGGTGGATAGCAAGAGAAGAGAGACAGATAGTCTGAGAGTGAAGCAGCTAATTGCTTAGTCTGTCCCTCATTACCATATCCAGTGTGTGTCCGCTGGACTTCAGCCAATCCCTCTCACACAGTACCATTAATCGTAATGCATTATTCACTATCATAATTATATACCGACATGCGCAATCCACGCAACAGCAACACTAGCTAATTCCCGTAATTTTTGCAACCAGACTATTTGTGATTTTTTTTTTTTCATTCGGTCGCTGCTCATGTATCTGCAAAAAGCAGAAACATCTCGCAGCGTATCAGCAGCATGTCCCGTCGCAAGCAAGCGAAGCCACAGCACCTCAAGTCGGACGAGGATTCCACAATAGCCGGGGTGGTATCCGAAAATGGTAAGTTATGCTTCTATCTGCGGTTGGGACAATCTTTTTAAACGCATGTCCAAGTCTACAAAACGTATTGTTTTCTCCGAATGCAAGCTTTTCCGGGACATCATTTGTGTTGGAAAGGCTATGTTTTTATGTAGAAGTGACTTTATAATATCGGTCATATGACTTAAAATTGAATGTGTTTCTACATCTATATGTCGCGGTCCCTGCGAAACTTTGCTTATGGTTTTACGCATAGATCTCCTTGTCGCTTCCATCGGTTTCATCATGTTGTGAAACCCAACGCAACCTCCAAATGAGATGGGAACTCTTTATTTACCTACTCCAATAACTAGCCTACCTGTTTTATTACAAGAAAGTCATTTGGTGACATTTCAAGCTTTATTCAGAGCACGTTAAGGTACTATCAAAAACACTTTTGAAGTCACTTTTAATAGCCTACCGTTGTTGGTTGTGCTTTTAGGTAACAAAGCAACATAACACAAGCAAATGCAATGGCCTCAAGTCGGTATTTAACAGTTTTAATTCG
Source organism: Oncorhynchus mykiss (assembly GCF_013265735.2). Taxonomy (NCBI): domain Eukaryota; kingdom Metazoa; phylum Chordata; class Actinopteri; order Salmoniformes; family Salmonidae; genus Oncorhynchus; species Oncorhynchus mykiss. The sequence goes on from NC_048567.1 coordinate 32,009,025, forward strand.
ATAACTCCAACAACAATTTCATACCTGTCTTAGTTTTTACATGCAAATAGATCTCCTACTGCGTTATACGAGTGCAAGTGAACTATCTGTTTCAGAGTATGGTCCATAAGAAACTCCGATAGTTTTCGTATCAAGAAACTAAACAGTTTGAAACTATTTTAATATGTGTTCAAATATTATATGAATCAAAAATGTTTTTTCTTTAAACGCAACCTCATCAGTTGGTGTGGCTCTCTCTCTCTCTCTCTCTCTCTCTCTCTCTCTCTCTGACACACACACACACACACACACACACACACACACACACACACACACACACACACACACACACAGCACACAGCACGCAAGATGTAAACATTTTAAATACCAAGCAATGTAATTATGTTGAACATACCACGCTCTACATCATATTTATGGCTTCGGACTTTGAGAAAGTATTTACATCAATACATTGCATAACATTTTCTTCCTAAAAGAGGACAATACATAGTCGTTTTGATTTATTTCTGTCGGCATACGGTAGGTTATTTTCCAGTGTCGATGCCTATGCTGGCATTCAAAGGAGCGGATTGCATATAATGCGATAGATTAAGTGCAGAGCATGTTTTGTCATGGAACTGTTTTTGTTTACTGCCTCACAAATGTATCACACTTGGTTTGTTTTCGTGTAGTTCCCTATGTCTACACGGTCAGTTGACAGGGTTAGCCGTGTGAAAGAGGTCACTCTTTTCTAGAAATATGTGCTGCATGCGCCTGAAGAGTGTAAAACCTTTTAATTTTTGAAAACTAAAGTGAAATCTTCACCCAAAGCACACGACACGAAAATGCATGTCAGTTTGTTTTTATAGCCTATCCGGACATTTTTTTAAATAAATATTAAATCAATTCCTCCATATATTAATGTTGAAAAACCTTTATCGAATACAAATCTTCGATAGCGTTTTACATCAGGTCCCGGTGATTGGTCTATAATGTAGTTTAATGCACATGTAAACTCATACATGGGTAATTATGCACGATTCATTATTGAGTAAAGATTCGTTCAATATTTTAATTACATTGTTTGTTTTGTTATTTATTATATATTTCAGGAATCGTGATCAAGCTACATAATTATTTGTAAAAACAATTTAAGTATCTGCAGCTTGCAAAAGTTCCTATATACCTTAAAAATAATATAAATATATTTAAGTTTAGTGCGATATTTTACCATTTAAAACCTTCACAATACCTCTTTGTTTTTCCTCTCCAAAATGTATATTGCAATCCTAAGGATTTTTCAAGTCATTTTAACAGCATTCTGAAATTACCAACACGTTATTTTCCTTCTTCCTATTAGATCGAGAAAGAGTGTCATGTGTTAGTCAGCATTTCTTATTGACTATCCATACAGCTTACGTGGTATTCTCGACAAAACAACTGTCATTATCTTGAACCATCGCTGACCAGCACATACTGCACATCCTTTGTACTGATCCTGTAAAAAAAAAATTAAAAGTGTGATGTCATCCCTAGGGAAAAATAACAGTCTTATTTCCTTGTGAACATTTTAGGGTGACCGAGTCACAATGCTGAGCATGGGTTGTGATTCATTTATTTACGCGTTGTCTTACCATACCAGACGTAACACATGAATAGGGCAGTCAGTGTCCCCCCAAAAATGTAATGTAGCTAGCTAAGATGATTGGACAATACATCACACTTGCCTCGCTTGTAGGTTGATTATAGCCATGAATTGCAAGAGTAAAGCCAGGGTTAAAGTATCATCTGTATAACAGGCTAGAAATACATTCTCTTGTATATATCAAGAACCATGGATAGTGAAATGGCATCTATCTATTAGTTACAGGCATATATGCTGAAAACAGCGTGGTTATGATTGACAAATGCCATCTATTGTGTTTTAGAGGGTAATAATGACCTTATAAAGGAAAGCATTCATTTAAAGATGATCCTCGTTAACTATAAGGGCGTTTTACGTGAGTAGGAGGAGGAAGGAGATCCGTATTTTCCAAATGAATTCAATAAGATGAGAAAAGAAGTGCTCTATGTGACGCATTCTTAAGAGCCTACTGTCATGGGCCTGTTCAAGAAAAAGTCACATCTCCTTCTCTCATATCAAAATAGCTGTGTCAATGAGAAAGCCCTCTTCAGTTCTGTTGGTTTGGATATTTTCCTCTTTATGGCAAATAGATCTGAGTGGAATGCCTCTCTCCTTCTGTCTTCTAAATCTTGACTTATGAAAAGAGATGAAGACGAACGTAGTCGGTGGATCATGCTGCTACCAGCTCTCAGAGTCTCACGTCAGAGTTAGACGTTCTTTCAAACGTCTAATTTCAATACTGACTTGTGTCACGGGTGACCTGTCTGCACACACGGCTACACTCACTCATAGACATGTGTATGCAGAGACGCGCGCGCACACACACACACACACACACACACACACACACACCATACATGATGGCTGTGTGTGAACTACCGACGCCATGCTGCTTAGCATTTTAATAAGTTGATGTCGATTGCTACGGAGGATCCTTTCTGATGTTGGAAGAATGCACTGACTTGCTTGTTGTCAGAACAGACTGTGCTTCACTGAGAGAAGCCTTCACACGCCTTGGACAAAAGACAGTGATAGACCATTGGATAAGATACCCTACAATGCCGTATTTCCACCGATATGACCTGAAGTAACCATACCACTTTATGTCAGACAAAACGTATGATGTAACTGTGATCCGTTTACGTACTGCCGTAGTACAGCTACTGACAACACTATTGATTACTCTGCCTGAAGTCAAAATGGCGCATGTTGTACGAAGGAATTCAGAGGGTCCAATTCTCTTTCAGTACACTGTTAGGACTTATTGTCCATTCTGTTAGTCGCCGACCTGGCTGATTGTGTGTAACATCCCAGTCACGACACAGCAAGGGAACAGAGGCCTACAGAAACGAGTTGCTATACCTATACCCTAGTAGACGTTTTTCTAAATGTTATTGGATGAATCCAGACTTCTATTTTTATATCATATCTTTTCGGGGTCCCGGGTTCTGCAATTCTGATATCATGCTGTTGCTCTCGGCTGCGTTACACCTGTCTGCGTCTAATTGGGATTTATCAGTTACTTAAATCCCGCCTTGATTTGACCTTTTTTTGTGCTTAGGGCTTTTGTGGGGAATTTACGTTGTTGTCTAATGTAGCACTTTAGGGCCCTATTGTGTGGTGGCCTTGAAAAAGTGGAATCGCATGCAGTGCCAACAAGCGACTCTCGACCCCCCCCCCCCCCCCCCCTTACACCCCCCCAACCCCACCCCCCAGGCCTCCCAGCCACTTGCCCTGAAGTTGGCTGGTTAGAAAAGCTATGATAGAGCTGGCTGACTTAACCTTTGCCCACCTCGCCCTGCCAGGGGCTGCGGCTAGATGTCAAGCTCATAATACAATTAGAACAGCTGTGCCATTGACCTTGGCAGCGCGGCTTACCCGTGTCCTAGGCAGTGTTAACAGCGACAAGCTTTCATCTCACTGCTGCTTCCTCTGCATCAGGTCCCGTTAGAGCTCTTTCCCCAGGGGTGAGGGAGAACACACACACACACACACACCTACCTGAAAATACAACTATTTAAAGTGAATCCTCTCCAGCCGTTCATAATGGCAAACCTCTTTAAGTGACACAGTGTTAGGGTGTCTGCTAACACTTAGGAAACATTTGCAAGTGAACGAGCGAAGGAAGAGAGGGAAAACATATTGAAGTGGATGGATGGAATTAAGAAAGAGATAGAGAGATGATATATAGTGAGGGAACGTCCTGATAGCAGTGACAACATGGGCTGTATCCCCACTTGCCATTCAGTGAGGCTTTGTTTGGCATTTGTTTTAATCCTCTCTCATCATTTCAGTGGAAGACTCTGGACCACCCACACAGCCATGCCAAATATGTTTCCAAGAAGAAGGCACCCCAATATGGCTGTCTTTTAATTACAACCCCTAGAGCTTAAAAACACACAATAACTATCATTCCCCTTGATGAAGAGGAACTCGCCAACGTCGTGACAAACAATCATCCGGAGAGAAAGCTGTCATTGAATGCTGTATTGCATACGCTTAGGCAAACACATCGCTAATGTTTGGGCTGGGGCCACATCTGCATGCAGTGACAAAGACCCCTCTGTCAGAGAGGATAGGATATTACTGTACCACTATGCGTGAGGGCCAGGCCTGTGAAATAGAGAGCTCTGCCTGGTGGGGGACTGCTCTGCAGGTGCGGATGGGGATGTGTGTGATGGTCCTGGTGGGGAGATCCGAGAGAGAGGAGCTGTTTGAGACGTGGCGTACATATATCACCAGCGGCTCTGTCTTGGAGGGAGGCAGCAGGGATAGTCACCGCTGTGTGTGTGTGTGTGTGTGTGTGTTGGAGAGGTGGCATTTTGGGAATGTCCTCTGCTCCTTAGCCATCTTGACGGGACGGTTGTCGTACAAAAGGGTAGTCGAAATGTAAAAGCAACACAGGGAAATTGGGGGAGATAGTGAGAAAAATAATGCAGTGGAAAAAAGTAATTTGTACAGGAATTCTAACATTGTTGAACCCTGCAGGCATCCTTATTATCCCTCCTCCTCACCCCCCTGTCTCACAGCTTGGGCTGGACCTATAGCGATTCATCTCTCTTTTAAGGATCCTAAGCTCTCCTAAATGCTGGAGGGAAAAAAAATGCTTTTTTAAGGGGAAGAGGAGTTGGCGAGTCCGGGGATGTGTGATTGAGGCTGAACTCGGACCTAAGTGGAAGTGCTTGGTAGAGGGTTCAGGCCATGCTATCATGTCATCAAGCATGAGATATCATAAGAAACAATGTTTGTTTAGGCAAAAGAGAAGCTTTTAAATTAGATCATGTAATTTTCCAGAGTAAAAAGCTTTTGTAACTTGTGTAATAAAATAATTATTTTCTAACATTTTGGGTGCTTTCTATTTATTTTGTATGATTATAGAGTTTATATGAATTGCAAGTGTGTGTGTGTGTGTGTGTGTGTGTGTGTGTGTGCGGGTGTTTGCATGTATGACTGTACCTCACACATCTCTGTGTGTGTGTTTGGGGTGTAGCGGTGGTGTGTGTGTTTGCCCTGCTGTTTGTGAATCTGGAAATTGTTAAAGGCCCAGTGCAGTCAGAAACATGATTGTATATATATTCCCACACTATGAGGTTGGAATAATACTGTGATAATGCCCTTTTAGTGTAAGAGCTGTTTTGAAAAGACCACCTGAAATTTCAGGCTGTTTTGGTGGGATGGAGATTTGGCCTGCCTGGTGACATCACCAGGCAGTACATTAGTTACGTCCAATAAGAAAGAGAGTTCCTAACCTCTCTGCCAATAACAGCTCGTTTTCAGTTTTCCCCACTCAAACCACTCAGACAGTCCTAGAACAATTCTTGCTTGGAAAATAGCTCTTTGCTAAGAATCTATTTTAGTTTATATTTTACCATTCTTATTGAAAACAATCACAGTGAGGTACTTAAGTGTTACCCAGAAATGCTTCAATGTTAAGATAAAAATGGCTGCATTGGACCTTTAAGAATGGAGACTTTGTAATTGCTTAATAATTTGCTAAATACATTGCTCAGTGGCTGTCACAGAATCAGTAGAGAGCATGAATACCTCTTTTGAGGTAACATGTGAGATTAGCGGTTTCCGTTAGCATGCCGAAGATTGCTGAGCAAGATAGTGGATACAACGATACAACGTCTTACAAGCCCCCTATTGATTGTGTTGAGCTTCATATTTGCATTTGAGTAAAGGAAGACTCTTAAAGAAATGAAAACCACATTGGATTTTCCAATGCCTTCCTTTCTCATGCTATAAGAGAATCAATACAACCCCCCATCCCCCCCACACACACACAAAGTCACATTCACACGAAACAAGATCTAGCCTCAGTCGCATAGAACCTAAAGAACAACCTGTCTGGTGTATTATACTTCCTCTAGAAAAGGTAGTTAATTTGTATCATCTCAAAAAAAAGAATGTGTTTCATTTACCACGTATTTGTTTTATTTGCAGAGATTTGCACCAGAATGAGAAAATTAACCCCGTAATCAAATGCTTATCTTCCCAGAAAGAAGTCTCTAGTTGTCTCAATAAGACAGCGATAACCTTCCCAATGTTAGTCCTGAAATGATATTCCTATGTAACAAACTGTACCTTCCAGATTGTAGGCATACTAAACAAAATAAATATATATATATATATTGAATATTTGCATTATACTACTGTCGTCTGCTTTTATTTTAGCGATAGGGATATGGATGATTCACATATGTTCTCAATCTGTTCACAAAGTCAATGAAATAAATGAACCATTGTGGTGATATGTTTCTATGACACATGTATGTGGACCAACACATTTTAGCAAAGAAAGGGATTGTTGAAAAGCGGTGATACCTCAATTTCAAATTCTTGTTCATATAAATGTTCTGAACAGTAGGACATGGCCAGAATTGGGGCCTCAACTTAACTCTGTTGGAATGCAATGAAATGTACAGTATGTGATACACACATCCTCAAATAATTGCCCTTCAAATTCAATCACTTACAGTAATCTCACTATAGTGAGAATTCTCAATAGATTCATTTGTATTCATCTTGAACATGCAAAATCCCCAAAATGCTTAGATCTAGATAACAGATATTAAAATACTCAAATCACAATTGATCAATGTAGGCCAACAAATGCACTCACTTACAAAGCAAATTGTATGAATGAAATTAGAGATTGACAATAATAACTGCTATAATAAATGCTAATAACGAATCGGTTTATAACAATGCCTACTCATTGAGATTATTGACCTTTCACCCTGAATTATGGAAATGAGCCCCTGTGTCAGTTGATCGGCTAAGGGGATTTCTGCCTTCAATCACGTGGCATTTCTATTTCCAATAACTTGCTCTTTTCATAGTTTTGTATTGGTGTCGTGTGAAGTCAATAACTGATTTCACACAAAGCATACGTAGGTACATTTGTGCAAATGGAAGCTGTGTGGCCTATACCACTAAAATGACTTCATGTACACCACTAAAGACACAATATATGAAAAATACTGTTTGAATGGTACGCAATTCTTTCATGCCTGGCTCCCACTGGGCGTCATGTTTGTTGTCATATCGTTAACCTAATTTTGTATATTTAAAATGTATGCCATTGTGTCACACCACACAGGAAGAAATCAAACAATGCCTGCAACTGGCGTCACTCTGCCCTCAGTGTGCTCCAGGGGATGAACGGATAGCATTTCCAAAAGGCCTTTCGGTTTATTATTAATTAAGTTAAAGACACCGGACCCTGATGGTGTAATGTCGTCGCCCCCTTGGCCAGAAATTACAAGAAGAGTGATGAATTATTTCACTAATGACTCATTAAACTGACACGTAGGAGTCACAAAGGCTGTGATACAGGTCGGCGATGTCGTGCCCTTCGAAATGAACTGAAGCATAGAGCAACGTACGTTCCCTCACTGTTTTCTGCGTGTTGAATGAACCACTGTAGTCTGTAAAATGTAAAACGTTTGGATTGATTTAGGGAGGGGGGGGTAATTTATGGTAATGAGAAGGTATTCCTGTTGTTGATGTGTGTGTGTGTTCCAGTACACCTGTATAGTACACCCTCAACCACAGCATATTTATTTTGGCCATTGCCACCACTTTTGTCTAAATAGTAAAAAGGAGGGTGTATTGGGGGTGGAAGACAGTTGTATGTGTGTTCTGACATTTTGAAAGTACATTTGAACAACAACAACAAAAAGCCACCCGAACCAGACTCCACACTAGTCTAAATGTAACCCTTAACTGCAAGCATCAACACCGCATGTGTCCTGGTACGTTCCTCCCATTTGTTGACTTGTGGCTGAGTGGTTCCCTGGAGAAGTGCCATGTCTGGTTTTGCTTTGATTTTTGTTTCACCTGTGTTTGTTCCTTTGCCCCCACAGGCAAACATGCTCATACATAAACACCTACAATACCCTATTATCTCTCTCTCACACACACACACACACACACACACACACACACACACACACACACACACACACACACACACACACACACACACACACACACACACACACACACACACACACACACACACACATATATATGTATATATAAACATGACTACCTGGGATGGCATTTTGAATTAGGTTTTAAAACACTTGCACTAGGGTTAGTGTGGAAATACGACTTAATATCTTCACTCTCTGTTACTGGGTCAAAAAGTATTTGTAGTGGATCTGTTGGATTTATTATCTTTAGCAAATGATCATACAATTCAATATGTTTTTATTTTGAGTGAGTTCAAATTCATGTTACTATTTATAGTTGTATTATTCTTTTCACACACACACACACACACACACATATATATATAATTATTACATAATTCACTGATTGAGATAATATACTAATTGGTAATAAATAGTCTTGAAATGCATTTTCAGGCTGAAAAAAAACACTGAACCATAGTAACCTAAAAGGTGATCCATGTCTTTACATTTGACCATTTTCAAAGGTTTCACATCGACCCCCACTATTTCTCTCCTTGTGATTTTTTTATTTACACACAGGTTAAGCACTTCAAAACAAGCAAATTATGTTTCTGAGGAGCTAGAAAACGCGTCTATGGGTGTCAAGTCATAGTGGCTGGGGTCTCTGAAGTAAAGCAGTCATGCAGTTTTTCATGTAGGAGAGTAGCAAGCTCTCACTATGGGAATAATTAACACACGGTCCACACACGCGCGCACACACACACACACACACACACACACGCACAAAGACTCAGCCATGCATCCACTTGAACATGAGATAAAATAAACAGATAAGGGGGCATGTATTCATGGTTTGATCAGGTGTGAATTAGGACCATGTTCGGATGAACCTACTTGCTTTCTTGGCCCTTGATGGCAGTATGCGGAAGAGGAAGTGGCTTCTTACAACTGTGATTAAACATGTGTAACTAATCAGAGACTGCTGCCATGGCACTAGCATGTAATTTGTTGAGTCTCATTTCAAAAAGGGAGAGAGAGGAGGAAAGATGAACAAACCTAACTGAGTAACAAAAGCTGCATGTTACTAATTTAAAAAGAGAATGTTTCTCATTTCAAAATATGTACTGTCATAAGGGCACAATTTTCAGTAATTCATATATTTTGGGCTCACATCCTCATTTACATTATGGGTCAAATTTCCCAGGACATTCTGGGAGAAATAAGCAACAACAATAGCGACAACAAGTCTCAACCATTTTAATTTGAAACATATTCTCCAAATATCTCTCAAAGTAGAATACACTGGTCCTCCATATTGCATTGCAGCTAGTCACAAACAGTTGCTGAAGGTTGAATTTATTTATTCACTTATTCACTTTAGATGCAGGGCTTATGTATTACCTTAGCAATGCTAAATGAAGAGGCTCAAGCATTTGAAATTCAGGTGGAAATGGCGGGGCTTGATAGCATAGGAGAATCATAATGGGCCCATCAAAGACCTGATTTGTACCCAACAGACGAGGCAGCTGTGAATTGCATGAAATATTGGAAATCAATAGCTTCTATGGAATTTCATTAAGCGGCAGTATCCACAATTGATAGGCCCTCATAATTTGATGGATTGCACAAAGAAAATTATTAGCCTGGCTCTATTGAGAGGGCTCGAATGCGCAAAACTGGGTCTTGAGAATTGGTGAACTAGGGCAATTTGTTCAGACTAAAAAAAAAGAAAAGAATATTGATTTTGGTCACGTTAAAAGAAAGAAAAAAAATAATTAAAGGTTAAATCTTTGCAGAGCTGCTCTGCAGAATATGTGTTGAAATTCTATTGATTATTTATTCATTAATTCTTATTTTTTGTCTCCCTCCCATCATTCTGTCTTTCTCCCTCCCCCTTCCATCCCCTTCTATCCTCAGCCACAGGAGAAGTGCTGGATGACGCAGACAGTGGGAATGAGAGCCGCAGTGGGAGTGAGGAGACCCATGTGTGTGAGAAGTGTTGTGCCGAGTTCTTCAAGTGGTCTGATTTCTGTGAACACCTGACGAGCTGCATCAAGAACCCCCTGGTGCTCATAGTAAACGAAAACGAGACTGAACCCTCCCGGGAGTATCCTGCAGAGCCATCGCCCTCGCCAAGCTGTCGTAGTGACCAGGCAGACAGTGAGGACGCTGGAGAGGGCAGCAGCCACAGCCCCGGTGAGGACGATGAGGGCGCAGAGATAGCCCTGGAGGGGAGCAGTGCCCTGGACAAGGAGGACGAGCCCATGGAGCTGTCGCTTGAGAAACCGGTGGACCTCGAAGAGAGTGACACCTCCCCACAGCCAGATGGTGCTCTACCTCAGCTTTGCGATCCTGCCCCATCCTCTGGGAAGAGCTACAGCATGCCGAGCACCAACGTCACCCTGGAGACGCTACACAGCACCAGCGTGGCAGTGGCTCAGTTCTCCCAGAGTGTCCATGCCGCGGTGGCCGGTAGCGGGGTCTCCCCATTGGCCATCCCCATGATCCTGGACCAGCTGATGGCGCTGCAGCAGCAACAGATCCACCAACTCCAACTGATCGAACAGATCCGCAGTCAGGTGGCGTTGATGCAAAGGCAGCCCTCCGTCACCCAGCCAACCCAGAACCATCACCGCCACCACCACAGCACAGTTGCTGGCTCCCAGGGGCCGTCATCCTCCAGCCTCCCTGCCGTGCCCAGCCAACTCCAGCAGTTACACAACTTCATCACTCCCCCTGTCCACCAGCTACCCATCAGGTTGCCCTCACCGCTAAACAGCCTGGGCTCCTCCTCCTCCTCCCTCACCTCTGCTATAGATGGGCCCCTCTTCTCCCATACCCAGCAGAGTAGCAATCAGCAGTCAAATGTTTCGATGCCCAACACCACCTCAGCAAACTCCTCTTTCCCTCCATCCAGTGGTAATGTGCTGTCGTCTCTACTGCCTCCCTGCATGGCTTCAATCACACACAGCAGCAGCAGCGGAGCTGAATCCACAGGTGGAGGAGGCATGAGCAGCAGCAGTACAGCTCTGCCAAGGAATTCCAGCAGCCCCCTTTCACTAGGCCACAGCAGCCTCCTGAGCACCAGTCCCTCCAATCTACCACTGATACCTCACAGTTCATCTAGCAGTGTCATCTTCCCAAACCCGCTAGCCAGTATAGCTGCCACGGCCAATGCACTTGACCCACTCTCCGCTCTGATGAGGCACCGCAAGGGAAAGCCCCCCAACGTGTCTGTCTTCGACACCAAGCCCAGCTCAGAGGACCCCTTCTTCAAGCATAAGTGTAGGTTCTGTGCCAAGGTGTTTGGCAGTGACAGTGCCCTGCAGATCCACCTGCGCTCTCACACCGGCGAACGGCCCTTCAAGTGCAACATCTGCGGAAACCGGTTCTCCACCAAGGGAAATCTGAAGGTCCACTTCCAGAGGCACAAGGAGAAGTACCCGCACGTCCAGATGAACCCTTATCCCGTGCCAGAATACCTGGATAACGTGCCGACCAGCTCAGGCATACCATATGGTATGTCCTTCCCCCCAGAGAAGCCGGTGACCACCTGGCTGGACAGCAAACCTGTTCTCCCCACAGTCCCCACCTCAGTCGGGCTCCAGTTCCCCACAACTCTCCCCAGCATGATGGGAGGCTACGGTGATTCCCCGAGCCTCACTCCCCTTAGCAGATCACCCCAGAGGCCCTCCCCACCCTCCAGTGAGTGTGCCTCTCGGTCACCTAACCTCTTCACTGAAGCAGGCATGATCACCACCTCACAGTCTCCACAGCCCAACTTAGGGGGTGACATGCCTCCCATTCTTAAACCAGAGGGCATCCACCTGCCCCCAAACCTACCCACTTCCAGGCCTGGTGAGAACACGACCACCACCACCACCGTTACTCAAGTGGTCCTCGCCACCACGGTCAACGCGACCACATCCACTAGCAGCTATACTGAACCCATCATTGCCCCCTCCTCGGTTTCCCATCCAATCCTTCCCATGATCTCTGATCAGTTCAAGGCCAAGTTTCCGTTCGGCGGCCTCCTGGACTCTATGCAAACGTCTGAGACCTCAAAGCTGCAGCAGCTGGTGGAGAACATCGACAAGAAGATGACCGACCCCAACCAGTGTGTCATCTGTCACCGTGTGCTCAGCTGCCAGAGCGCCCTCAAGATGCACTACCGCATTCACACAGGGGAAAGGCCTTTCAAATGTAAGGTCTGCGGCCGAGCATTCACCACTAAGGGCAATCTGAAAACACACTTTGGGGTCCATCGTTCCAAGCCCCCTCTCCGGGTCCAACACTCCTGCCCCATCTGCCAGAAGAAGTTCACGAACGCTGTAGTCCTGCAACAGCACATCCGCATGCACATGGGGGGCCAGATCCCCAACACCCCCCTGCCTGAGAGTCTTCAGGAGATGGACACCGACCTCTCCTTTGACGAGAAGAGCTTAGACGCCATGAGCAACTACGATGACGAGCTACTGGATGAGATGGAGGCAGCTATGGAGGACGAAGCAGAGCTGAAAGAAGGAGAGATGATGATGGACCCATCCAAACCTCTCCATCCATATTCAGGAATGTCCCCTGGTCGCTCCCCACCTACCTCTGTCATCTCCAGCATTGCTGCTCTGGAGAACCAGATGAAGATGATCGACTCCTCTGTCAATATGAGTCGCTCGTTCGGGCTGAAGCCCATGCAGAATGGTGGCGGGTTTGGAGGGGAGAATGACTTCTTCAACAATGACTCGCTGTATGCCTCGGGGGACCTGGAAGGCCAGAGTGTTGGAAGCCCGGCACTATCTGAGTCCTCAGGCTCCATGCAGCCACTCTCCCCTGCTCACAGTCACCCTGAGAGTCATCGATCCAAGTCCCCAGCCACACTCAACCATAGCAGCAGCACTGCAGCAGAGGGGCAGGAGAACAACGGGATGGCTACAGTGAAGTCTGAGAAGTCAGACACCCCATCCCCGGCACCTGTGTCTGAAGGTAATGTGGCATTGGACCTGACTGCTAGTCTAACCCAGCCTAGCAGGCACTTCATCAAGGAGGAGAACCACTTCAACATGATGTTCCTGGGCAGAGATAGAGGTATATTCAATGATCCTGGTTTTGATATGGTTCATTTATTGTTAATTTGTTTCCTAGGAAAATTAATAAATACAAATCACAGTTTACGTGAATGATATCTGAAATGTCTAAAATCATTGTGTTCCACGTGTCATTTGAATAACACACGTCTCCGTTCTCCCAACTAAACATATCCTCTTTTTTTTCTCTCTAGGTCTGAGCAACTCTAGCTTGCTAAACACAGCATCCAACATGATCAAAATGGAGATGAATGGGCACAGGCACAGAAAGCCCATGTCCCTGAATGACGGTCCTTACATGCCTGTGGGCATCCAAGTGCCCGCTTCTGCACCCCAGACCAACATGAGCCCCAGTATCACCCCCATGCTGGCACCGCCAACTCCCCGTCGCACCCCCAAGCAGCACAACTGCCACAACTGTGGGAAGAACTTCTCCTCGGCTAGTGCCCTGCAGATCCATGAGCGCACACACACAGGAGAGAAACCATTCGGCTGCTCGATCTGTGGAAGAGCCTTCACCACTAAAGGCAACCTGAAGGTATGAGAGAGAATATAATAATAAAATGCATTTAAAGTATAGGAAAAGGGGTACATTTGTCTGCCTCAAAAATAAAGTTATATAAAGAACATGAAAAAAAGACCAGAGGCTCTTGAATAATAATGTCTGTTCCTTGTGTTTCCTGTTGACTGAATGCAGGTGCACATGGGCACCCACATGTGGAACAATGCGCCAGCCCGTCGTGGACGCCGTCTCTCCGTGGAAAACCCCATGGCCTTGCTGGGCGGGGACGCCATGAAGTTTAGCGAGATGTTTCAGAAGGACTTGGCGGCGAGGGCCATGAACGTAGACCCTGGCTTCTGGAACCAGTATGCTGCCGCCATCACCAACGGCCTGGCCATGAAGAACAACGAGATCTCCGTCATCCAGAATGGAGGCCTCCCCCAGTTGCCCGTCAGCCTGGGTGGAGGAGGTATGACCTCGCTAAGGGCCATGTCTGGAGGTATGGACCATATGGACCGGGTGAATGCCAGTAGCAGCCCTCCCATGACTGGGCTGGATAAGACAGTTCTGGAGGTTGGGGCTAGACGCCCCTTCGCTCGATTTATGGAGGAAAATAAAGAGATTGGGATCAATTAATGTCTTTATTATTAGTAAGGAAACAACTGAGGAAAGACAAGAGTCTTACGAAAAGGAAAGAAACTGCTAATCCAGTTTGAACTCTTATGTACTATATTATGTACAGAAAACTTTTTTTTTTGGTTTGGTTTTTGGAAATATAATATTTAGTATTCGTTAGAGGTCTTTGACTTTCGCCCTTTCACCCCTCCTCATTGATATTTCGCTCATACGAAGAATACTTTGTCTCTTGTTTGAGAATATGCCGTCTTGCAAGATTTGCATGGTACTTATTGGTTTCTATCAGTATGTTTGACTGCTTTTAAGGATTATTTTTTGAAAAGTAATATCTTGACTCAATTGTGATGGGAAAGCCTCTTATTGTGGAAGGACTAAAATGAAGCTGAGCGAACTCTTAAATGTGCATAGACTGACTAGCTGCTGTTTGGCTGATGTTTATGTTTGCTCTTAGATAAAGAGCAATGGACTGAAGTAAATTGGAATTATGGTGTTACTGTGCTCGCCTACAATTTTTTTCTCATGAAGTAGAACACTTGAAAAAACGTTTCAACTATTTTAATCTTTACATTAAGTCTCCCAGCATTGTCTTATAATATTGTCCTGTGTCTTTAGTATTTATGATATTGACAACAAAAAAAAGCGGGTATACGAAAATATATTTAATGACCCCAGCATTTTATTGATCCTTTTTTTTCTAAACTGCAGACTTCACTTATAAATATCTCTTTCAATAAAGACAACACGTCATTTCAGTTGTACGACAGAGACACATTGTGAAGGTTTTATTTGGATATCTAGCCAAGACTATGTGTAACATGTCTGGTGCACAGTGAAGAAGTTGAGATATCTGAAGCTGCTATTATCACAAACCTGATTTTAACCTTTTTTTTTTCTTTTTTTTTAAAGATGGGGGAAAATGTCATTTTAAAGAAATACATATGTATAGAAATACAGACAACTCTAAAACAGGTATGCATATTTTGTATCACATGAAAATAGACATCCTTTGAGAGTATTTGTCATGTTTGTGAATGCACTTTTTAAACAAGACGTTTTGTCCGTGACTTATCGTTAACCTTTGACTGAGCTGTCTATCACGTGTAGTTTTGATTGTTTTCAGCGTACCACTCCTACTATTTGCAGAGTTGGCCCTCTGGTACGGTATCTTATGCTACTCATCAGAGTACAACCTCATCCACTCAATCAAATCCTTCTCCAATAAAAAAAAAAGAGAGAACAGGTCACTTGTGTTTGACTGGTCTCCTTCTCTACATTTGCTGTTGTTATTATTTCTTTAATTTCAGGCTGGATTCCTGGTTTCTTTCAAAAGGGGTTAGAAGGTTGTGATGAGATTATATGAAGTAAAATATTAAGTGCATAGTCTAGGTATTTTTTTAAATGTGATTTTTTTTAAACCTCTTTCTCGTTCTACTGTATATTTACTTAGAAAGACATATTTGAAATAACATTCAAAATGGGCAGTTAGGAATGTCCTAATTCTTGTTTGGGCATTTTATGTCACATGGTGTTCGAGAGAAGCCCAATACCTCAAGTTCAACAATTTATATTTACAGTTTGGTGCTGAATGTTTTTATAAAACCCAAAGATGCAGAAAAAGTTTCTAAAAGTTTAAAAGTAGTAAACATGTAGCATTACTGTCCTCATAGGGGAAGCTGCTGTCCCCATAGGAGAACCCTTTTTGGTTCCAGGTAGAACTATTTTGTTTTCCATGTAAAACCCTCTGTGGAAAGGGTTCTACATACAAGACACCCTACGAACCCTTTTATGTTCTAGATAGCACCTTTTTCCCCCTAGGAGTGTACCCAACAGACCCCTATCTTTAATCTCTATTTGTTCACAGCCAATCAACATATCAAAACAACCACAGTAGCCGTCGTAGGAAATGCTTCCAAATTTACGTCCTGTAATATTTGTTTTGTGTTTAAATAATGTTCATCAGCAGCTATGATTTCTATCCTTTATACTGCCGACATTAACTTTTGAGAAACAAAAGACACGTTATTGAATTGTAATAGCATAGGTAAAATATGGTATGTAAGGGTAGTGAATAGTTAATGTAGCTTTTCCAACATCATTACAAGTATCAAAAGGTATTCTCCCCCTAATGTAGGTTGTCATCCCCAAGGCATCGGTGGTGAAATCAATAGGCCCAGTAAAAATACAGAACTTCTGCTTTGAGGTGATGTTAAAAAAAAAAAAAAAGACTTCTGTTTTATGTAAAAGCATTTTCCTGATGGCCCCTTTGAAATGGCCCCTTTATTTTGGGAACATAAAATAAATAGTAGTGTCCTTCTGGGGAAGAACAGCAGTTAAGAGCTGGATTCCCAGACATTGATGGCGAATAAAACATATATGAATCCTGACAGAGCCTGAGAGGGAACATGTTCAATTTGGGAACATTTATTTTTCCCTTGAAGAGTAAAAAAATAAAAAATCTAATGAAAGAATATAATTAGCAAGCATCTGTCCCCCAGCTTCCCTTGACTTGGATGTCTTGTATCTGGAAGGGGAAAAAAAGGACACTTACACTGCACAGATATGATCTGATCTTAACATAATAGATTGGTGATGTAAAAGTTTGTTTATATCACTTGATAACATGGGCAACATATCTACGATGATTTAGTCACAAATCACAGAGTGTGTGTGTGTGTGCCTGTGTGTGTGTGTGACTATTAGAAGATAGATGTAATTCAAACCTGAGGAATAGTAAGTACTGCTTGTCCTACTGCTCACTGCATGGAAATGGGAAAATGAAGTTAGGATATGTGTATACAATGCAGGTTTACATCTACAGTGTTCCATGCTGAGGATATGTAGCAGAAAAGTTATAATATTTACAAATCCGATCCACTTTATTTCTAACACTAGTGTTGGCAAATGTCCTTCAGAGCTTTTAGTGCAGCCAGTAGTATGTACAAAAACATTTTTGAAATGATATTGGCTCATGACCCGCTTAGTATAGCTTTAGATTATGGGGTAGCCTATCATAAGTAAAGATGGTGCCTTGTTTGGTTTACCAATGACACAAGGTAATACACATATATGGTAATAATAATAATAATAATAATAAATATATACATTTTCCATATTACACTTGTTTCAAATTATGTACGTATTTTTTGTTGTTGAATCATTTCCATTAGAAATGATTTGATTTGGTTGAGCAAGTTCTGTTGGCAGACAGCATATTGTCTGCTTCGTCTCACAGACATATTACACTGTGTCACAGAGAATATACCTTCGTTAGTGTGGAATGACAGCAATGACAGGTCACATGATCGATGGCAGATGTGATACAAAAAAAAAAAAAAAAAACTCTGTTTGTACCAGAGGGAAAGATTCTGCATGTGAAGATGATGTTCCTCTATCACCAGCAGTGTAGTGACAAGTTCTCTACTTGATCACATTCAAGATTCAATCCTTCATATTGCCGTGGTGTGTGTGTGTGTGTGTGTGTGTGTGTGTGTGTGTGTGTGTGTGTGTGTGTGTGTGTGTCTGACAGAGAAAGCGAGCACTGGTGATCGGCCGCCCAGCATCGCCCCCTGGAGTGTCACACAAAACCTCCCACATGGTCTGCATGCACGCACAGACACACGGACGCACAGAGATGCACGCACAAACACACTGCTGATGTTCACACAGAAAGGCCATCTGGTGAGAATTAACATTTCCTGTGCTGGTGTGAGATCGAAACTCCTGTGTTGAGATACTTTTGTTGTTAACTCATTTTAAATAACCCTCCTATCCAGTTATGTCTGTGTTGTAGGTAAGGCTGGATGTCATCTTCTTTATGCGCAGTCATGAACACTTTATTATCATGTTTTTCTAATTTGAGATACAATTAAACCCAACATTATCATGCACTTGCAGACAGAGCATTTAGATAAAATAAAAAAAATAGTGAATTAAACCTGCAAACAGCAAATTCCATTTGCACTTATGTCAAGAGGAACAAATGTTTCTCTGTCATAGCCTTGTCTCTGCCAATAGGACATGCAGATATGATGGACGATAATGTAGCCTTTGATATTTGATTCCTTAATACAATATTAGGTGAATTGTTAACACTATTTTAAAACACATTTTCCATTGCGGTTTATTAAAGAACGTCTTTCAATTTAACATGAAAAGAAATGATGCATGAGACCAAAATAAAACGGCTGAAGTAGCTCCAAAAGACAAATATGATTATTTGATTTCAGTTTTTTTTTTTATTGTCCCTCATGTATACACCACAGTGTCCATGAAAATGAAGTTAATGTCTTGGCCATAATTGTCTCTTCCCCCTTACCAGCATCCTCTCTCTAAGCAGCTGATGGCTATGACTACGGTGCTGCAGACTATGATAATGACTTGATCCAATCAGAGGGCCTCAGGGCAGAAAAATGTATGTAATCATATAAAAAGTAATATGTGAGGACAGAGCACAGTAGAACACCTACAGTGGCAGGTAGCCTAGTGGCTAGAGTGTTGGGCCAGTAACCAAAAGGTTGCTGGATCAAATCCCTGAGCTGACAAGGTCAAATCTGTCTTTCTGCCACTGAGCAAGGCAGTTAACCCACTGTTCCCTGGCGCCGAAGACATGGATGTCGATTATTGTAGCCCCCCCCGCACCTCTCTGATTCAAAGGGGTTGGGTTAAATGCGGAAGACACATTTCAGTTGAATGCATTCCGTTGTACAACTGACTAGGTATCCCACATTCTTTTTACCTATTGTAAAACAAGTTCACAAATCAGCACATCAGCCTTTGGCGACTGGATGCAATATTTTGTCTCTAGTGATGAGTGACAGTATAGGGGCTGAGAGCCTGCTTACCCAGAGCCCTCACGTTAACAAGGAGTTTAACCACATTTAACATGACAATAATTACTACACGTAATAGGATTTTTTTTCAACTTTACTTATTTGTTGTACTGGGGTATTACACAACGGTTTGTGACTGTCAGTTGAGTTTGCCCTGAGGTGCTGATGTGGAAATGTGTGCCACAAAGTATTTCTCAGCTGCATTTTGTGTCACTGCAATCAGATGTGTCCTTACCGAGGCTTTCTCAAGTCATTCCTTGGCAAATTAATACAATTTCATTTTTGCTGTGCTTATTTTTGAGTACAGCATTCCACACATCCTTGAGCTCATGTGCTGGCAATTACCAAGTGAAAATTCTTACATTTTCCAGACAGGACATAAAAATATAAAGACTTTTGTTCAACTCTTGGGGAGTAGCAGTTGTGTGGCATTTTATAATATAATTCAATAGCCTGTAGCTTAAAGACGCAGTCTGCGATTGATACATGCATTTTTTTGGACTTGTAAATTAATGATATATACCCACTGATTCTTCAAGAATATAATTTAGAACTGTAGAACAGAAGCCAACATATAAGCTCGTTTCACTACAAAGTCTGTAGACAAGGTGCATGTAAACAAACACGGTACAGCCTCAAAATATGGTTAAAATGATATTTTTGATATCATGGATGGCCAGTCCTCACATCCAGAGAGAGAGGTCAAGGAATTTGAGAGTGGTTATATTTCTCCAGACCCATCC
Source organism: Oncorhynchus mykiss (assembly GCF_013265735.2). Lineage (NCBI taxonomy): Eukaryota > Metazoa > Chordata > Actinopteri > Salmoniformes > Salmonidae > Oncorhynchus > Oncorhynchus mykiss. The sequence continues at coordinate 32,028,844 of NC_048567.1, forward strand.
CTCAGCTTTTTACCAAAACAGTGATGGGGTAGTGGCTCAGTTACGGTTTGAACTGCTGATTGCCGCTTTAACCTTCATAAAAAGCACTTTGTGAAGGAAGGCCGTTTTACCTCAAGTGATTTCAATTATGGTGCACCAGCCGGCAGAGCAGGAGGTTACATAGGGATTCAGGGCAGAGGTTGATAACACACAATTGGCAATTCGGTATACATTTGATACTTCCGTAAACCCAATATCATAACATGATTTACTAAGGTAATGCATCTAAGTCTATGTCATCGCAGTGAAAATTGTTTACTGAACGTGACATTATGTGTAGAGGACATTTTCACTTGGTTGTGCCTAATGTTTTCCAGCTACTACTTGATGTTAACAAACAAACGATCATTGTTACTGTATAACTGTTTAGGCAAATGTGTGTCAGAATGGCACTATTGTCACTGTGTTCATCACACTTCAGAATAAGGTTCTCCTCAAACGTGCTACAGATCGCTCTATCAGTCCGCGGGTATGAGTGAAATGCGCCTGCTTTATTAGTGAAACGCTCTCTGTTTCTTTCAGACTGTCTCGTGTTGAAATAATAGCCTAGAGCCCTCCCATCTCCGGCCTGCTGGTCTAATACCCGTTTAAGTGAATGCGCGTGACATTTTGGGCGTGACACAGTGTAGACAGACAGAAGGACAGACAGACAGACAATTAGACAGACAGAGCGTCCTGTCATTGGGACGAGTCCTGTCTTGTGTTTGTTTAATGCCCTGCCCACTGTGAAAGTCTCCCTGAAACAGGTGCAGTAAATATCCCTATTGATCCAGAGGCAGGGGGCCCTACGATGATGCAGTGGTTGAGAGCTAAGCGAGTAAATCTGCCCGACAGTAATCCAATCCTATTCTCAGGGCCCTTGGATCTTAGATAGGTGCTTTAAATTGAGAGAAAAAAGTGTGTGTTTTGTTTTGCACAATTTCCCTTCCTTTTGTTGTTGATGCCAAAACCTAGTCGGGAACCCATTTGCCCTCGTAGTATGACTGTTTTTTAAATTGATTTTACTGCTGTTATGATATGGGGGCAAAGTTCGTGTCAGGGCATAGACAAACACATTATCTAGGATACACTTCCACACTCCATTCCCCCAGGGGGCAGCAGCAACCTGGTCGAGGTGTTGAGCCTATTTGATAAGCACATCAGGTGCTGTCAATTAACCCCCTAAGGTCGATGTTGGTCAGAACACGAGACAGAACATCTTCTCACAAAATCATCTGTAGCATCAGAACGGTTTGGCCTACAAACTATTATGACCCCTTTATGGAAAGACGAGACTCTCATGAACACGATGAGACAAGCGTCTCATCTGAGGTCGGTACAGCCAATCTGCCAACTTTTGTCCGTCATGTCTGAACAATTTCGGCTACACACTAATATGACGCCTCTGTGTAAAGGTGAGACTCTCATGAACATGTACATATCGTTTTTCCTCAAGAAAAACTCGCCCACAGGCCTCGTAAGGTCATAAGGTCACCCGGTACCAATCAAAAAAATATATGGAAGTATCTATGGAGACTGTTCAGTGACACAAATAAGGGGTTAAATGCATGTAAAAAAAAAAAAATCCTGATGTCTCTCAGATATAGGACAGATACTTCAAAACAAACTTATTTTCAATGTTTTTTGTTTTTTTTGAGGGGGGCGGTCTATTGTTCCGTGTAGTGAAAATGTTATTCAATGTGTTTGGATGGGCTAATAGCAGATAAACCTTCAAGGGGGCTTTAAATTCAAAATCAAATAGAACAATTATCATTGGTATGACCTTCTTAAAACAATTCCATATAGCTGGTTTTGTTTGGGGGCCAAGAGGCATTTCATTATGTTTTTGAGTCTTTAGTTTGGGCATGCCTTCTGTATTTTCCTTTTTGTACATATTTATGTGTCGTCTCCATCTGAACAAATAATAATCAGCTTAGATGGCTGACCAAGAGGTCAAGACAGAGCTGGCCCTGGAACAAGGTAAGGTTGCTGTATCCCTAGGTATAATCAACACCTAGGCACATACATTGATTTCTCACGTAGATGCATGTTTTAAATCAGGTTACAGACCAGTTATCTAGGCCTAAGACCCCTAGACTTTGTGAGTGCAACAATATTAGTAGGCTAGTTAATCGGTTTCGTAACACCGGACATGTTACACAGCTTTAACAACTAAACCCAGCAAAAAAAGAAATGTCCCTTTTTCAGGACGCTGTCTTTCAAAGATAATTCGTAAAAATCCAAATAACTTCACAGATCTTCATTGTAAACGGTTTAAACACTGTTTCCCATGCTTGTTCAATGAACCATAAACAATTAATGAACATGCACCTGTGGAATGGTCGTTAAGACACTAACATCTTACAGACGGTAGGCAATTAAGGTCACAGTTATGAAAACTTAGGACAATAAAAAGGCCTTTCTACTGACTCTGAAAAACACCAAAAGGAAGATGCCCAGGGTCCCTGCTCATCTGCATAAACATGCCTTAGGCATGATGCAAGGAGGCATGAGGACTGCAGATGTGGCAAGGGCAATGAATTGCAATATCCATACTGTGAGACGCCTAAGACAGCACTACAGGGAGACAGGACAAACAGCTGATTGTCCTCACAGTAACAACACCTGCACAGGATCGATACAGCCAAACATCACACCTGCGGGACAGATACAGGATGGCAACAACAACTGCACAATCCCTCAATCAGTGCTCAGACTGTCCGCAATAGGCTGAGAGGCTGGACTGAGGGCTTGTAGGCCTGTTGTAAGGCAGGTCCTCACAAGACATCACCGCTCCTTGAAAGCGGCAGCTCTAGCCTTTAGCTTGGTGCAGATGTTGCCTGTAATCCATGGCTTCTGGTTGGGATATGTACATACGGTCACTGTGGGGACAATGTTGTCGATGCACCTATTGATGAAGCCGGTGACTGAGGTCGTATACTTCTCAATGCCATTGGATGAATCCCAGAACATATTCCAGTCTGTGCCAGTGAAATAGTCCTGTAGCGTAGCATCCGCATCATCTGACCACTTCCGTATTGAGCGAGCCACTGGTACTTCCTGTTTTAGTTTTAGCTTGTAAACAGAAAATCAGGAGGATAGAATGATGGTCAGATTTGCCTGAATCAGCCTGCATCACCTGTTCCAACAGAAACAGAGACCACCCTCTCTCTCTGGTTGGCATTGTTGCCCAGGGAATGTTACCCTTCTCTGACGATGCCATTGAATAATATTCTGGAAACTCTGAATCTCCCCCTGAGGCTGGAATTTCTTTCTGAAGGCCAAAGGCTGCCGCTTGACTGGTCGCTTGGCTGCTTCAGTAAGTGTTAGTTTTCACAGCGGCCCTCGAGATGACAAAGTTACGCACTCCAGATCCCCTGGTATAGGATTGTGTGGTTTACCAATTCAAATGCTTTCCTGTGTGGATTGTTAAGAACCTCTTAGGCATGGCTACACTTTAGCCTCTTGAACAGGTCCAATACATTAGCTGCTCATATTGGGTTCTCTGTCCAAACAGTTGTTGGACAAATGCTCTGGAGTTTCACAACACAATTCACTGTTTTGTTTAATACCTGCTCCCACTTGAATGTTTAAGTTTTTGAGCACATAGCATAGTCTACACACAGTGGTCAGCGATGTGTTCAGGTAAGGATTACTTCATCACACAAGGGTTAGATTCTGTCCACCATGTCCATATTTACTGTAGCATAATGTGATGGTGTTTTTTCACCAAGTCTTCTCCTTTACTTTACCTTCATTGTGGGGGACAAATCAACAGTATTCAACTCTAGCTGGAGGACAAGAGGCCTCAAAGGCTTGTGAAATTGACACTTTTCACATATACGTTCGTAAATTACCTAATTTCAAAAGGAAAATATACTTGGAATTAAAATGGAACAAATTAGAGAGTTTTTATGTAAATATAACAGTTCATGTTTTTGCCGATCACTGCGCTGAGGTATTCCCCACCTGAAACTGATACTCCACAGGGACTGTGTATGTGTGTGTATATGTGTGTGAGTGTGTGTGAGTGTGTGTGTCAAAAACTGGTTCTGAGATCCCAGGCCACCACATAGTAAAGGTTATACAGGTTTCAAAGGTTTTTAATTATCAAATCAAATTGTATTTGTCACATACACATGGTTAGCAGATATTAATGCGAGTGTAGCGAAATGCTTGTGCCTCTAGTTCCAACCATGCAGTAATATCTAATAAGTAATCTAACAATTTCATATTAACAACTACCTTATACACACAACTGTAAAAGAATAAATGAGAATATGTACATAAAAATATACATGGATGAGCGTTGGCCAAACGGCATAGGCAGGATGCAGTAGATGGTATAGAGTACAGTATATACATATGAGATGAGTAGTGTAGGGTATGTAAACATTATATAAATTGGCATAGTTTAAAGTGGCTAGTGATTCATTTATTACATCCAATTTTTAGCTATTAAAGTGGCTAGAGATTGAGTCAGTATGTTGGCAGCAGCCACTCAATGTTGATGGCCTTGAAATAGAAGCTGTTATTCAGTCTCTCGGTCCCAGCTTTGATGCACCTGTACTGACACCGCCTTCTGGATGATAGTGGGGTGAACAGGCAGTGGCTCGGGTGGTTGTTGTCCTTGATGATCTTTTTGTCCTTCCTGTGACATCGGGTGGTGTAGGTGTCCTGGAGAGCAGGTAGTTTGCCCTTGGTGATACGTTGTGCAAACCTCACTACCCACAGGAGAGCCTTATGGTTGTGGGTGGAGCAGTTGCCCTACCAGGCGGTGATACAGCCCGACAGGATGCACTCAATTGCGCATCTGTAAAAGTTTGTGTGTTTTCGGTGACAAAACAAATTTCAACCTCCATACTCATGTATATACTGTACTCAATACCATCTACTGTATCTTGCCTATGCCGCTCTGTACCATCACTCATTCATATATTTTTATGTACATATTCTTTATCCCCTTACACTTGTGTCTATAAGGTAGTAGTTTCGGAATTGTTAGCTAGATTACTTGTTGGTTATTACTGCATTGTCGGAACTAGAAGCACAAGCATTTCGCTACACTCTCATTAACATCTGCTAACCATGTGTATGTGACAACAATTTTTGATTTGATTTGATTTTGATTTGTACAGGAGAGGGCTGAGAACGCACCCTTGTGGGCCCCCAGTGTTGAGGATCAACGGGGTGGATATGATGTTTCCTACCCTCACCACCTGGGGGCGGCACGTCAGGAAGTCCAGGACCCAGTTTGACAGGGCGGGGTCGAGACCCAAGGTCTCGAGCTTAATGATGAGTTTGGTGGGTACTATGGTGTTAAATGCTGAGCTGTAGAACAGCATTCTTACATAGGTATTCCTTTGTCCAGATGGGTTAGGGCAGTGTGCAGTGTGATTGCGATTGCGTCGTCTGTGGACCTATTGGGGCGGTAATCAAATTGGAGTGGGTCTAGTGTGTCAGGTGGGGTGGAGGTGATATGATCCTTAACTAGTCTCTCAAAGCACTTCATGATGACGGAGGTGAGTGCTACAGGGCGATAGTCATTTAGCTCAGTTACCTTAGCTTTCTTGGGAACTGCAACAATGGTGGACCTCTTGAAGCATGTGTGAACAGCAGCCTGGGATAAGTATTGATTGAATATGTCCGTAAACACACCATCCAGCTGGTCTGCTCATGCTCTGAAGACGCGGCTAGGGATGGGCCGGCAGTGTTAACACGTTTAAATGCTTTACACACGTTGGCTGCGGTGAAGGAGAGCCAGCAGGTTTTGGTAGCGTGCCATGTTCTTGGCACTGTATTGTCCTTAAAGCGAATATTTTTTTTAGTCTGTCTGGGAGCAGGACATAGTGGTCCGTGACGGGGCTGGTTCTCTTTTTGTAGTCCGTGATTGACTGTAGACCCTGCCACATACCTCTCGTGTCTGAGCCGTTGAATTGCGACTCTACTTTGTCTCTATACTGACGCTTAGCTTGTTTGATTGCCTTGCGGAGGGAATAGCTACACTGTTTGTTTTCGGTCATGCTTCCGGTCGCCTTGCCCTGATTAAAAGCAGTGGATTGCGCTTTCAGTTTATCACGAATGGTGCCATCTGGTTGGGGAAGGTTTTAAAAGTTGCTGTGGGTACAACATCACAGATGCACTTGCTAATTAACTCGCTCACCGAATCAGCGTATTCGTCAATGTTATTGTCCGACGCTATACGGAACATATCCCAGTCCACGTGATCGAAGCAATCTTGAAGCGTGGAATCAGATTGGACGGCCCAGCATTGAACCTGAGCATGTGCATTTCCTGTTTTAGTCTCGGTCTATAGGCTGGGAGCAACAAAATGGAGTCGTGGTCAGATTTTACGAAAGGAGGGCGGGGCAGGGCTTTGTATGCGTTGCGGAAGTTAGAGTAACAATGGTCCAGGTTTTTTTCCGCCCGGGTAGCTGAAACCATTCACACACACATTCACACCAACTTAGCAATACTAGATTCCGACCCTACGCTGACTCACAGCTGCACTGGGGTCGGACAGACTTCCTGTTTAGATTAAGACACAGCGGAGCCGGTGTGAGATATGGCTCAGAAACATACTTTTGTCCTTGGGCTAGATAGCAGAAGCCACAGCAGCCCTTTTGGAATGGCAGTATCAGCCATTCAGCTCCTTTGATGTTCAACGTAAAGTGTCATTCCATAATGGCTGCTGTGGGTACTGCTAGCTAGCATGAGGACGAAAACCACGGTTTACTTCAAAGCGAGCAGTTGTTCAATCTTCTCGGTGTAGCAGTTGGGATAATAGGGCAATTTGTGGTGAAATGCGTTTCTCATCCCTGGATAGAGGTACGTTTTCTGAGCCATATCTCGTGCCGGCTCCGCTGTGTCTTTATCTAAACAGGAAGCCTGTCTGACCACAGTGCAGCTGTAAGCAATTCTGGTTACGGTGTTGGGGAAGCTACTGTGAAAATATTGTTTACCAAGCTACCAATTACTTCACACTGGAAGAAGTAAAGCTACACCAAAGCTACCCTCAAGAAAACTAACTAAAGTTACTCCATCCAAACTACTTTGTGATATATTATCATATCTAAATCTGAAATGTCAGACTTAAAATTGCATTAACAGATCACTCTGGAATCAGAATGTGCAATTAAAACTATTAAACACAAAAACAAGTGACAATTAGGCAGGTCTGATGCCACAAAAGCTACACCACTAAATGTATTGACTACTGAAAACACTGTCAAGATGTTCATTTAGTTCAACTACCTATAAGCTACTGCATAACGTAGTTAAATTACCTGTTGAACTACATGTAGTTCACGACTCCCCAACACTGTCTGGCTAACACCAACCATACGTTTAGTTGCAGAGATAATCCATGCTGCTGCAGGGTAGTTAAGATGGCCATGGAGACTAGCCAGGGGAGATGAGTCTACAATAAATCAATTAGGAAATACAAGAGGGAGAAACACAGCAACACATAGAAAATCATGTAAAAGTATCAAATAAGGCACGCAATATCTTAAAGATCACTGCAAACCAAAGGGAAAATATAAGGGAGGGCAACATGTGGCATGTGCATGCGTGTGAGTTTACTCTTCAGATTAATCTCAACTCAGCCTTGTGCCCCACCATCAGTGACTCAGTTATCCATGATTGGGGGATAGCGATATGAGAAGAGGGAATTTTTTTTCTTCTTTTTAATCAGTTCTCATAACACTTTGAAGTCGAAACACCGAGCAGGCCTCTACACTAACAAAGAGGTACATTCATCAGTGCTGCTCAAGGATCTAACCGGCTGGTCGTGGGCCTCTTGAAGGATACACCACTTGGTGTGGGCGCTTGTCAAAGTGGGGAGTTTATCTTGTGTAGTTGGGTCATGAAAAAAAAGTGAGAAAAGAGAGAAAAAAAGTGTTTTGGAAAATCAATGAATGAGTAGAACATAGTGGTGATCCACCTCAAAAGAAACATGTCATCAATTAAACAAACTTGGAGAGCAGGCTCCATCCATCAGAGGCGGCGTGGATCAGCTATTGGGTTCAGCTTCGACGTGACGAATGCTGGACCTCCTCTGCGGGCCCAAGGTTGCCGATCAATAGAGATCATCATTCTGATGTGGCCTTTTATCTCCCACACCGGCTCCCTCCAGCCCTACATTATTCCCTACACACAGATCTCGTGGTTCTCGGGGAGGGGGTTAGGGACCTTGATTGTATCAGTTATTCTCCCAACCTTTCGGTCTATGGTCCATCTCCATTGGGCATCAAGGTGATATGGGCATCCCAAACTTGTCACGTTCGCCGTAATGATGAGACCAAGGCGCAGCGTGATAAGAATACAGTCTTCTTTCAATGAAGAATAAACACTGAACAAACTACACAAAACAACAAAATGACCGTGACGCTATGAGACACAAGTACTGACAGGCAACTACACATAGACAACAACCCCCCAAAAAATACCCAATGAATATGGCTACCTAAATATGGTCCCCAATATGTGACAACAATAAACAGCTGCCTCTGATTGAGAACCAATCTAGGCAACCATAGACATATAAACACCTAGACTAGAAAAACCATAAACATACAAAAACCCTAGACAGGACAAAAACACATATACCCACCCTCATCACACCCTGACCTGACCAAAATAATACAGAAAACATAGATAACTAAGGTCACGGCGTGACAAAACTTTAGAAAAACGGCACAAAGCAAAAGATGTACTGTACATGAAGAAATTAAATCTCCATTCCTTCATAGTTTTTTTGTCTCATGATGAAACTGACAACTCCTTGGTGTATAAGTACAGGTGGCTCAAGAGGTCACCTATATTTGACACTAAAAAGGAGTCACAGTTCTTGTTTTTTTCGTGATTTCAGTCCAAGTCTTTCACCGATACATGACCCATGTCAGTCCATAATTTGTCAACTTCAAGCTGTTTTTGCCCTATCTACAGGCAGGTAGAGCATGAATATCACATCAGATGCTATCGTCTCTTTTCTCACAGACGATGAACCTCAATACCGTCCTTTATTCTCCCCTCTGTGGTAGTTATTCAAATATGTCAAATCCGGGAGCTGGCGTGAAAGCCTCCTCGGTGGCTATTGATTGGTGCCATTATGGAATTGTACGCCAATAAACTGTCATGACTTACTGTAACACTCCAATGATTAGGGCCCACTCTAGTCACATGACCTGCTGGAGCTTCCTCATTAGCAGGGGCCATTATGAGAAAATTGAGTTTTACAATCGAGTTAGAGAATGATACATATCGATTCATCTCAGTTTTTATCGGCCAGTTTAGCCGTGTTATGTTTGTATTGGACTATAGAGTTCCCAGTAATTGCATGTCTTGATGGCTATAAGCTAATTTTTTGTTGCTGATCTATTTGAGTTCATACGGTATGTGTTGGAAATCTACTGGTTCTTTGTAATATCATCAAACTCCAGCTATGTATTCCATATTTTGTATCCAACTCCCCTTTAACACGTCTTTGTTATTCCTATGCACTGGTTTGATAATGAATGCTTTAGACTATGATATTGGCATAATAGCCTCACCACAATTTGACTATCACAGTAGTATCTCCACATGAAACGCCATATTGATTTCGCCTCTAATGAACAAATTGGATTTTTCACAGCCAACCAATTTAATGCTTTCCACTACTTTCCGTGTGCTTAGTTTTTAGGGATTAAAAACAAGAAATCATTCAAGCAGAATGACTCGTTGATCCCAATTTCCATTATTTAAACATATTTTCATTTGTGCAAATAATCTCTCCCATGACTCAGGAAGTAGCCAACATTTGGCACATGGGAAGGGAGTGCGTAGGGAGGCCAATACAAACACCACTTCATGTTTTCCTTTTTTCCTTCTTTTTTTCTCCTTTTTTCTCTCTTTCTTTTTAAGAGGAAGGATCTTATTGACCTGTGCTGAGGTTGTAAAGACCTGATATAAGACTGATTTCTTCAGATGACTGAATGAAGAAGGAATTGCATTTAGAGTGTTTTTCCACTGGGTCATACAGCATTTTTCAGTGTATTTGGATAACACCACATCTACCTCCAATATGTTGCCCCAACCTGACACGGCATTGTATTTCCTATAGTTTATCTGCTATGTTTAAATCCACACTGCTCTAAATGCACTGGCCGAATGATTGCACATTACTTCCTGATGTCTGGAAATTTCAGAGTCACTGTCAATGATTGACATGATGAGGGAATCAATGCAGAAGCCCCCTGTCAGGCAATAATAACTGATCACGCTTAAAATTGCCTCCAGATTTGGATTTTACGTGCAGCCGAGAAACATGTAAGCATTGAGTAATAACAAAAAACCAATGGCGTAATGTGCTATTTCAATTCTGAAATATTTTCTTGTCAATTTGAGGAAATGGGGTGTACTGTATGGGGAAGAAAAACAAAAGATTGAATTTGTTAGGGTACAGTCAAATACACTGTATCTGACATAGGTCTAAAGTGTTTTGCTGTTTGCCCAGTTGCTTTAGTAATACAACAGACTAACTTCCTGATAAAGATTTTTTGCGTTTTTCTTTTTCTCCATCATAATCTTAGAGTAACATGACATTGGCGCCACCAGGGGAAAACAGCACGCCTCCTTTTAACCGTCCTCTGCTTCCGTGGAAACCACAAACTGAAGAGTAGGTTTACCTGCTGCCCACACGCAATAGGCGGAGCTTAATGAAATGACAGAAGACTTTGGCCAGAGCATGGCTAGTGGTGGAGGCCTGCAAATTGAGTACTGATCTCACCACAACCGTCTAAATAAAGTCATTCTGAATGTATGAGCAGCAACAGTTAGCCACGATAGCAGCTTGGCAGCCTGTGTGTGAGCCGGGCACACGGCCATCCATGATCACAGCAGGCCATTGCATTACACCTTATCAGTTCCTCTAGAGATGCAACTCAAACCTGAATCTCATCAATAATGCACTCTATGATCTCCCGTTTCCGAAGATCTCAATGGCAGATCGAGCGTGGTGCAACGCCGTATGTTTCTGACTGTTGTTTAAGTGTAGCAATAGTAGTAATTCTCACACTTGGAGATTCTGGGAGTTTGTCACGGCCCACATACTAACAATCCGAAATGCTCTCTTATGTGCAGGACCCTCGTTTGGGTTTTAATTTTCTACTAAGATTTTTACCATTAGTCTAATGCTAAGCAAGTGCCTGAGTTCCACTTTGTCTTTTTTATTAAAATGCACTAAAGCGGATGGGTCCGTAATGATAAAAAATAAATGTAAATGGTTTGGTTAAAGCAATAAAATGTCAAACATGCACGCCTTTAGCAAGACGAATATTCTTCACTTTATTGAGCCCAGTGTTGCTTCTCTCCCTCCAACTGAATTATTAAATACACCGAATCTGGTTAAGCAGTGTACATTTTCCTAAAGGTCAGAAAGTTCATTAACTATGGAGTGCCATTGATTGCATCCCCCTGTATGTCTCTGTGCTTGGTGTAGGCTTTCCACACTGATTATAGGGTGTACACCTTCTGCAATACCAAGACTAGCATTAGAATGGGAAAGGGATGGAGGGGAGAAGTGTGCTTATTGCTTTATAAAACAATATAAAGTACGAGTCTTATTTTTCCATAAGATTATTTTTCTTGACAAGAATTCTAGTAATTAACAGCGTTCCCTCTCATGGAGTCTCTCTCGTCCCTCCTTAGAAACAAAAGCTCTGACAAACATGATATTTTGTATTGATATTGTGTCCATGCACTGTGCTTTGAGAAACTACAGTATTCAAGCGTAATGTGAAAGTGTTCTCCGTCTCAAGCGCCATTTTTTCCATTTAAATTTGAGCCCACGCGTTCACAGTCCGTCACATTTCCTCTGGCAGTGACGTCATAAAAAAAAAAATCATCTTGCTGCTTTAAACAGAAAAATCCATGACGACCACGACAGCCTCTGTATCTGTTACACAACAATCCGCTCATGTCAATCAGTGTGATGCGAGATACAGATCTCTATTTTGATTGAACGTGTGCAACACTGCTCAATACATTACACAGTGGACTTTGATGTTAACCCATTTGAAGTGATATCAGATGCACCGCAGTGGGAAAAAAATAATACCCCATCAATCCGAGATGATTTCATAAAGAAAGCTCTTAGGTTTCAGTGTCATAAATAACTCATGGTAATCCCATATTTCTCTGACTTCCTCTCGTTTGGGCTCGGGCTGGAAACAGCGGAGTTGTGACAAACACTGTTAGCCGTGCTGCCGTGTACTGGACCTGGCGTATAATATGTCTATGCTGCTCTATTTGCTTTATAAAGGGACTCGAGGATGGCCCAGGTTATATTTCATGTCCTCACTATTTCTTAACCTTTTTCCACGTGGTTTTGATATTCTTCTTGAGGATAAATAAAACTTAATAGGCTTTTGCTTAAATTGACATTTAAACCTATGTAGCCGCACAGTAATAACTGAAGTAACATTGTATTAAGTCCGAGCAATTGTGTTGTGAAAGCACATTGAGATCACGTTTTAATATGGTTTATTTTAAGAATACCACCTATAAACTTGGCTTTGTGGCCTACTGGAATATATTTTGCCTATGAGGTCTGTCATAAACAAAAGGAGGCTTTACTCTCTCATGTGCTGTTCTGTTTGTCTCCACTCTGGTGTGTGTGTGTGTAGTTTAACATTTTTTAAATGCTGTGATTCATAAGTCATTGGTACCCTGCTGGGAAACCTTCCTACACGTGCAATTTTCCAAAGTCAGCGCCAGCCGAGCAATAATTATGTTGAAGTTTTCAATTACACTCCTTCCATTTCATTAACAAAAAATCTTTGGCTATTGTATAATTAGATATATGAGCTTACCACCTACATTTAACATAGCGGCTATGCAGCAGCTTGATGGGTAACAGAGATGGGTCTTAACGTGTTCATTTACTGTGGTTTGGTAATCTGCAATAAAACTAAAATCAGTTACACATTATGAGGCACTTTTTTTCGCTGCATTTTTCCATCAAGTGTGTTTCTCCATTACTGTAATCTACAAGGAACATATGGACTTCAATTGAAGAAAAAAAGACTACTTGAAAGGATTTGATGAAACCAGAGCCGGTTCCAGGCTTTAGCGACATAAGCGGTCGCTTAGGGCCCCCGGATGTTTTTTAATTTTTTTAATAACTTAGTCGGGGTCTCAACTTACTATCGAGAGGGGTATACGGTGGATATTTCTCATCCGCCTGCCGCTAACTTTTGCAGGCTTGTAACTGCGCATACATGTCACACGTGGCGTCGAGGATCGTTGAAATCTTCATTGAGGCAATGCTGAAACATCAATGCATGGGCGAGTCAGTGCCACATTTTCAATTTGTGCCGAAAACAAAATGAAAGAAAAGTTACTTAGAAAATTCGGCAGGCTATGGTGTAAAATAGGCTTGTTGAAGTGCCATCTTTATTTCATTACTTATCGTTAATGCTGCCTGGGGAGCGCTTATCATGCACGAGCAACTTCTATCCCGCCACTACAAAATAATTGTATTAAGTCATACACAAGTTTTACTGTGAGTGAAATTTCAAATGCATTCTGTGTAAATGTGTAATGTGATAGGTATTTTAAACAAACTTTATTACACAAAAAAAATACTTTTAATTCATACAATTATTATTCAGTCGTCTTCCTCAAACGAAGGGGGTGATAACGCAATCTTTGCGAGAGGGAGGATATCTGATTTAATTGGCCCTCAACTCACGGCTCAGACACTTTATTCAGGATAAATGGAGTTATTCCTGAGTTAGCCTGCCCGGATGCAGGTTAGTTCTGAAGGACTATTTACCATATAAATTTACCCGAATAAAAGGTGAACCACTTTGGTCAGAGTTGACCAAAGTTGACCAAAGTTGCCTCTAACTCCTCAAACCACATAGGTAGTAGAGGTGCAATTTCAAAATTTGGTTGTACATCAGCAGTTTTTCTCTAGTTATGTCACTGACAGTCACTAAATTAGCAATGTCAGCTAACAATGTTTAGATTGGTAGTTAGTCTAGCCAGCTATCTAAACTTGTAGTAATCATGGCCGAATACTGACCAGGCAGTACTCATTCTCACTCAGATATCACATTAACATGGCATAAGTCATTACAAAATGTGCAGAATTGAAAAGGCAAAAAATGTATCTCTGCTTCATGGAATTTATTTTAGAATTGCATGACATTTGTTATAAAATCGCTACGTTTTCTTTCCGCCCCATGGCAAAATGTGTAAAATTGCAGAAAACCAACTTTTAAACTGCAACATTTTCTCCACGCCCAATTGCAAAAAGTGTAGAATTGTCAAGAGAGTGGGGTGGGATGGCTCCCCAACCAAATCTCGCTTAGAGCACCCAAAAGGCTAGAGCTGGCCCTGGATGAAACATTTGGTATTATGGCTATAGAATATATTCTTAGACACAAAATGTGTAATGGCTATAGAGCCCTTTCCAGTACAGGACACACAGACGTCACGCACAGATGTGGCGGCAGTAAAAAAGCCATCACCATCTGTGCCCATTCAACATAGCCTAGACTTATGTTTTTATTACTTCTAAACATCATAACTTTTTGGGGATCTCATACGCTTACAATGATGTTTTGATTCTTGTTTGAACAGTCGCTATGTTTTGGTTGTGATCTTTGCAAAATAACTATTTTGGATGCAGCAGTTGTTAGCTAGAATGCTAACACTCATTGATATAGGCTGTAGGAAAAGCTAGCCAAAGAGACATTTTACTGGTTGAAGTGTTTTTTTTTTACTTGCAATGATGATGAAAACATTAAGTAGGACATTCATACGAACCTTAAAATCCAATTATAATCCAGAAGTAGTGTGAAATGCACTCATGTTACACCCTGATCTGTTTCACCTGTTTCACCTGTCTTTGTGATTGTCTCCGCACCCCTCAAGGTGTCCCCCATATTCCCCATTATCCCCTGTGTATTTATACCTGTGTTCTCTGTTTATCTGTTGCCAGTTTTTTTCTTTTCGTCAAGCCTACCTGCGTTTTCCCCTCTGCTCCTGTCTATCGATTGTTCCTGTTTTCCCGGTGTTGACCATTCTGCCTGCCCTGAGCCTGCCTGCCTGCCATCCAGGACCTTTGCCCCACCTATCTGGATTACCGACCTCTGCCTGCTCCTGACTTGATTTTTGCCTGCCCCTGTTCGAATAATAAACTGTTCTTTTGACGTCTGCATCTGGGTCTTACCTGAAACGTGATACATAAGCAACATGTATATATATATTTTTTTTTGCTGGTGTTCTATAAGAACTCCCCCGTGTTCTGCCACAAAACTTGCGCCCATCGGCAATGTTTGCAAACACAGGAGTCTATCATTATCTGTGCACCTGGTTAGTGTTACAACTGACTGCAACATCAAGGCATGTTACGTTCCCCAGCAAGAAGACCAAATATTGTCTCTCAAACAGAAGGGGGAAATAACAAAGAGTCGCTGACAACAACCAAAACAAAACAGGTGGAGTTTTAGGAGGGGTTCTGAAAGACGCTCCTGGGGGTGTCCACTGAAAGTTGACTAGCAACAGCAACTGAAACCTAAAAGACAGCCACCATGAGTGCCCGCAAAATTTGCCCACTAAGAGGCAAACAAAAGAAAAACCCGAACCAGGAAGCAAACCAAAAACTGGAGCAAAACAAAAACAGGGAAGATCAGATAAAGGAATGTTTTTCTAGAAATCAACTAAAAATGTTGATCCTCCACCTCTCTCAAGATAACTGGAGCACTGGTCCAGCCACTCTTAAATATCACCTGGGCCAGCACGGGTGAAACATCTTCCGACATATGAGATGGACAAGCCAGCACAGGTGTAACACATACTGACTAATGAAGTGACACCAATCGGTGCGCCCAACATGCTAACGTGCTATACGTGCTAAAGTCCAACCTCAAAACAGAAATGGGAAAACCAAAACTTGTAACAATGATCAGTTCCACGAGCTCATGTCTGACACTGTTACCGACTGTGCCAAACCATGTGTACCGCTGTAGAGATGTTTAATTACCTTAGTACCTGGCATGTATTCAGTAAGAACAAATCAAGTGGATCTCCTCATTCTGTCTCAAAATGTTTTTCAAGAACAAAGTTCTATTGCTAGTTCTCAGACCTCTGCAGCTCCCCTTTTCCCCCTGATGAATGGTATGACCCAAATATTACAGTTCTTTACAATTGCTTACACACCACAGGTGGTACTTTGGGCATACTCAGTGAAACCATTAACTCATGTACCTCATGTTCAGACCAAGTCTGCAAAACTGCAAGCCCATTATCTGCTTTACACTCAGTTTGCAATTGTAAAACACATTTTTTTGCAAAACACTAAACACAGTTCTCTACATTAGACACATCATTCAAAACTAACAGGTCTTGTGTTTCTTTTGGAAAACACTGCCATTCAAAATGCCACACTCATTTACCGATTACCTACACCCAGTGCACGCACACGCGTGAAAGCACTTATGGCTAATTTCTTCACTTAGAAATCAAAGCTTGAGCAGTATAAATAGGCTTCAGGTTGACTTTCTTGGTTTGGACAACAATGGAGGCCCATTTTGGAGAGAGAGTTAGAGGAAGGGGTGTGAGAGAACAAGGAAGAGGAGGCATGCCATGGTTGGATACGCCACTCCCGACGCTACTTCATGCGCTGCTTTGAGGTGCTGTGGCCAGACCCAAATAGGAGACAGGACGCACCCTAACTATTTTTGTCTTGATAGTAACAAGCCTGTCTGTTTATCTTCTACTGTATTTGTTTTGTCTGTTACTGTTCATCCCGAAATCTGGGTGAAAATACAATGTTTTGAGAAATAAATACTTTTAATTTTTTCCCACTTGCATTTCTGTTTATTGTGTAAATATACAGTGGCAAGAAAAAGTTTGTGAACCCTTTGGAAATACCTGGATTTCTGCATAAATTGATCATAAAATATCTGATCTTCATCTAGGTCACAACAATAGACAGTCTGCTTAAACTGCAGTTTTTTCCAACTGCTTTACACACGTTTTCAAAACTCTCCTTTTTTCAAAACTCTACACACAATTCCCCAAAACTGCACACACAAAATGCAAAATGCCTCACATCTCCTTCAAAATGTAACACTGCGTTCAAAATGCCATAAACACATGTCAGAATGAAGCATTTGCATCAAATGGCAAACACTGCTTTCATAATTGTACATTTTTGGATATACCATGTAAACACTGTTGTTCTAAATCTGAAGCTCTTCGGTCTTTCATAGGCTTATATCTACATTTCAATACAATGTTCTACAGTGAAAGTAATCTGCTGAGAGGGGTAACAAGTACACTGTAAACACCAATGCAATGTAGAAACAGAAAATATTTATTAGGCCAAACATTACTCTTGTATACAGTAGCATACAACAAAACCATAAACATATGTAAACCAAAAGTATATTCTTTAGAATACAGTAAAGAACACAATTGTGTGTGTGGGGTCCCGGAGGGGCAGTCCAGGAATTGGTAGGGTGGGGCCAGTCACCAGTGCTAAGCTACGCTTCATCTCTTCTCCGGCCTGGGTCTGGCCACAATACTTCGTCCACATCACAAGATACTTTTTCTCTTGCCAAACATTGAGGGAAGTATCTCCTAGCATGGCGTATCCAACCTTGGACAGAGGCAACCTCTATGTCCCCACATGCGTCCTCCATTGCCTGGAGAAGCGGCATGTGGGCATAGGGTTGGCGATCATACACTTTCCAGTGCCAGGCTGAGAAGAATTCCTATGGGATTTAGAAAAGGTGAATATGGGGGTAAGGTACAAAACTACAAATTGTGGATGGGTGGCAAACCAGTTTTGGACCAGAACAGCTCGGTGAAAACTAACATTGTCCCATAAAACCACAAATCTAGCAGGCTCCTGATCTGGATCAGGGACAAGCATTGTGTAAATTGCATCCAGAAAAGTGAGCATATGGCTGGTGTTGTACGGACCCAGTGTGGCATTGTGATGGAGGACCCCGTTTTGAGTGATGGCAGCACATAGTTATATTACCCCCACGCTGTCCGGGGACATTGGTAATTGCCCTCTGTCCTATTACATTTCCTCTGCGGCGCCTGGTTTTGGTGAAGCCAACCTCATCCACATAAATAAATTCATGGCGAATTACATGGACATCCAGCTCCAATACTCTCTGTAACAGACAAAAGGATATACAGATGAGTAAATATGAAGTACTAGAAGTAGAGTTGCATACATAGCTCTACAAAGTCATGTTGCATATTCTTGACTCTGTCAGAGTTTCTCTCAAATGGCACTTTATAAAGTTGTTTCATCGTCACTCCGTGCCGTTGGAGGATGCGTTGTATGGTCGACAGGCTTACAGCATTGATGTTGTTAAATATGGTGTCATTATTCAAGGTATGCTCTCTTAACTCTCGAATCCTAATTGCATTGTTGGCCTAAACCATATTTATAATTGCAGTCTCTTGTACATCTGTAAACAAGCGTCCTCGTCCTCCATGATGTCTTTGCCTTTCCACTCTGTACAGAATTCAAACACAGTATGCGTTCAGCATAGGAACGGTAAACAATGTACAAAAAAATGTAGTACAGCATGATAACCAACCTCATTCATTCAATGCAGTGCAGTAAATGGATGGCTTAGAGTTACAAATGTTTATGCAATACTATGCAATCATACGTATTTTACAGTACATTACTGTAATGCGAAAATAGTCATTAGATAGTTGCATACCTGTTCGAATTATGGACGCCACTGTAAGTCGACTCAAGTTGGGCTGGACTCTCAGTCCAGCCTCTCTCATGGTCAAACCGTGGTTGATCACATGATCAACAAGTGTTGCCCTAATCTCATCAGAGAAGGCTCTCCTTCCTTCTCTTCTTTGCCCTCGTCCTCTTCTTCCTCTTCCTCTCCTTCCTACTCCTCTTACTCTCTGTCCATTGTTGGCATCCATTCTTCAAAACAGGTAATCTGACCTTTGGCCTATTTATAGGCCTATACTACAGTAAAGCAGTGATTGGTTAGTGATCAGTTAAGCTATTAGTGTTTGTACATGCGAGGAATGTGTTTGTGACCTGGTGAATAAGTGTAGCATTTTGATTGGTTGTGTTTGGAAAAGGAAAGTAAGTCGCTTCCTGTTAGATTTTTGTGTTTTAGGTGGAGAATTGTGTGTAGTGTTTTGAAAAAAGTGTTTTATGCATTTGACAACTGAGTCAAAGGCTGAGAAATAGCTTATGGTTTTGGATATTTGGTGTGTAGTTTTGCACTTTGAGTGAGAGGTTTCAAAAATCGTGTGACATGAAAAGATGTTGTGTGTAAGCAGTTGGAAAAACTGTAATAACACACAAACAATTATACGTTTTCATGTCTTTCTTGCACACACCGTGTAAACATTCACAGTGCAGGGTGGGAAAAGTATGTGAACCCTTGGATTTAATAACTGGTTGACTCTCCTTTGGCAGCAATAACCTTAACCAAACATTTTCTGTAGTTGTGGGTCAGACTTGCACAACGGTCAAGAGGAATTTTGGACCATTCCTCTTTACGAAACTGTTTCAGTTCAGTAATATTCTTGGGATGTCTGGTGTAAACTGCTCTCTTGAGGTCATGCCACAGCATCTCAATCGGGTTGAGGTCAGGACTCTGACTGGGCCACTCCAGAAGGTGTATTTTCTTCTGTTGAAGCCATTCTGTTGTTGATTTACTTCTGTGTTTTGGGCCATTGACCTGTTCTGTTGAGCTTCGATTGGAGGAGAGATAGCCTAACTTTCTCCTGCAAAATGATAAACTTGGGAATTCATTTACTTTTTTTCTCCACACATTGTTCTGTGTTCCTTCCAAACAACACAACTATAGTTTCCTCTGTCCACAGAATATTTTGCCAGTAGCGCTGGGACATCCAGGTGCACTTTTGCAGACTTCAGACGTGCAGCAATGTTTTTTTTTTGACAGCAGTGGCTTCTTCCATGGTGTCCTCCCATGAACACCATTCTTGTTAAGTGGTTTACGTAGCGTAGACTCTTCAACAGAGACGTTAGCATGTTCCAGAGATTTCTGTACGTTTTTAGCTGACACTCAAGGATTGTTTTTACAGTTTTTCCCAATTGTTTACACTAAAATTGGAACTTGAAACGCAATCACCAAAACTGAAACTCATGTACCAAATCCCTAAACCAAGTCTGCAAATTTGCAAGCACAATTTCTGCTTTACACTCAGTTTTTCACACTTTTTGCAAAACACTACACACAGTTCTCTACATTAGGCACAACATTCAAAATTAAAATCTCTTTAGTCCCTTTGGAAAGCAACACCAACCACAATGCCAAGCTCAATACACCAATTTGTAACACCCACTCCTCACAGGTGTAAACACTAGAATTGTTCACTTAGAAATCAGAGCTTTAGCACTAGAAAAGGCCACAGATGAGCTCTCCTGTTTTGGAGGAAAATGGAAGTCAATGGTGAAGAAAGAGCTAGAGGTGAAGGAGTGAGAGTAAGAGGAGGACGAGGACGAGGAAGGACAGTTGTCTCAGATGAGATCAGAGCCACATTGATAGACCATGTGCTCAACCATGGATTGAGTATGAAAGAGGCTGGGCAGAGAGTTCAGCCCAACCTGAGCCGCAACCTGAGCCGCTAAGAAAAATACAATTTGTGTGTTATTGGATTAAGCACATTGTCTATTGTTGTGACTTAGATCAATATCAGATCAAATTTGATGACCAATTTATGCAGAAATCCATGTAATTCCAAAGGGTTTACATACTTTTTCATGCCACTGTATACTGAATATGCATACATACTGTATATATTTGTGCACATACATGTACGTGTGAGTGTTATGACAAACTGCCGTGGACTCCACTGCACACTGAACATGCAAAAGACACAAGATAGTAGTGTTTTACATTTGTCACATCCGTGTGTGTATAAGAGATAATCGTTTGGTTTGTGTGTAGAGTTAAAAACACAATTTTGAGAAGAGTTAAATTAGTTTTGAATTAAGTGTTTGGTTTTGTAAGAGATATGTGACGTTTTGCATGCTATGTGTGTGTGTTTTGTGTGTAGAGAAAAGGAGCCATACGTTCAGAAAACATGTGTAAGCAATTGTCAAAAACTGTATATAAAAAATGTAACTGTCCATCATAGTGGCTATCCGGCCATCTTAAGTGGCTGTACCCTGTTACCAAACGGCGTGTGTTTCAGGGCACTGCAATCCAATACAAGCCACAGAAATGCTCCTCAGTCATGTCATTTCGGCTGTTCTTGTCACAACCCTCGTAACAGGTTTCCAAGGACACTGGTCCCAGGGAAGAAGTTTGCATTACCTGTATATTCCTGAAACCATATAATAATTTACTCAAACTTCCTCTCCAGCATACCATAAAAACACGGTTTGGTTCAAAATGACTAATTCTGTGAGCAATCAAAGGGGCTGTATGAAAGTTTAGTTGCTAATTGTTGACCTCAAATGCTGGTATTAGGAATGATCCTAAGTTTTAAGATAACAATTTATTATATGCTTTTTCTCATGGGCATGGGGAGGTGTCCACCTTTCTGTCCAATGAGGGCATTTCCGGGCAATATCTCTGTCCGTTCAGTGGACCCCTTTTGGCTCAAGAGCACTCCCAGAGGCAAAGTTCCGTAGCCTCTTTAAAAGCGGTCATTGGGTAAAAACAGAATACTCATCCTATTATTACCACTATGATGTTTGGTTCAAATGACCTCCCTACCATGTATTAGGCAAGAGATCACAGGTAGACAGTATCCCTCCTAAAGTGTCCGGCGATTCGAAAAGTTTAACAAGTTTCTATTGGGGGGGAAAAGTGATCTGATGGCTCAGAGATAACGTCATCAGTGGGTTTAATGAGACCAGCAGGGGAGTATGGGTAGCTAGCAAGGTCTTCGGCTGGGCTGTAAAGTGACCCCTGTCTGATATTCCCCGGACCCTGTCTTAGAATTCTTAAAAGCTCATTCTCTTAATGCAGTCTCCCCGGTGTCACGTTTCACAGGGCCTCAGACGCACACTACAGCCAATGAGATCGCCTGCTATTTTTGCCACAGGTAAGTAGACTGCCCGGGCTGATAGGTGTCTATTCAAATAATGCATGCGCCTTTCCCTTTGTCAAAATGCACTCTTTTTTCAGAAACATAGAAATCGGTCTGACTTACAGATGTGATCAAAATAAATGTCTTCTCTTTTTCATAAATTCTTACAGGAAGGAAATGTATATAGCTATTACTGTGGTGGCCATCTGTGGAAGAATTAACATAAAGTCACAGCAGTTTCTTTAAGTTATCTGGTTTAGGCTCTTTGGGCACGGAGAGGAACGAGGCCTTGATCGTGCCTGCCTTAACCTTAATTATTCCCATAATCAAATGCATTCTACGTAGCCTCATTAATGACATTGATCTTTCGCAATATCCCGGCCCATATTCGCTGAGATTATTGGATAAAGTGCAGGGCGAATCCTCCCGACTGATATCCGTGACCCCGGCAAGAAAATGTCGTTCCAGACATAAGTGGGTATTAAATGGATATAATTGACAGTGACCTCGTCTGCCTTAGCAAGGCCTCCAGACCAGCGCTCATACAGGAGAGGGGGGATGAATTAACATGAGTGAGGAGAAGGAGAAATTAAAATGAAGAAAGGGAACACGGCCAGGAGATAGATCAGGGTTGAGCCAGGAGAGCTGATAGGCTTAACATCTGATGAGGGCCAAAACATCATGTGCTCTTGTCTCTCTGATTATTCAACATGCACATAACTCTTTCTCTTTTTGGCCGTGTTGTTTGAATCTCAGTTAATAAATCTTTGAGAAAAGTGAGATACGGGAGAAAGTGTTAACTGCTACCAGCTCAATCACTTTGAGGTATTCCACTATGGAAGACACAGGCCTTTTCAATTTGCGAAGGCCTAGCGTGGCCTGTATTTGGTTGCATTAACAACTGCTTAGAGTTTTCCTCGTTAGCCCTTTTCTATAAGTGCAATGGTGCATGGATGTTAGTGAAAGGGCAGTGATTGTGTTTGCTTATTGATCAAGTGAGGGTCATGGCCCTAACCCTAATCCATTTGTGTGACGATGTAGAATGATGATTTGAGGCGAGCTGACCTCAGTGTTACAACATGCTGCAGGGACTAGCTGGATGAGCTGGGCTTTCTAGTAGTGTAGGTTAATGTATACATGTGTAACTCTGTGTATGTTATAATGTGAAACATGTGGCATCTGGATACAGAACGACCCCCCATTTGCTCCACCCCTGCACAGGTGGGCCCTGTCTTGATGCTTTTGCATTTTCTGCTGGTTTGTTGGCATGATGTTGGTAGTGTAATTGGAGTCTAGCACTGGTGAATCAGTGCCAGCCTGGGTGGGCATATTGCATATGATCATGTTTTGGGCAGATGGTCTGCTGGCAAAGGGATGGCTAGATGGGGTGGAATAGGGGGAATTGACAGGGCCTGCAAATAGATGAACCTTTAGGGTTAAATCAGGGTCACCTAGTTTTTATTGACATGTTCTACAGTTTTATTCCGACACGGCGTGTCTGAGTCACTTGATAATTGTTTCTGATGAGGGTAGTGTCCATCTATATTTAGAGAATTCTACATATAAAGCATATTGACAACTCTATATGTATACTGAACAAAAAATATAAACGCAACATGCAACAATTTCAAAGATATTACCAAGTCACAGTTCATTTAATGAAATCAGTCAATTGAAATACATTCATTAGGCCCTAATCTATAGATTTCACAACTGGGAATACATACAGTGCATTGGGAAAACATTCAGACCACTTCCGTTTTTCCACATTTTGTTACGTTACAGCCTTCCTTATTCTACAATTTTTCCCTCGTCAATCTGCACACAATATCCCATAATAACAAAGCAAAAACAGATTTTCAGACATTTTTGTAAATTTAGAAAATTTAAGAACAGAAATAACTCATTTACAGAGTATTCAGACCCTTTGCTGGAACTTCCGGCGCCAACATAGATGGGCGCCTCGCTTCGCGTTCCTAAGAAACTATGCAGTATTTGGTTTCTTTACGTGTTATTTCTTACATTGGTACCCCAGGTACATACAGTCGGGAAGAACTACTGAATATAAGAGCAGCGTCAACTCACCATCATTACGACCAGGAATATGACTTTCGCGAAGCAGATCCTGTGTTCTGCCTTCCACCCAGGACAACGGAATGGATCCCAGCCGGCGACCCAAAACAACGACGTTGTAAAAGAGGCAAACGAAGCGGTCTTCTGGTCAGGCCCCGGAGACAGGCACATCGCGCACCACTCCCTAGCATACTACTCGCCAATGTCCAGTCTCTTGACAACAAGGTTGTGTCACGAATCCCGCTTCCTGAGTCTGTGTTTGCCTGTGTTTCTGTCCTGGAGTGTGTTTCCGATGTCCTGGAACGCACCCTGTCTGGTTGCCGGGCGAATTAGCTTGTTGGGAGAATCGATGTTCACCCGCACCTGTATCCCATCAGTAATCTGCACACCTGTCCTGATCATCACCTCTCCCCTTCAAAAGCTCTGACCTGACATCCATTCCCTGCCGGATCGTTAGCCATGCACAGTATGTTGTGCTAGAGTATCAGCCTCAAGTTGGATAGAATTTGTTTTGTTGTTTGTTACGTATTGCTTGCCTTGAACTTACCTCTGTTTGTTCTGTCTTCAGTTACTCACCCGGATCATTTACCCCATTCCCGCCTGGTCGTCAGAGGATTCCGCTTCCCCATTGGATCCACCTATTTACTCCCATCAACTCATCACCGCTACCCGCTACACCACCTGGATATATCTACCCATTCACTTGTAAATAAATACTCACCTTTTTCCTACTCTCCTTGTCCTGGTCTGCTTCTGGGTTCGATTTTGAAGAATCGTGACAGGTTGATGAAATCCGAGCAAGGGTAGCATTCCAGGGAGACATCAGAGACTGTAACGTTCTTTGCTTCATGGAAACATGGCTCACTCGAGAGACGCTAGCGGAGTCGGTGCAGCCAACTGGTTTCTTCACGCATTGCGCCGACAGAAACAACCATATTTCTGGTAAGAAGAAGGGCGGGGGGTATGCCTTATGATTAAGGAGATGTGGTGTGATCATAACAACATACAGGAACTCAAGTCCTTCTGTTCACCTGACTTAGAATTCCTCACAATCAAATGTCGACCGCATTATCTACCAAGGGAATTCTCTTCGATTATAATCACAGCCGTATATATTCCCCCCCCCCCCAAGCAGACACATTGATGGCCCTGAACAAACTTTATTTGACTCTTTGTAAACTGGAAACCACATATCCTGAGGCTGCATTCATTGTAGCTGGGGATTTTAACAAGGCTAATCTGAAAACAAGACTCCCTAAATTGTATCAGCATATCGATTGCGCAACCAGGGCTGGTAAAACCCTGGATCATTGCTATTCTAACTTCTGCGACACATATAAGGCACTCCCCCGCCCTCCTTTCGGAAAAGCTTACCACGACTCCATTTTGTTGCTCCCTGCCTATAGACAGAAACTAAAACAAGAAGCTCCCGCGCTCAGGTCTGTTCATCGCTGGTCCGACCAATCTGATTCCACGCTTCAAGACTGCTTCGATCACGTGGATTGGGATATGTTCCGCATTGCTTCCAACAACAACATTGACGAATACGCTGATTCGGTGAGCGAGTTCATTAGAAAGTGCATTGACGATGTCGTTCCCATAGCAACGATTAAAACATTCCAAAACCAGAAACCGTGGATTGATGGCAGCATTCGCGTGAAACTGAAAGCACGAACCACTGCTTTTAACCAGGGCAAGGTGACCGGAAACATGACCAAATACAAACAGTGTAGCTATTCCCTCCGCAAGGCAATCAAACAAGCTAAGCATCAATATAGAGACAAAGTAAAGTCGCAATTCAACGGCTAAGACACAAGTGGTATGTGGCAGGGTCTACAGTCAATCACGGATTACAAAAAGAAAACCAGCCCAGTCACGGACCAGGATGTCTTGCTCCAAGACAGACTAAATACCTTTTTTTGCCCGCTTTGAGGCCAATACAGTGCCACTGACACGGCCCGCAACCAAAACCTTTCCTTCACTGCAGCCCACGTGAGTAAAACATTTAAAAGTGTTAACCCTCGCAAGGCTGCAGGCCCAGACGGCATCACCAGCCGCGTCCTCAGAGCATGCGCAGACCAGCTGGCTGGTGTGTTTACGGACATATTCAATCAAACCTTATCCCAGTCTGCTGTTCCCATATGCTTCAAGAGGGCCACCATTATCCCTGGTCCCAAGAAAGTTAAGCTAACTGAGCTAAACGACTACTGCCCCGTAGCACTCACTTCCATCATCATGAAGTGCTTTGAGAGACTAGTCAAGGACCACATCACCTCCACCCTACCTGACACCCTAGACCCACTCCAATTTGCTTACCGCCCAAATAGGTCCACAGACGACGCAATCGCAACCACACTGCACACTGCCCTAACCCATCTGGACAAGAGGGATACCTATGTGAGAATGCTGTTCATCGACGACAGCTCAGCATTTAACACCATAGTACCCTCAAAACTCGTCATCAAGCTCGAGACCCTGGGTCTCGACCCCGCCCTGTGCAACTGGGTACTGGACTTCCTGACTGGCCGCCCCCAGGTGGTGAGGGTAGGCAACAACTTCTCCACCCCGCTGATCCTCAACACTGGGGCCCCACAAGGGTGGGTTCTGAGCCCTCTCCTGCACTCCCTGTTCACCCACGACTGCGTGGTCATGCACGCCTCCAACTCAATCATCAAGTTTGTGGACGACACTACAGTGGTAGGCTTGATTACCAACAACGACGAGACGGCCTACAGGGAGGAGTGTGGTGTCAGGAAAATAACCTCACACTCAACGTCAACAAAACAAACAAGATGATTGTGGACTTCAGGAAACAGCAGAGGGAGCATCCCCCCTATCCACATCGATGGGACAGTAGTGGAGAGGGTAGTAAGTTTTAAGTTCCTCGGCGTACACATCACGGACAAACTGATTTGGTCCACCCACACAGACAGCGTTGTGAAGAAGGCGCAGTAGCGCCTCTTCAACCTCAGGAGGCTGAAGAAATTCGGCTTGTCACTAAAAGCACTCACAAACTTCTACAGATGCACAATCGAGAGCATCCTGTCAGGCTGTGTCACGGCAACTGCTCCGCCCACAACCGTAAGGCTCTCCAGAGGGTAGTGAGGTCTGCACAACGCACCACCGGGGCAAACTACCTGCACTCCAGGACACCTACACCACCCGATGTCACAGGAAGGCCATAAAGATCATCAAGGACAACAACCAGAAGGCGAGGTCAGTACAGGTGCATCAAAGCAGGGTCCGAAAGACTGAAAAACAGCTTCTATCTCAAGGCCATCAGACTGTTAAACAGCCACCACTAACACTGAGTGGCTGCTGCCAACACACTGACTCAACTCCAGCCACTTTAATAATGGGAATTTATGGAAATTGATGTAAAATATGTCACTAACCACTTTAATTAATGTAATGTTTACATACCCTACATTACTCATCTCATATGTATATGCACATACTGTACTCTACATCATCTACTGCATCTTTATATAATACATGTATCACTAGCCACTTTAAACTATGCCACTTTGTTTACATACCCTACATTACACATCTCATACAGTGCATTGCGAAAGTATTCGGCCCCCTTGAACTTTGCGACCTTTTGCCACATTTCAGGCTTCAAACATAAAGATATAAAACTGTATTTTTTTGTGAAGAATCAACAACAAGTGGGACACAATCATGAAGTGGAACGACATTTATTGGATGTTTAAAACTTTTTTAACAAATCCAAAACTGAAAAATTGGGCGTGCAAAATTATTCAGCCCCTTTACTTTCAGTGCAGCAAACTCTCTCCAGAAGTTCAGTGAGGATCTCTGAATGATCCAATGTTGACCTTAATGACTAATGATGATAAATACAATCCACCTGTGTGTAATCAAGTCTCCGTATAAATGCACCTGCACTGTGATAGTCTCAGAGGTCCGTTAAAAGCGCAGAGAGCATCATGAAGAACAAGGAACACACCAGGCAGGTCCGAGATACTGTTGTGAAGAAGTTTAAAGCCGGATTTGGATACAAAAAGATTTCCCAAGCTTTAAACATCCCAAGGAGCACTGTGCAAGCGATAATATTGAAATGGAAGGAGTATCAGACCACTGCAAATCTACCAAGACCTGGCCGTCCCTCTAAACTTTCAGCTCACACAAGGAGAAGACTGATCAGAGATGCAGCCAAGAGGCCCATGATCACTCTGGATGAACTGCAGAGATCTACAGCTGAGGTGGGAGACTCTGTCCATAGGACAATATTGCACAAATCTGGCCTTTATGGAAGAGTGGCAAGAAGAAAGCCATTTCTTAAAGATATCCATAAAAAGTGTTGTTTAAAGTTTGCCACAAGCCACCTGGGAGACACACCAAACATGTGGAAGAAGGTGCTCTGGTCAGATGAATCCAAAATTGAACTTTTTGGCAACAATGCAGACGTTATGTTGGGCGTAAAAGCAACACAGCTCATCACCCTGAACACACCATCCCCACTGTCAAACATGGTGGTGGCAGCATCATGGTTTGGGCCTGCTTTTCTTCAGCAGGGACAGGGAAGATGGTTAAAATTGATGGGAAGATGGATGGAGCCAAATACAGGACCATTCTGGAAGAAAACCTGATGGAGTCTGCAAAAGACCTGAGACTGGGATGGAGATTTGTCTTCCAACAAGACAATGATCCAAAACATAAAGCAAAATCTACAATGGAATGGTTCAAAAATAAACATATCCAGGTGTTAGAATGGCCAAGTCAAAGTCCAGACCTGAATCCAATCGAGAATCTGTGGAAAGAACTGAAAACTGCTGTTCACAAATGCTCTCCATCCAACCTCACTGAGCTCGAGCTGTTTTGCAAGGAGGAATGGGAAAAAATGTCAGTCTCTCGATGTGCAAAACTGATAGAGACATACCCCAAGCGACTTACACCTGTAATCGCAGCAAAAGGTGGCGCTACAAAGTATTAACTTAAGGGGGCTGAATAATTTTGCACGCCCAATTTTTCCGTTTTTGATTTGTTAAAAAAGTTTGAAATATCCAATAAATGTCGTTCCACTTCATGATTGTGTCCCACTTGTTGTTGATTCTTCACAAAAAAATACAGTTTTATATCTTTATGTTTGAAGCCTGAAATGTGGTAAAAGGTCGCAAAGTTCAAGGGGGCCGAATACTTTCGCAATGCACTGTATGTATATACTGTACTCGATACCATCTACTGCATCTTGCCTAAGCCGTTCTGTACCATCAGTCATTCATATATATTTATGTACATATTCTTTATCCCTTTATACTTGTGTGTATAAGGTAGTAGTTTTGGAATTGTTAGGTTAGATTCCTCGTTGGTTATTACTGCATTGTCGGAACTAGAAGCACAAGCATTTCGCTACACTCGCATTAACATCTGCTAACCATGTGACAAATACATTTGATTTGACTTGATTTTGAGACTCGAAATTGAGCTCAAGTGTATCCTGTGTCCATTGGTCATCCTTGAGATTTTTCTACAACTTGACTGCAGTCCACCTCTGGTAAATTAACACACCTGTCTATATAAGGTCCCACAGTTGACCGTTGTACATAAGAGCAAAAACCAAGCCTTGAGGTTGAAGGAATTGTCCGTAGAGCTCCGAGACAGAATTGTGTTGAGGCACAGATCTGGGGAAGGGCTACCAAAACATTTCTACAGCATTGAAGGTCCCCAAGAACACAGTGGCCTCCATCATTCTTAAATGAAAGAAGTTTGGAACCACCAAGACTTCCTAGAGATGGCCCCCAGGCCAAACTGAGCAATCGGGAGAGAAGGGGCTTGGTCAGGGAGGTGACCAAGATCCCGATGGTCACTCTGACAGATATACAGATATACAGATATATCCTCTGTGGAGATGGGAGAACCATCCAGAAGGACAACCATCTCTGCAGCACTCCACTAATTAAGTCTTTATGGTAGAATGGCCAGACAGATGCCACTCCAAAGTAAAAGGCACATGACAGCCCACTTGGAGTTTGCCAAAAGGCACCTAAAGACTCTCAGACCATGACAATCAAGATTCTCTGGTCTGATGAAACCAAGATTCAACTCTTTGGCCTAAATGCCAAGCTCCACATCTGGAAACCTGACCTGACGCATGGTGGTGACAGCATACTGCTGTGGGGCTGTTTTTCAGTGGCAAGGACTGGGAGACTAGTCAGGATCGAGGGAAAGATGAACGAAGCAAAGTACAGAGAGATCCTTGATGAAAACCTGCTCCAAAGTGCTCAGGACCTCAGACTGAGGCAAAGGTTCACCTTTCAACAGGACAACGACCCTAAGCACACAGCCAATACAACACAGGAGTGGCTTCGGGACAAGTCTCTGAATGTCCTTGAGTGGTCCAGCCAGAGCCCGGATTTTAACCCTATCAAACATCTCCAGAGAGACCTGAAAATAGCTGTGCAGCGACACTCCCCATCATACCTGACAGAGCTTGAGAGGATCTATAGAGAAGAATGGGAGAACCTCCCCAAATACAGGTGTACCAAGCTTGTACCTTCATACCAAAAAAGACTCAAGGCTGTAATCGCAGCCAAAGGTGCTTCAACAAAGTACTGAGTAAAGGGTCTGAGTACTTATGTAAATGTGATGTTTTCAGTTTTTCGCTTTGTCATTGAAGGATATTGAGTGTAGACTGATGAAGAAACAACAACAATTGAATCCATTTTAGAATAAGGCTGTAACGTAACAAAATGCGAAAAAAGTCAAGGGGACTGAATGCTTTCCGAATGCACTGTATATGCTTCTGTAACGGTTTTCAACCTCCTCTTCAGACGAGGAGTATGAAGGATCGGACCAAAACGCAGTGTGGTAAGTGTTCATGATATTTAATAGAACAGAACACTTACCACGCTGCGTTTTGGTCCGATCCTTCATACTCCTCGTCAGAAGAGGAACACGAAAACCGTTACACAATCACCGACCACAACCAGACCAAGCAGCGTGGTAACCAGGAGCAGAGGGTTCTGGACTCCTGGACATGGGAGGAGATTTTGGACGGAAAGGGACCCTGGGCACAGGCTGAGGAATATCGCCGCCCCAGGGAAGAGCTGGAGGCAGCCAAAGCAGAGCCGCGGCATTATGAAGAGTTGGCACGGCAGTGCAACAGGGACGAGAGGCAGCCCCAAAAATGTATTTAGGGTTGGCACACGGGGAGTGTGGCTAAGTCAGGTAGGAGACCTGAGCCAACTCCCCGTGCTTACCGTGGAGAGAGGTGGACCGGGCAGGCACCGTGTTATGCCCTGAGGCGCACGGTGTCCCCAGTTTGCAGGCATAGGCCGGTGCGCTACATCGCAGCTCCTCGTATCGGCCGGGCTAGAGTGGGCATCGAGTCAGGTACTATGAAGTCTCCCTCCTGTCCTGAGCTGCCAGAGCCGCTCGTCTGTCTTGAGCTGCCGTCTGTCCTGAGCTGCCAGAGCCGCCCGTCAGTCAGGAGCTGCCAGAGCCGCCCGTCAGTCAGGAGCGGCAAGAGCCGCCCGTCAGTCAGGAGCTGCCAGAGTCGCCATTCACTCCGGCGCTGCCGGAGTCTCCCACTTGTCCGGCGCTGCCGGAGTCTCCCATCTATTCGGGACCCGCTGCAAGGGTCCCCAGTCCGAGGTCGGCGGCGAGGGTCGCCGCTCCCAAGGCACCACTTAAGTGGGCCGAGACTATGGTGGAGTGGGGTCCACGTCCCGCGCCCACGAAGACCCTCCCCTATAGGTTCAGATTTTGCGGCCGGAGTCCGCACCTTTGGGGGGGGGGGGGGGGGGTACTGTCACGTTCTGACCTTAGTTCCTTTATTATGTCTTTGTGTTAGTTTGGTCAGGGTGTGAGTTGGGGTGGGTAGTCTATGTTCTTTTTTATATGTTGTGTTTATGTGTTTGGCCTCGTATGGTTCTCAATCAGAGGCAGGTGTCGTTCGTTGTCTCTGATTGAGAATCATACTTACAGTGCCTTGCGAAAGTATTCGGCCCCCTTGAACTTTGCGACCTTTTGCCACATTTCAGGCTTCGAACATAAAGATATAAAACTGTATTTTTTTGTGAAGAATCAACAACAAGTGGGACACAATCATGAAGTGGAACGACATTTATTGGATATTTCAAACTTTTTTAACAAATCAAAAACTGAAAAATTGGGCGTGCAAAATTATTCAGCCCCTTTACTTTCAGTGCAGCAAACTCTCTCCAGAAGTTCAGTGAGGATCTCTGAATGATCCAATGTTGACCTAAATGACTAATGATGATAAATACAATCCACCTGTGTGTAATCAAGTCTCCGTATAAATGCACCTGCACTGTGATAGTCTCAGAGGTCCGTTAAAAGCGCAGAGAGCATCATGAAGAACAAGGAACACACCAGGCAGGTCCGAGATACTGTTGTGAAGAAGTTTAAAGCCGGATTTGGATACAAAAAGATTTCCCAAGCTTTAAACATCCCAAGGAGCACTGTGCAAGCGATAATATTGAAATGGAAGGAGTATCAGACCACTGCAAATCTACCAAGACCTGGCCGTCCCTCTAAACTTTCAGCTCACACAAGGAGAAGACTGATCAGAGATGCAGCCAAGAGGCCCATGATCACTCTGGATGAACTGCAGAGATCTACAGCTGAGGTGGGAGACTCTGTCCATAGGACAACAATCAGTCGTATATTGCACAAATCTGGCCTTTATGGAAGAGTGGCAAGAAGAAAGCCATTTCTTAAAGATATCCATAAAAAGTGTTGGTTAAAGTTTGCCACAAGCCACCTGGGAGACACACCAAACATGTGGAAGAAGGTGCTCTGGTCAGATGAAACCAAAATTGAACTTTTTGGCAACAATGCAAAATGTTATGTTTGGTGTAAAAGCAACACAGCTGAACACACCATCCCCACTGTCAAACATGGTGGTGGCAGCATCATGGTTTGGGCCTGCTTTTCTTCAGCAGGGACAGGGAAGATGGTTAAAATTGATGGGAAGATGGATGGAGCCAAATACAGGACCATTCTGGAAGAAAACCTGATGGAGTCTGCAAAAGACCTGAGACTGGGACGGAGATTTGTCTTCCAACAAGACAATGAAAAAGCAAAATCTACAATGGAATGGTTCAAAAATAAACATATCCAGGTGTTAGAATGGCCAAGTCAAAGTCCAGACCTGAATCCAATCAAGAATCTGTGGAAAGAACTGAAAACTGCTGTTCACAAATGCTCTCCATCCAACCTCACTGAGCTTGAGCTGTTTTGCAAGGAGGAATGGGAAAAAATTTCAGTCTCTCGATGTGCAAAACTGATAGAGACATACCCCAAGCGACTTACAGCTGTAATCACAGCAAAAGGTGGCGCTACAAAGTATTAACTTAAGGGGGCTGAATAATTTTGCACGCCCAATTTTTCAGTTTTTGATTTGTTAAAAAAGTTTGAAATATCCAATAAATGTCGTTCCACTTCATGATTGTGTCCCACTTGTTGTTGATTCTTCACAAAAAAATACAGTTTTATATCTTTATGTTTGAAGCCTGAAATGTGGCAAAAGGTCGCAAAGTTCAAGGGGGCCGAATACTTTCGCAAGGCACTGTAGGTAGCCTGTTTTCCCCATTTTAGTTGTGGGTGATTGTTTTCTGTTTTGTGTCTGCACCAGACAGAACTGTTTCGGTTTCATTTCGTTCTCTTGTTGTTTTTGTCATTAAGTGTCCTGTTCTATTAAATATCATGAACACTTATTACGCTGCGTTTTGGTCCGATCCTTCATACTCCTCGTCAGAGGAAGACGAATCTCGTTACAGCATCACGGAAGACTGAAATATAACTAAACCGTTTGACATAGAAACAACGGATTTCCTGTGTTTAAATGTTTGAAAAATGTTTATTAACATTAATAACATTCCACCCATGATGCCACTAGAGGGCGATTTGGTCAATTTGACTGCCAGAAAGGTCTACCATGATGGCACACACACACTTACAGTACACTAGGTGAGATATCCTCTCTGTTGGAACTGTTAAAACGTGTGAGAATGTGAGATTTTTTTTTTTTTAATAGGTCAGACTGAAAAACTAACAACGATGGTTCCCTTTTTCTCTTTTTAATAATTCAGTCAAATAATAAATGTGTTTTCTTGCAGACGCACATCACTGTAACATTGTGAGCCGTTGAGAATTTAGAATTTTCTCTTAGCCATAAAGCAGTCTAAGATCACAGTAATGGTGGGCAGACTTATGTACCTGTCTACAAACCCAGGCGCTTTGGAGGAAACATATTACTTTTGAAGATGAAAAATGGCTCAGGCAAAGTCTTGCACATACAGCCAGATAAAGTTTATCTTCATGCAAGCGTGGCTGCCAGCAATACTTCCAGAGAACTTTAATCTTTCCCTTCGAAAGCTCACCTCACCTGATTTCTGTTCGTGGGGGAGGGGGGTGCTGACGGGAAGCAGGCAGGGAGTGTTTTGACACCCGTCTGCTGGAAATGAGCACAGGAGTCGGTTTGCTGCCCTGCTGTCGTGCACTGTGCACTGCCTGCCGTGGTGTTGGCTGTTACACTCCGCTCCACCGGGGCTAGTTCATTAGAGACGTTATAACTTGGTGGAAATAACCAAACCTAAGTAAAGTACTTCACCAAGTCAGCCCCAGCCGCAGGAATGTGCCTTTATTGAGAATAATCCATCAGGGCGATCTGATGAAGTCCTGATAAATGTTTAACCCAAGAGGTACATGATAAGTAGCTTATTAAATGTCACAGTTATGTGATCCGCGCCGGGCGATATTACATACGGTTGCCTCGCTCGCCCTCACATGTCATCTAGGGGCAAACTTCATTAAGGCGATGCTCTGCTGTTGTACAGCAGAACAGGAAAAACACCACAGCAGCGAAGCACACTAGTAACGGTGAACACTATTGATGTGGCCAGCAGATCAGATCTCATTTCGACACACCGCTCTTACTCCCAATATCTAACTTTTTCAGCGAAATCTGACATGGAAAAAGAACAATAGAAGTAGTGCGAAAGAGAGAGACAAAGAGAGAGAGAGAGATACAGTAAAAGAGATATAGATATACAGTGTATATAGATAGGGGGATAGATACAGGAGAGAGAGAGAGAGAGAGAGAGAGAGAGAGAGAGACATTGCTGTCAGTAGGGGGCTTGCCTTAGAGGGAAAATGTCAGCACTGTCGATGAGAAGGAGGTCTTGATGTCACAATGATAGGTTTCTGTAATGTGCACCGTAATTCATGTTAGTGCATGGTGTGTGTATATATTTCTAGGAGAGAAACAGAGCTGTAAGCAGGCTCATATTTTTGTGGTTGAGCCAGGCCAGTTCAAAAGCTTGAAATACCATATATGGTTGTATATGATGTAGCTCATTTCCCCTCCACATTAAAACTTGATTTAGCTACTTCATTCAACGTGAAAACGTCAAAAACTTGTAGATTTATTTTCAAAGAGGGCAATCATTGATATGTTTCTTCTCAATTGTCTCTCCGTCTTCCTTTAGCTCGATCGGGACAGAGACAGAGAGAGATACATCGCTAACATTTAAACCCTCTGCCCTTGCAGATAAAAAAAAAATCATAAGACGTATTGAATCAGGGTGGAAATCCCAAAATATATGCAAATTAATCAATCAGGGATTAAAAGCGTCATTGTGCATGTCAATAAGGGATGGTGGTGGCTTGACGGTGTCATATTGACTTTTACGTATTAATACTCAGTGTCCTACTGGACCATCAGACTGATTGTTTGGAATGTAAATGATGCTACTTACGGCTCTGGTGACTGATGGCTTGAATTCCAATTAATCAATTGCTTCATCAATTTCCCTAATTCAGATCAAATGTCTCCTGAGTGCACACTCTTCTTTCCGTGGTATTAGGATAAACAAATGCTTTGGAAGTCATTTTCATCAATCTCATGTAAATGCCAATACGCCTTACGGGCCCAGTCCAGGTTAAGGTCGTAATGGCTTGTGTGTTTTGGTGTGTATGTGTGTGTGGATAAGTAAGATGACGTGAATATTGTTGTAGAACGTGATGAAGGCCTTGTTTTGGGTCTTTTGGGTTTTTCAGCGTGTGAGTGTGTGTGCAAACGTGTGTGTGTGTGCGAACGTGTGTGTGTGTGTGTGTGTGTGTGTGTGTGTGTGTGTGTGTGTGTGTGTGTGTGTGTGTGTGAATGTGTGCTTGCACGTGTTGTCTAGCGCATGCCCATGTTGCTAGTGCCACCGCTCTTACCGAAAGTAGTAAAACATCAAGATGACAATTGTCATGTCTCCAAACTCAACGGCCTTCGTCTTTCGTCGCTATGTATACCAATATGTTTGCTCTGTCTCCTCCCACCCTAAGTCAAGGACAGGCTAGCTTCCTGTCGTCTGATGTTACTCGCCTGTATAACGTGTTTATGACAGGCCATGTGATCCTCTATGTGATGACAGCTATCCCACATTACCTGGCCTGACGTGCCCTGCCCTGTTGTGATGTATACACATCGGTCAATCTCAAAACCCCGGCTGCCTGCCATCAAAGACCTCACCGCACGACAAGCCTTGTCGTTTATACAAAATAAAATCAAGTATTCATAAGTAGCCTGTAATGGGATATTGGCTGACAGATTTAATAATTCAGTTTTGCTGAGGCTTAACTGGCATTAGTTTGATAGCAAATGGTCGCCTTGGTAAAGAATTCATCAGAGACAATGCGAGGAGCGAGAAGATGGACATAATTATGCCTACTTCATTTACTTGAGGTCGCCACAAATTAAAAGCTAGTTATCTAAAGAGTGATTGGCCATTTAAGCGTGCTAAAGGTACTGTAATTTGATTTATGAATGTGATCCTGCCCAACCCCTTATTTCATACATGAATGTTTCAGTGGGAGCAATTATGCATTGTGCCACTACTCTTCATACCTCTATTATCCAGGCGGAATATCTTTGTCAGAGGGTGTGTAATGGTATTGCTAAATAGTCTATAATGGCCAAATGAGACCTTCTCTTAACACCCATTATTAGCTTGCCCTTTTCTTCAAATTGAACTTCTTTTTTTGAAATAATTACCTTTGACTAGATTAATGACAAGGATAATCGAAGACGGTATGCAGGAACAGAGATGTTGTCATGTACGGCATCAATCTTGTGATCTCGCCTCATCGTTGACGTGTCATTTATATTGTCCTTCTTTTGTCGCATTGTGAGAACTGCCACCTGGCAGTCTGAATTCCAAAGGGATAGTGGAAGTGGAGTATGGATGACCCAGCTCTCAGGCTGTTCCTAGGCATGTTGTACTTTCCATTGTATTCACATATACATTTCAATACAGTGAGTGGATATAGTATTGCTATATTGCTATGTTTGGCGGATTGTATTGGTCTTTCATATCAGTTTACCTGTTTTTATTGTGTTGTATATTATTTGTAAAGTATATTTGTTAGCGTCGGTAACACTTTATTTGGGTAGTCCATCTGAAGATGCTCAACAGACTATAATCTTCAACTAACTAGCTACTAACCCTAACCTTAGCTCTAACCCTAACCTTAAACATAATCCTAACCCTAATTTAACCCTTACCCTAACCCTTATTCTAAACTTAATCCTGACCGTAACCTTAGCACGCAGTTGCTTATCAACAGATAGTTTGATGATAGTATGGCCGTCTGTAGAGCATCTACAGATGGAAAATCTGGACTATCCAAATCAAGTTTGA
This sequence comes from Oncorhynchus mykiss, assembly GCF_013265735.2. Classification (NCBI taxonomy): domain Eukaryota; kingdom Metazoa; phylum Chordata; class Actinopteri; order Salmoniformes; family Salmonidae; genus Oncorhynchus; species Oncorhynchus mykiss. The sequence continues at coordinate 32,066,673 of NC_048567.1, forward strand.
CCTTAGTAAAAGCTATCACTAAAAAGGAATAACCTTATAACGATGACCTATGCATACTATGCATAAGTGTAGTGTCCAAAACATTTACCTCAATCCCAACATGAAGGGGTCATTTTTTTATTTCTGGTTATAATTAGCTTTATTTCCTTTTCTTGAGTCTTGAGTTCTGTTATCATAAATCTAGGTATAATTGTTCATTTTTTACCGTCCGGCTTGAAATAATCTAGAATTTGAACTTTTAATAAACACTAACATTATGTCTAAATTGTTTGCACTATATGGTGTGGATTATTCGGTCATGGGTGGACGGTCAGCAAGCTCAGCCTGAGAACGCTGAGAGCAAAGCAGTGAGGCGGCATACACCAGGGCTCGACAAATGCTTACCGGTCGTGAACTACATCGATCTGTGGTATAATTCTCTATGAAATTGATGTATGAGGGCAGCCATTGACAGAAAGGGTAAAGACCACTTTGAGATGTCCCCTGTGAATAAGTATGATGGAAAATAGATTGTTGAAGAAGATTTATGTTTGTTCTCCCCTGCCACTGAGCTGCCCCCCCCCCCCCCCCCTCCCCCTCTTCTCTGTCTTCGTAGGAGAACCCTTTTTGGTTCCAGGATAGAACCCTTTTTGGTTCCATGTTGAACGCTCTGTGGAAAGGGGTTCTACCTGGAACCAAAATGGTTTTACCTGGAACCAAAAAGTGTTATTCAAAGAATTTTCCTATAGGGTCAGCCGAATAACCCTTTTAGGTACTAGATAACACCTTTTTTTCAGAGTGTACACTAAGCATTGTTGTTTTTTGATTGATGGTCCCTTTTCGTGACAAACGTGTAAACATGTATTTGGTCTTGTGGTTCTTTTTGTTTCATGCTCTAAGTATCCCTAAGACATTCAGCAGTTCCCGTGAACAGTGTACCAGTGCATTTCTGACTATGCAGACAGGATTTCCTGTGTGAGAGAACCCACATGACAAGAGACCAGGGTAGGGTATGCAGCCAGGGTATGCAGCCAGAGGCTTTTTAATAAGTAAGTGTTATAGTTATGGTGTTATCATGTAAAGAAATCATTTCAACCAGATAGTCACAGTTATAATGTACAGTACATGACCATGTTCTGCTGCTTAATTCAAAAATGTGTGCCTAAAAGACATGGAGATGTTTGAAATGTTTTCAAATTGTTGGTTATTTTTGTCGTCAAATTGATTGATGCATTGTGTAGATGTACAGTGGGTGAGAAGAACCCAATGTACTGTACAGTACTATTTATACAGTAGTCACTGACAAATGTGTACTTTAGATTGTTGTCTTTAGTGTTAAATATTTGTGCATACTACGCATCATTTCATTAATTTACCCTTTTTTTCACTGCTCTTTTCTGTTGGAGGTATTGTGTTTGAATGGGAAGGAACATATTTAACAGGTTAACTTTGTGAAAGTGTGTGAGGCTAACTCCTAGCCTGTTCTGGCTCCTTTATGGCTCTCTATTGTCGGCCTGCCAACAGTGTAATCAGATAATACCACTGAGAGGTCAAAAGCACTGCAAGCTTTTGCTTCAGATTTCTGTCACCTTTTACAAAAAAAGAAAAAAAAAAAAAAAAAGAAGAAAAATCAAACCCAAACTTGAAAGCTTGATGCAAGAGCCTATCTCTCTGAAATATATTATTAGTAGAATAGGCTGTGGTACGGCCTGAGCATCAAGCTACCTACAAAGACAATGCGTTATGCATCAAAAGATACTACTGTATATGTTTTTGGCATACACATGAGTTAAGTCCATTTTTTTAAATCTAAAGGAAGATAAATTAATGATGGAGTGTATCTAACAGAATGAAAACGTCTTCAAATCCATGACTGTTCCAGTCTGAGGTTGTGACCATTTCAGTTCCTTGTCTTTTTATTTTGCATCGTGAGTGCTGACCTTAAGTGGCCACTGCTGGAAGGTGTGTAACGATAAACTCCGTTCCCCTCATCACCAGGTTCCCTGTCTCATGGCCCGTTAGAGAGAGGATAGTTTGAACTAAGACCTGCCTGAAGCACATCGCTACATGGGAACCCCACCACCCTGCATCAGTGGCAGGGAGTGATGTTTTTTTTGTTGCAAAAACATCACAATGTGATGCGTCTCCACTGATACCAGACAGCACTGGCCTACGGTATCACTGAACTGTACAAGCTCCTGCAGTCCCACACAGGCAAATGGATTCCTGCACTGTATCATGGTGTAAGATAATACAAAAAAACATTGTCCTACCTTGAAGCCCTGAGACACAAAACTGTGGCTTTTGTATGCTATTACCATGGAGAGTGGCTTAGCCCTCTTCCGTCATATTCTGTGGGACCAACCCACGAGGGATTGGGGTGCGGCCAATCATAAAATGTACGGTCTACTATCAAGTGGAACTCAAAGGGCATGACAGGGAAATATAGAACTGCCGTCATGTTCGTCTTAACCCTGGTGTCGTGATTAGCTTCTTGTGTGAGCTCTGACTTCAGTAACTCCCCAAAGTCTTCCCATGCTGCTGCCCTGGCAGGGATCCTCTCCTTGTGTAACCTTATTTTACATTATGCTCGAATGAAAACATCACCTTGTAGCTTCTCCCCGAGTTTAAACAGGACAAAACTAGTATCAATTAGGCGCTGGAAAATGTTTCTACAGATGATGTATTCGAAAGCGAGACCTCTGTGTGTCTTTCTTTCATCGGGTTGCCAGAGGAGAGAAAGGGCTTTGCCTTGTTGATGATTGGCTTGGCAATCATTCGGAAACAGCCGGTGTCACCAACCGAATACACGGACTGGATGGAGTACATATTTCACCTCTTCATGTCATTATACCTATTCATGTCATTATACCAAACGTATTTTATAGTGGGGTAATTTAGCTCATCTAAGTACCCCTGTAATGAAACACTGAAAACATTGAAACTGTATACTCTTTGAGCCCAAATGTCAAAAAGTCACAGCCCAATGAGATTGACAGATGTTGTACCCATTCAAACACAAACCAAAACAATTTCCAGAATGTATGGCACTATCCCATTAGTATTCATCGATCCTAATACTCAATAAAACACGCATTATTTGTTATGAGGTCATGGTGGATGTTAAAGGGGGAACGTATGTCTATGACCCGCACTACTAATCGAGTCACACACTTTGTACATGTCCCATTATGAATATATTATTGGGTACACAGTATACACTTGAAAAAAGACACGCGTTAAGAAGTTGGCCTGTGTCTTGGTGCCCGTGTTCTGTGGGAGTAGTGCAAAGTACATTTAATTGAATCTGTTTGAGCTGTGAATACAGCTGCCATCAATATTGAGCTTTTGTGCTTCGGCGTATCTCATCCCCTTTATTCGGTGTTATTCTTGGTGTTCTACGCTCTTTCCCTGAACCCCTGCACCTGCCTGTAACCATCACCTGTTTGACCTGATGCTGATAAGAAAGGTGACTGAGGGACAGTGAGGAAGTCCAGGTGATGAGACGATCTGTCACACACACCCATCATCTTATGCACCAGTGTAACCTTAGACTTCTGTGAGACACCGGAGGGGGGGGGGGGGGGAGCAGCATCCTTAGCGACTGGGCCCTCTGGAAGAACCTTTCTATCTTTCCTAGAGAAGAGATGACACCGCCGAGATCTTTGCTTCAGATTTTGTTGTCTTCCCCATGCACTTAATGTGATCAGAGAATTAAAATTTCAGCGAGTCATTTAATGAAAGCCCCGAGCCACATGACCGGTGACACCAAGCTAGGGTTTCCTACAAGTCATATCTGCTGCATTCACATTGCAATCCTTCCTTTCTTTTTGTTCCTATCTGAACGCCCCATTCCCTTCACCCCTCCCTCCTTCCAATCCCGTCTTTGTTTAATGTGATCAGGTCGATTTATTATGGGCCATGAGGTCGTTGCGATGTTCTGTAATTGGAGGGGCCGCTGAATTGTATTAATAGGGTCCGTAGCACAGTAAACTAGAGCATTTACATTTCATTTATTTTATTGCGCCACTGTTCATTTCATTTGTAATGAAGCTCTCGTTATGATGGAGGGCATATTTTAATGATCTTTAAATAAGATGAACGAATGTTGCCCTTGACCTGACAGAATTGTTTGATGATATCTGATTTTCTCCCCCTTTGTGTTATTAATTGTAAGACACAGAGTGTTGGAAAAGCATGGGGCTGAACACAGACATTATAAGGACATTATTCAAGCATGTTTTAGCTGATTTAAGGCAGAGGATTAGCCGATCATCACCTCCATCCATCCCTCTCCGTCGTTCCCTGAAAAAAAACATCCCTCCCTCCTTCAATTCTTCCTACTGTCGTTTTATTTTCTCATTTAGCGTAATGAATCAAATAGAGTGAGCTTGTTATGTGCTTTAGTGATTGGATGATCAGTGTTTCAGACCAATCATAAAGCAGCACAGTGCATCATCAAGCAACTTTGCTCTGCCAAGCCACTTCACACTGGAAAATGGGCCGCAAACAAATAATTCACACTCTACACTTGTATCACTTCGATAGTAGTCTGCAGATGCACTTTGCTAATTTGCAAGCAGCGTGGAACACTCCTTAATGGCAAAAACATCAGTTACAAAAGTTTTGGGAGATGCTATGAATACGGTTCTAACAATGGTTCTAATGGTGATGATAAATGCTAGCTACTAAGATTCCTACGAGGCGTAGAAGCTTCTGTATAGGTATGTCTGGTTAGTATCTCGGTACCTCGATATCTGTGGTTGAATCTTAATTGCATCTCCTTGATTCTTTGAGTCCACTCTCCTCCCCTCCTTCTCAAAACCCATTGGACGATAAGGTCAGCCCCTCTGACCTCATCCGATGGGTTTTGAGAAGGAGGGGAGGAGAGAGGAACGTGAGGAATCAAGGAGATGCAATTGTTCTTTTCTCTCCGTCCATATCAACAACCTCGTTTGTTAACGGGAGCGAAAGAGAGCATAATGAGAGGAGGAACGATGAAGTGAGCTGGTATTGTAAGATCAACTGGAAACAGATAATATTGGTTACATCAAGCTGTGCATTTTATGAATGCATGTCTCTGTTTCTTCATGTCTGGACCTATGTGTCTGTGTCTGTGTGTCTGTGCATGTACTGTATGTCTGTGTCAGTGTGAAGTTGTCTGTGTGTCTGTATCTATGCGTCTGTGTCAGTGCTTTTGTTTCTGTGTCTGGGTCAGTGTGCATCTGTCTGTGTGTCTCTGTCTCTGTGTCAGTGTGCATTTGTCTGTGTGCCCGTATCTGTGTGTCAGGGGCTTAAGATACTTTGTCTCATTAATGAGAGGCGTTCAGGTCTCCACTGGGACCTGTGGAAGATAATCTTCTCGTGTTTTGCTATGAAAGCGCTTCTGACCGTAACCGAAGAAACTCACTCAAACCGACGGAGGGCCCGGCTGAATTATTCAGCGTTTACAATCAATTTTACCCCCCAAAACCCTTCCAACCTCACGCCACACACCCCACCTCCCATCATGGGAATGTTGACAATTCCCTGCACATGAGATAGTGTGTGTGTGTGTGTGTGCGTCACAAGTTTCATTAGTGTCATATTCAAGAGAACTGTTGTATTTTTTGTTTGAGGACATTTGTGAAGTGTTTAAATTACAGTCTCTACGTGGCTATTCCTCATGAAACTAAAACAAGACCATGATGTTTTGGATTTTCACAAAGTGTAATCCATAGAAGGGTCCTTTGGAGGATATGTTGACATGTATTTGACATTTGTATCTAAATGCGTAATTGAGAAATAATTAATCCACATTTATGACATTTTGGCCTTACACTGGCCACCTTTAAGACTATAATGTTTCATTTGTAGATGCTACAAAGCAAACATTGGAGTCATATGGAGCTTTTACCGCTTGCTCTGTAATTTGAGTACTATTTTTATTTTAATAACAATTTTCTTACATTTCATTTATGAATATTGAAAAATATGAACATGAAAATATGCCCTTTTTTATTTGGCACATTTGTCGAATATAATGTTAAACATAATGTACAATTAGGGATATCAACGTCCTGGAGTGGGATCTCGGCTACTTTGAGTTATTATCCAATTTGTAAGCATTACCAACAATGAATGTGAAAATGGATTCAAAATGGTCGCCTTCTGCTGGTGATTTGCAGGATGTGCAATGACACAAACATAAGGAGGGCTGTGATTGGTTACATTGCCTACTATGCCAATTGCTCTGTATAAAACTCTAAATCTAGCAGAGATCCCACGCTGGAACTTCGATATGCCCTTAGAGTATTACGCTCAACAATACATAGAACATATTCAAAATTCACACATATATTCTTTAATATTCATAAATTGTATGAAAATGATTCAAATCAAAATACTAACCATATTACAGAGCAAGCGGTAAAGCTTCATATGACACCAACGTTTGCTTTGTAGCAAAAAATGCAATAATGTTTTATTGTCACATACACCTGACAGGTGCAGTGAAATGTTCTGTTTTACAGGCTCAGTCATAGCAGTACAGCACCGTTGACGAATTTAGGGATAAGTGCCTTGCTCAAGGGCACATCAACAGATTTTTCACCTTGTCCGCTCAGGTATTTGAACCAGCAACCTTTTGGTTACTGGCGCAATGCTCTAACCACTAGGATACCTGCCGCCCTTTGAAAAACCTATAGATGAAACATGGAGTCTTAAAGGAGACTTTTGTAAGGCCAAAAATGTCATAAATATATAAATATGTAATTTATGCTTTTAAATACAAATGTCAAACATATGTCAGCAATCCTTCCTCCAAAGGACCCTTCTATGGATAGAATTTTGTGAAAAACCCAAACATCATGGTCATAATTTCATGAGGAATCAATCTACAGTCTCTTTGGCTGTGTTTCTCTGTCCCTCTTACATTTCCTCTTCGTTCACTCTCTAATTCTCTCTCCACAACTCTGCTAGGCTCTGAAAAACACTCTCTGTCGATTTGATTTAGGACGAAAAAAAGAGGGTGTTTTGTTCATTGCACATTAATAACTAGGCTTTTCTCTGTGTGTGTGTGTGTGTGTGTGTGTGTGTGTGTGTGTGTGTATGCGTGTGCGCCCGTGTATGTGTGTACATATGTGCTTGTGTGTGGACGCACCAGTTTATGTGTGTGTTTGTGTACACATGCGTGCGTGTGTGTGGGGGAGAGTGTATCAGCTTTCCAGAGGTATGATTCAGCTCTGACAGGAGTTAGCTATATTATTCTGTACAATAAGCTGCTGTATAATTCTGATGTGGATTACCTCAATTGCAGGTGATAATAGACAGGCAGTGGAGCAGACAGGCCGATACAGGACACCCACTCCTGTGTGGGAAGCCATATTAATTATTTCTTGTGTGCCTGTCGACTGTCCATCAGAGTGGAGGCCAGAGGCCCGGGGGTATGTACTAGGGGGGTGGTAGGGAAGTGGTTACGTTTTGGGAGTGATAAGCTTGTGATTCATTCACTATCGTTTCATCAGGTGATGGATAGACTGTTTGTGTGTGTGTGTGTCTGTGTACGCATGCATGTGTGTGCGCATCTGCACACACTCCTGCGTGTGTTTGTGTGTATGTACCGGTCACAGATACCTCTGATATGCCCTACCGAGCAGGAGGCCTTTGCTATGCGTAATGCAATGCAGTATGCAGGATTCTTTGTCAATGCTGGAATCATGGAGGAATGTGATACCTGGTTTAAGCATGATTAAATTGACACCCCATAGAGTGTCTCGGATACGTTTTTGTGCTCTTGATACTGCGGTCGGCGGCTTATTCAACACTGCTGCCTGTCTCACATTCGTTCAGAGTTTCAGCTGTCATGCTGACATTGCATTGCAATTATAGAGAGTAAGAGGGCGAATGCATTAAGCTCTGTGGGCAGAGTATCAGAACAGCGCCGCTCTCCTGCCTCCACTTTGGGATAAGTTTCCCTTTGATGCTAAAGAGCACAGATAACGCAGAAATCAGCCAAATGAGGTGTAGCGGTCCTGATTCTGTGGGTGTGTCCAGAATGGCACCCTGTTCCCTACTTCTGACCTGAGCCCTATGGGCCCTGGTCAAAAGTAGTCACTATTTAGGGAATAGGGTGGCATTTAGGACGCACATTCTATTCTGGTTCTTCAAGGAATCTCCCAAAACAGGCCTGCTGCTGTACAGCAAGCACTTGGCGCGTACACGGGGCAGACTTCCAAGCCGTTCCTCTACATACTCATCTGTGGACCTCCAAAGGACTCAAAGGTTAAGGCTGGCTTCCTGAACATCTGCTCCTAACATCAAAGCTCTCTGGGCTATTTAAGTGTTTAGTGGCTCCAGGGCTTGGAAATTATGACCAGCATGTTCCTCCATGCTATATTTATTATTTACATAATAATGATGCTGCGATTGTTTATTTTCACTTTGTTCTTTTCCCCTCTTTCCGGATGCACGGCCCCCAGAACAACCACATTTATCAAATGTGTCGTCAACAAAACTGAAATGAGAAATAATTTACTTTGTCAGGCATTTGTATGGTTTTGAGCTTGTCAATGACTGTGTGACCGTGTGTTTGTGCGTGTGTTGCCCAGGTTGAGTAGAATGGCAGGTCTATCCCCAATCAGGTCACCATGTTTCCGTGATGGTTTTATTATTGTCAGATAAACAGGCAGCCAGAATGAGACTAGAACCTGGGAGAGAGAGAGAGAGAGAGAGAGAGAGAGAGAGAGAGAGAGAGAGAGAGAGAGAGAGAGAGAGAGAGAGAGAGAGAGAGAGAGAGAGAGAGAGAGAGAGAGAGAGAGCAGCCACAAAGAGAAGCTTTGTTTATGGCCTTCATTCTTGGCCACACACAAGGCTTAGCAAGAGAGCATTTCCTGTACTGATTCATTCCCCCTTCTGTCGTTTGCGTAACTTGTGCCTCTATTAACAAAAGGGGGGGAAAATCTAAATCTTTCTGTGGCTAAACTTGTTTTTCCATTGACCTTCCCATGTTGCATGTTCAGGATGAGATCCATTTAAGTGTCGACCCATTAGTTATGACTTACTCACCTTAGCTTATTGGAAGATAACTTACAGATGTAGCTGTAGGTAATGACATTTTCAGTGTTGTGTCTTCACTTTCCATTTCCTCTTCCCTTCCCACTATTATGAGTTATGAAGTGGGATCTGTGTTAGCGCCTTGTGCTAATTGAAAGGTGGCCTTGATGTGTGCCTGCAGTTTGTGTGATCTCACAGCATCTGGTTTGCCGAAACCAGGCCAGGATTCAATCTAAGGCGTGTTATAGGGCAGGGCACTTTAACAAGCCTTTAAAGGTCCTTTGCGTTTGAGCTGACATGCACAGCGTCTACAATGAATGCGATCTATGTATGAGAACGTCAGGGGACGTTGTCGGCTGTGGTGACCTATGCTATAATGCGCCTCGGATTGAATCCGGGCCTAAGTGTTAAGCATTTTGACACTTTGCCATATATTAAATCTGCACACTTTTGTATCTCCACCAGGAGTCTCACAGCAAAACATAATAAACTGTAGCCCTGAGAGCCAGCAGGTGGTCTCGCTTGTGCTACATAGCAGCCCATTCTCCTAGTGGACAAAACTGTGTACAGTTACATAATTATTATGTACAGTATGCAGGTTATATGACGTCTTTTCAACCAGAAAACCAATTTACAACAGGAAAATGATGAATGAATGAAAAATGTCAGTAAGACCTCACCTGGCATGTTTTTCCAACTAGGCAGCCTGGTCTCATAGACTAGACGAAACATAGTAAAGCGTAAATCAGGACACACAGAAGAAATATGGAAAGCATATGCATAACCATGGTAGCAATTTAAAGGGCACAGTTTGGAGATTACGGGGAAATTATTAGACTAAAGATGGGGACACAACAGTTCACCTGACACAATACTGAATCCAAACATTGCAATGTGGATTTTATGTGCATTTTACATGTATTGTGCTTTTCTCCGCATTTGCTGATACTCCGCATACTTTCAGTAACATGATTAGAGTATTCTTTGGGGTAGGTGTAACATAAGACAAAAAAAATGACAAGAGTTTGAGTGAGAGGTCTAACTGGTGTTTCCAATTGGCCACACCTCTCCAAAGTGTTCCCAAGTCATTTCAATGCACTTTTATAACTCAAAGAAAAGCCTTCAAATATAAGGTGCTTTTTTGAGCTCTCCGAGGAACTAGAGCAAGAGCATTTGTAGTTGTTTTGTTTGGAACAGAGCCCTTCATCCGGGCCTTTGCACAAACAATAGCAGTAATTGTGTAATCTGAAAACAGTCCATTATAAATTGCAATGTGGGTCAGGTGGGCATAATTTGAAAGCTTGTTCTATTGCCAACATGACTAGCTAAAATATAAAATATAATCTTCCAGTGTCAAGCCTTCACAAGGCAATTCAGAGAAGCAGGTCGTAATTGTGGTGCGCAGAGAACAGAGTCAACTGCATTCAGATGTGTAGTCCGCAGCAAATCGTCTTTACAATACAACAAACATAGACTCATTCTGTTCAGGAGAACCCGAGCTAGCGTTAGCGTTAGCCACCTAGCTAACGTTAGCCACCTAGCTAGCGTTAGCCACCTAGCTAACGTTAGCCACAAGAAATTGGAATTTGTAATATATGATACGTGCTTCAAATGTGTAACATTTTGTAGGGATTGCAATTAGTACGGTAACATATCATACTAAATGTATCATGGACATCCACAAATTAATACATACAATACCAAACGTACATATCATACTAGAGATTTACATTTACTATGTTACGTCTACCCCTGCATCCAGGTTGAGCTGGGATGTAATGATCAATGTGGGGACTTGATGGACAGTGTGGTCACATTTGCCTAACAGCCCTGCTACAAGAGTGAATGTGCTTTATTAGCTGAGATGATGATGACACGTGCAGCCCATGCATCCCTGGGGTGGCTCTCTATATTTGGGCCCAGGCTGTGTGACAGCACCACAGCAGCCTCTCTCTCTCTCTCTCTCTCTCTCTCTTCGTGTGTGGGCCTCCTTGTTTTGTCATATTTTTCAAAGTGTTTAGGAATCATCTGCAACACTCTAACCTCAGCATGTCCTCTGGCGAGTAGCACATAAAGAAAACACACATTTACAAGGCCACGAAAGATGCCCCTGTTCTGTTTAGGGGTAAACACACGCACATACACAAATGCACATCGCACAAAAACGTATATACACTGCTTGCAGTTTTGAGTTTCTTGATTTGATTCATGTCAATGGATTATGATTGGTACAGTTGTAAGTAAAAAATGGTTGTGCAGATTGCATTTCTCCTAAATTCCAATGAAAATAGCACAGTAAGTGACCCAATGGAGATTGACAATGTTACTGATGTTATGATCTATCCCACTTTTTGTGTATGAATACTTTATACTCAGTGTCTGCTTGAAGTTTATCTTACTTGGCACATGTTGGTCAGTATCTTTCACATCCACATATTGTAGCCTACTATGTTGAAAATATGCAATGGTTGGCCCAGTGTCAGCAACTCTCCTTTCCTCTCCTCTCCTCTCCTCTCGTCCCAGATGCCCTCTCCTAGGTATCGTTGAGATGAACACCTGAGACCGTTTCCATATGATGCACAGTGGCATTTGGGGAGAAAAGCCAGAAACAAGGCGGACTGTCTCACTAATGGGACACTTAGCCGTCTGGGCTTATGTCATCCTGTCCCAGCACGGAGCATCCAATAGCCTTGCCTCCCCTCGCCTCCCCTATCTCAGCCATCCAGTCCCACGGCACGCAGATCGATCCTGCGGCCAGCAACCCTGCCGGCGGTCACGGCTCAGGCAACCGGAGATGTCAAGGCCCTGAGGTGTCCCCCTCATCGTCTACGAACTCCCCCACACACAACCTACCACACCCTGCCACTCTTGGCCCGACCTTGACCTAAGTCCGGATAACCTAGGTCCAGGACTTTGTTGAATTGAGTTGGGATTGTGACAGAATAGCTAGCTAAGATTGTTTCAGACCCACTGGGAACAGACATCAGTTCAGCATCTAGTTCCCATTTATCTTTGGTTGAGTTTTCAACTAACGTGAAATCAACATGAAATCAACCAAACATTTCACCCTGTCATTGGATTTAGGTAAACATTTGGGTGGGAAAAAAAAGACATTCCACATTCATTCAATGTCATCACATGACATTTTTGGGTTGAAATGACATCAACCAGTTTTTGCCCAGTAACTTGTCTTGAGTGCAGACTATACTTCCAAATTCTCTTCCAAATCTGGATGAATCAACACTTCAATAGATTTGCTGTTTTATCTTGATGCGGAACAGAGAGGCATACTAACACCAACAACACGTATGTTCAAAAGCATCTACGCTGTACTTTATCGACAAATATGTTTAACACAAGCCGCTTATTCACCAACACTCATAAAAGGTGTGTCGTCGTGGAACAGCTTGGCTCAGTTGAGTCATGACGTCTCATGTTGCATGGGGACTCTTGGCCCTACTGTGAACCACGATCTGTGAAAGGGGATGTGTTCAAGCGGAACCTCCACCTCTTCCCATCATCTTCATCTAATATTGACGCTCTGTCTTCTGAGCAAAGCCTCTATAGCGAGGGGTCTGAATTAAAACGATGCGGGCGATACTGGTGCTCATATGCATAAGGCCTGATGAGAAAGGAGAGGGCTTCCTCGAAATGACCAAGCATGGCTTGCTTGGTGTTGCATGTCAGCTATGATCAAACAATCCCCATCCATACGTAATATCACAGAGGTGCATGGCCAATGACAGCGGAACACAATACAGGACTATGGCTGGCGGTAGAAGACCTGACATAGAGTCACATGGAACATGCATGAGTTCAGGTGTCACGATGAAGAACGAAACTCCCAGGATCCACTTTATTTCTTTAAGTGTGACCTTAAAATAAACTACTGAAATAGGGCTGCAGTACATCCCGAGTCAGAGAGATCAGCGACACGCACACACACACACACGCGCGCGCACACACACACACACACACACACACACACGCGCGCACACATGCACACACACACACACGCGCGCGCACACACACACGCACATGAACATGCACATGCGCACACACACACACACACACACACACACACACACACACACACACACACAGTGTACTCATGGAGCACACCTAAGAAATACAGGATACGAAGCGTTGATAGACTGCAAGTCTTGAAGTTTGTTATCATCTGGACAGAATACCAAAGCAGTTATTGTGGGGGAAAAAGGAGGCTGATGCTATAACAGTGTTGTTTAGAAAAATAGAACCATACACAAAACGTGTGGTGAAGGCAGGCAAGTCTTTTCTTTTCAGTTGTGTTGTATTTTAATATCTCCATTATGCAAAGCTTACTAAAACACTGTGTGTGGTCCTGGCCTCTTCCATCTGGCCACGGTGGCCACTTTGTTGACTTTTGACTTCGCTCTTCAACATTGGCCAGTGTTGCTTATAATAAAGCCGCGTTACGAAAACATTTAGGAGCCCTGACATGCAATGACAAGTTCCAATATCAACAAGGAGATATGACAACAAGGGCACCCGAAGCTCCCCTTGCTATTGCACGCATAAACAAACATTAACAAATGAAATGAAGTTTACTGCGACTTTATGGGGTCTATATTTCGTCATTCTATTTCGGGGATGACTTTATAAACCTAGGAAATTCCCTGAGAGAGAAAGAGTCATTGGCATAGGTGTTTTGGGGGGGGGGGGTCTACTGTGTCTGAGTACTTGAGTGACAATGGATCTTACTTTGACTACACCGTATTTATCACTAAGAACATACAATAAGTCAGTTGCTTACAGAGCTTATTCTCTTCAACCCCGGTGAGTAAGGCCACACAGAGGAGGAAATGAGCAGGTTTAAAACAGCTCAGACAAGAGTCCAGTGAGTCCTTTACTTACGAATGACAGGTACGCTATTGTGGTTTCAGTTTGGCATTTACTGTATGTGGGGCATGGTGAGTACTAAAATAATCACTAATCATATTTCTGCTTTTTTTTGCAAAACAGCCCGTAATGCTATGAGTGTCAAAAAGCATCAAAAGGTTTTTACGACACCTAAACTGACACACCGGGCAATGAATTCTGGTGTTATAATTCCACATTCTTTATGTCCTATGTAAGAATGAGCCTGGATGGCTTGGTGCCATACACTCGTGTCTCTCTCGCTCTCTCACTCTCTTGCTCACTCACTCACTCACTCACTCACTCACTCACTCACTCACTCACTCACTCACTCACTCACTCACTAATGGCTTTAGCATCCATCCCTCTCTCGCAGTACAAACTTTGAGCCCATACCGTCTCCCCTCTGGAGAAAACCAGGGGAGAGAAATATCAGTGTTGTGGGTGCTAATCATGTCGAGTGGTTTAAGCTTTTATAAACAATGTGTAAAAATTAGGCCATGCTAACAATCTGGTAATTCAGTAGCTGCCGCAGAGCTGCCACTATTCCATTCGGGGCGGGGATTATGAATGTGTCTGCGAAGCCGTTGCCCTCTTAATGTGGGGCCCATGATATTACAGCTGCTCACAATTAAAAAGGACTACCTTCAACCCGCAAAAGCTCCGCCAACGTAAATAAACGGTGGGACAGCGGAGGTGGGGCATGGTAAGCGCTGCAATAACACGGCTGATTTGGACATCTGGTGTCGTACCAGAAACGTCTCTTCCAAGATTTTGACGTAATGAATGAATGAATGGGTCTTCACCCGGGCCTGATGAGCTCACTGTATCAGGCCGCTTCCATAGAAATATAAAACAATACAATGGGATTATCAGTTCTAGTCATTCTATTTCTATGGCTGCATCCCTGCTCATTCTCAGGGGTGATCAGCAGGGCCGTGTTGTGGTGAGGTGATCTAGGTCAGAGTGGTGAGTGATGTGAGGTCTCACCTCAGTGTTAAACACCACCATACTGGAGCTGACCTGGTGCTAGTGCAGGCTCAATTTGAGTCACCTGCCTATGCTGTTAAAGGATATTCTGTTAAACAAGAACAATACGTCTATGTATGGACTATGTATGAGTAGATGTTTGAGAGTCTATCTTCTCCTCTCCTCTCCTCTCCTCTCCTCTCCTCTCCTCTCCTCTCCTCTCCTCTCCTCTCCTCTCCTCTCCTCTCCTCTCCTCTCCTCAGAGAATAGTGTTTGACCGAATGTGCATCAAGACATTGTTCAGTAATTGGAAGTGGTTGTCATGGAGTAACACCACTGACTCACAGGTCTCCATAAGACTTATACAATATTCCTATACAATGATTGGACGTGACCTCCGTACGAATCACCACTTTCTTTTTGCCTGAAGCATAAATTCAGTATTTTTACAGCACCTTTTCAACATAATGACCCCATACACTTTACTAATGATGCATAGCAATCCAATGGGTATAGTGACAAAGTCATCATTGCCGAAACAATGGGAATATCCACTGTTTGACACCACTGCGTCCCCCACAGACGGTAATCAGTAATCAATCTGTCTGGATACATAGTTTGGTAACCTTGACTTTCTAGATAAAGTTGCACCTGTCAGAGAGAAAGGTCAGCTCCAGATGTTAATTAACCTGGAGGGGAATTAAGTAACTAGGGGTTTAGGCTTGACATTTAGCCAAGACACTAAGCCCATACATGGCACAGTGAGCATTATATATTTAGACTGCTATATCGTTTCCATGTGCTGGAAACAATGGGCCGAGCTGATACCAGTATGATACACTGTCTGATGGTGATTGATGCAATCCCTTCTTGAAACAGGTAATAAAACTGTGATATACTGGAATAACATGTTTCGCCTTTGTCATAATGATTTCTTAATGTACGCCTCTCACTATCTCAGTTAAACATATTTAGTGGTAGAACTTCTCTCAGTGTCTTTGTTTTCCTTTGTGACATTGATAAAGAAGATCATATCTAGATCGTGAGTGCCTCCTGCTGTGTGGAATGCTTTGTGAAGGTGCTCCTGGGGCACCTGTCCGGACTGGTACACAGGTGAGATATCCACACAGACCAACAGCATACAAAGCAGCAATGCTTAGGCTACACAGAGTATAAAGCAAGCATCCGACATTCTAGCGACTGCACGCTCTCACTTTAAACAAAGTACAACTTATACACTGTAGGCTTTATATATAAGGCATAAAGGGTTCAAAAGCACGACAGAAATGCGTCACAAATCATAGACACCCTGCAGAGCAGAAGGTAAAGGAACACAGTGGCATGTAATCTAGGTGGGAATAGGATAGATACAAACGTATAGTAAGGCTGAGCATCAACAATGATTATATGTAACTGCCTAGTCAAAATTAAACAGAGTTAACTGTCTATAGTACTGATATTTAAACCCTGATTGGCCCATATGAAAATGGAAATCACTCGCCACATGTAAGCTACAGGGTTTCCAGTGGAAGTATTCACACTTGTTTTCCTTCGGGTTAGTGGTGGACATGGACATGAAAACTATTGAGGTTTACATTTTGTGGTTATTCTCGTTTTTTTACCTGTTTTCAGTGGTGTAAAATATTTTTTTAAAAATTACTTTAAAATTACTTTAAAGTACTACTTTTACATATCTGTACTTTACTTTACTATTTGTATTATTTTACTTCACTACATTCCTAAAGAAAATCATGTACTTTTTACTCTATACATTTTCCCTGATCCCCCAAAAGTACTCGTTTTGACACTTAAGTATATTTTAGCAGTTACATTTCCTTTTGATACTTAAGTATATTTAAAACCAAATACTTTTAGACTTACTCAAGTAGGATTTTTGCTCGGTAACTTTCACTTTCCCTTGAGTCATTTTCCATTTCGGTGTCTTTATTTTTACTCAAGTATGACAACTGGGTACTTTTTCCACCACTGCCAGTTTTCCGGCATAATTTCATGAAAATTCAGTAACAGGCACGAGTCCTTCCTCCAAGAGGGCTTCTTGTCTAAATGCTCCTTACATCACACTCCAATGACGCCATTTCCAACGGTGTGTGTATGTGTGTGTACAAGCAAGTATGCAAACATGCCTCAGTACCTACAACTGTTTGCATGCGTTTGTACGTGAG
Organism: Oncorhynchus mykiss; assembly: GCF_013265735.2. Classification (NCBI taxonomy): domain Eukaryota; kingdom Metazoa; phylum Chordata; class Actinopteri; order Salmoniformes; family Salmonidae; genus Oncorhynchus; species Oncorhynchus mykiss. The sequence goes on from NC_048567.1 coordinate 32,083,736, forward strand.
TGTATGTGCACGCGTTTACCTCTGGAACACACCGTGCACAGCCTTTGAGAACTAATTTGGCGTGCAGGGCAGTATGGCCTCAATAGGGCGTGCGGGAGGGATGCACAGGAAGCCGCCAATTTACGTTGCCCAAACCTTCCCAAGCCGTTGGCCTGATCTGAAGCATGCTGTGGCTCAGCCGTCGCCCGCTGTCCCACTCATTTCACTTCTCATGGTCTGAAAACGAGCCTGTCATTAGTGGTTTTACCCTGTGACGTGGGGAGACAGGGGGAGAGGAGATAGCGGTTTGGAGAACCCCTCCCTCCTCCCTCCCCCTCTCCCCCAAGGCGCTACGTGTATGACCCTCGCATCGCCATCTGGTCTACATTGGGGACTGCCACTGTCATCTGCTCATAATTAGTGTCACCTGCACATTGCGCAGTGCGATAAACACTCAGAGTTACCAGCAGCGGGCCGGGGCGCGTGGCGGTGCTTGTTAAGACAGCCCCAGTGCTGGTGGGAAAGAAAGAACAGAGAAGGGAGAGATAGAGGGAGAAAGGAAGAGAGAACGCGTTCTCAGGGTGTAATGGAAAGGCTCAGGCCATCACACAGTGATTATATAATTATGTGCCTCCTCGCATGTTGCAACCCACAGACACGACTGACTGGTGAAAAGGACCAAGCATCTCCAAGCAGGCTGTGCATCTAACAGCGCCTCTCTGACCACGACCATGGCAGATAGGTTCAAGTCAGCAGACCTGACAGTGTGTCAAGTCTGAGATGAAGTTTGGTGCCTGTTTTCTCAAGATACATAAGTGTTTGTCTGAATTGAATTTCAGATATGTGGTAGTTTTGTCTATTTGTTTAAGTATGCATTTGGGACTTCCATTTGAACTTTTGACTCAGGATGTATTTCAATTTTCAGTAGCAGAACAAGCTTATCTGTGGAATACTGTTTGTGGAATATTTTTAAGAGTTAAGGATTTTTTATCAAGGTGAATCTCATGATATTAGCTCACTGTCTCACATAATTATATTTGTCCTCTTTCTACAATGTATTATCAAAGATCAAAATGCAATGGTCAAATTCCTACATTGTGGTCTCTCAAAATGCTAAAATATTTTGTAGACCACATTCCATGTTCTTGGTGACCATCGTGTCCCAGGTCACAGGCAGCACACAAGGTTACCCAGTCACTCATATGTTTACACTTCCAAATCACTGACCTTTGCTTACACAGGAAACTCCTCTGGCCTCATATACAGTATCTCAGTGATAAATGCTTCCCCTCAAATATTTAGAACGGGATCGGAAAACCACAATAACATACTAGTTTAAATAGGCCCATCGAAAAAGAAGTGGCTAGTCAGATAACATCCCTTTTTTTAAGTCTGGGGAAATCCTTTTCACACGCAGGGGAGGTGAACAATTTGACTAGTCCGGGAGAGCTCTAATAATGTTACAATCTCTTCATTTCATTACTGCGTCACTACTTTTTCTGCATTACGATAAAAGAAGGGAAAAGGCTTAAAGGTGCTAAACACACTTCCACTGCTTTGTCATTACCTGACATCTAATAGCAGGTTGCAAACACAGTCTTTCCTCTTAGCAATTATATACGTACTACTATGTAAATCCAATAATCACTAATGTCTTACGAACTCTAGGGCAACATAACACCAGTCACGAGTCCCCATCTGTTGTGCTGTTGCGCGGGTGCGTTGAGTGGCCGGGGCACGCTGGGACCAGCGGTATAATATTCATGTATTTTCCTTGTAATTTGGGGAACGGGGAAAAATGCCCTGATTGTAGTTCCTAAACTGTCCCCAGTGGTTTGTGAGAAGCTGATAATTGTGAGCTGGATAGATGTGTATATCGAATAGTTTACAAAATGAAGCCAGCTGTGTTTCCCCTGCATGCTGTGGCTTCCTGACACGCATCATTAAACCTTATTAGCCACTTCCTTTAACAGAGATGCTCGCCCCATCTTCCACCCCTCATATTAACATTTTCTGTCCCTCCAACTGGAAATTATTTGCTTTATTGTAGAGTATCAACTCGGTCGTAGTTTTCTGACGCAGCGTAATTGGTACTTTAGAGGATAATCATGGCTAAGGACTGTGGCGATGGCTTGCTGCAGATTGGGGTCGTTGTGTTCTGAGTTCTCTCCTTTCATCTCCCTGTGTACTTTTTCATCTCACCACTCTATCAATCTGCTACCTTTTCCCATAGGTCCCCTCCTCTCCTGTGTTCTCCCTGCTTCTCACAGCCCATTAGCTTTGTAATGGCTCATAGAGAATCAATTGGAAATGATCACAATAAAAGGTAAATATGAAAGGGTGGAAGCTGCATTGCTCTTGAGCCTGCGCGTGCGCACGCAGGCACACACGCCAGTCAGAAGCAGACTGTGTTCTACTGACACCACAATCTGGTGTCAAATGGCAGATGATTTGTAGTATAGCGGCTGTCAGGAAAGTCTTTGGAATGGGACAATGTTCAGGATGTCAGAACACTTTGGAATTAAAAAGAAAAGCTACAACGTATAAACCAAGATGACCCATTCCATGAAACGAATGAGAGCGACAAATTGACTGTTAGGTGAAAACTACATGTAGGTGGATGTGTGAAGTGGATGAGTGATTGACTAGAATGCTGTAGTAATATACTACGCTGCATTAGTGGACGAATGTGAATTCTAGATGTCGTCTGTCGCTGAAGGTTACCAAATGAAAGCCAGGCTTTGAGAAGCCCATGCTGTAGAGATGATGTACTGCAGGACGAGGAGGGCTGGCCTTGTTGATGTAAGAGCAAGTTGTTGAAATAATTACTCCCATGTACCTGGGTGGTCCCTCTGAGAATAGTGTGTGTGTGTGCGCGTGTGTACATCTGTGGGAGAAGAAGGGGCTTAGTAGGGGGTGGTGGGGGTGGTGGGGGTGGGGGTGATGTTTATGATTGATAGCTTCATATGCAGAGAGATATAACAACAGCAAAGGCAGTGATGATATTAAATTAGAGCTGTTAACCCCTCCAATGCTGGATAGATTGATGGGGACATCTTACAATGGGGCCCTGTTAATGGGCAGGGAGGCCTCTGAATGGCTGGGAGAACAAGTGATGTAAAAAGTGACAACAAAACCACTCGAGCGATAAGTTACTGAGATGTCATAGGGTCATTTGTCACAGGGTCACTGTTTGACCTCAAACGTGGTCTCAAAATCAGATTTGACGTTTATTGCAAACAATTATGGGACTAGGTCTTGTTAAATTAGGTATTTTACACAGTCATACTCAAAATACAATTACAAGAATAAGGAAGAACCTGCCTGTGCACGGTATACTGAGACCTCTACTGTTTGTGGAAAAACAAGGATTCTGATATCTCGTGTGATCGGTGAAGACCATTTGTTCCGTAAAACACCTTTAGTCAGAGTTCATCTGGGGAAGAGGCTTATTTGAACCTAAATGTGTCATGAAATCATATTATCTCAACTGTTTTCTATATTACCTGCCACTCCGACTATGAAAACTAGTATGAGTGTTATGCCAAACTTTTGATTCTTGATTGGACAAACAGATTCATGAGTCACATGACAACAGAGAGCAGTGAAAAGGGATATTTTTCCTCCTTTTCTCGGAGAGGAACCCCAGATGCCCTTGAAGCTTTGTCGAGTGTGATTTGTAAATGAGATAGTAACACAGACCCTTGGTATTTCTCTTAGGTGCCCCGGTCATCAATTAAATAGTGACAATAATAAATGTATACATTCAGAGCCATTTCACCCAGGTGACAAATGATTTTACCCTTGAGCTATTGACATTGTCTGGGAATAAGCTGTGTCTGTCCCTGTTGTGTGTTCTGCCTGAGACCCCCCCCTCTTTTCCTCAGCTGCCTGCCGCACAGAGACAGAGGGGGTCCGACGACCCGGCAGGCGCATATTCATCATGGACATTGGTGCATGCATACAGTACACACACAAGCACACGCACACCAACATGAGCACAACGTATCACCCTCAGCGCACAAGCCTTTGGTCGTGTTTGTTCAAAAGACCAATCCAAGGAGGAGCTACTAGATCAATCTCTTAACTTTTAATGGGGTTTGGATAGATAATGGTACAATATTCATTCTGAATTCACTGATAGCCTCTTTAGATTGGGGGTAATTGGGTCTTTTGCAAGGCCCTTTATACACTGACTGAATATAAAATGGTGAGTCCTCGTTAGGCAAGACTTGAACATTGACCACGCCTTAATCAAAAGAGATCTAGTCGCTGTAACATGAGGGTCTCCATCTCGCTGCCCCCCTCCATTTCCCTCCCAAACTGTATTTCCACAAACGTCAAGATATGTTTTTTTTTGTTGCACCATAGCTGAGGCAAGTGAGCCACCGTACTGTACATACAATATCAATAGCAGTAATGTATTCATCTGGAATACAGCATATTGTGCCTCTCTTCATCACCACCCACTTCTCAAGAACACTATAGGAAGGGACTGGAATGTAGTGACAACCAGCACTCCCCTACCCTCTCTCTTAATTTTGACCATCCGAATACAGAGCTCTTGCCAAGAATCGCTATTTATATGGTGGAATGTGGTATATATGGTGGACTGTTGGAGCCCACATGCATCATTGGCCGTGTACTGAGCTTAAGCTTTTTTTTCCCACTGGGCATTTTGAATTGGTACGTTTGTACATTCGAAGTGTTGATTATTATTTCCACTTTAATGTGTCACCTGATTCATTCAACCAATTGGGTGAGTAATGGGATACTCTTATGAGGTAGAAAACAATACGCTGCTGAGGGATTGTACCTTCGGAATGATCGATCAATAGATGTGGTTTTATCTGAAAGGGGGTTAACATATTTCAATAATGTAATTTTCATGGGGGGGGGGGGGGGGGGGGCAGGTCACACGGTGAGTGCAAAGGGCAATAATGTGGGAGTATGTGAGCTGAATCGGGGCGTATGCTAAGCAAATCAATAAAACATTAAAGGCAGCATGTAGAGAGCAGCCCATTCGGTACCTGTCTGCCAAGGGCAATGGTCTAGCCACTCAGAAACGAGAGAAGGATTGAAGTTGCTGGGCTTGAGGAATGCTCTGGCACTAACATAATTGGAAGGTAGTTGCCTTATGACTACAAATTGGGTTTCTGCGCTTCATCAATAGGCATTTTGACATGCGGCGTCCATCACGGCGTGCATCTCACTCTCGCCGCGCTGAACAGAAAACGAAGTGTCCCAATAATTTCATTAAATCTCACCCCCCCCCCCCCCCCCCCCTTCCACCCCCAGCAACCTCCTTTATTGTTGGACAAGAAAAGCAATATGGTATAATTAAGTTTGATTGGGGAGCGTGTTTCCTGTGCGATCTGGAGATGAACGATGTTACCATAGCGACGTGCATCTGTGACCACTGGTGCGTGAAACATAAAGCGGGGCGGGCTTTAGACAACAGAAGACATCTGTTAGCCGAGTGTATCGACACTGACCCGATGTGATAGACGAAACTAATGGCGCTTAAATGACTCCTCACATCATTTGTTGTTAATCTGCCGTTGAAGTAAAGAGGTAGAGGCTCAGGTTGGCCGAGTTTGACCCTGTAGGCCACTAGGGCACTTACCTCAACTAGGTAATCACTGGTGTGCTCTAAACAGCTAGTGTATGTGTCAGCAAGCAGCGCCAACATAGGCCGCTAAAATCACCTTGGCTGTGCGGAGTAGTGGATAGGGAACTGCATTAATGAACTATATGGTCCATATTTATAGACCACAAGAGAGTATGTAACATCATGGAGAGAGGGCGTGACAGTGGTCTCTTAACATACTTAAAGGGCTAATCAAATTCTGTCAGTCGTTTTCATGCCTTGAGAGGGTACTAATGTCGAGCTGTGTCCATGTACCACTGCCTTTATTCCGGACTATCCATCCAAACGGTAAGCAACACACCTGGTAACGTTTCTGCTGTCAAATCTCATACACCCGAGTACTTCTCTGCAGCTGCCCACCACAACATCTATTTTCTGCGATTTTACATTCCATTTCTCCGGTACAGTTGAGAACAATGGCTGGGAACAGCACCTTTTGTACTATTAAAATTCCTTTTATAAGCGTTAGCACGAGACCTGGTTGTATTCCCGCGAGAACTCGCTGGAACACAGACAACGCAGGAAGCTAATTTCAATCTGTGTTTTAGCGACTTGCAGGGGATGGCCAAGCAGGCAACGAGTGACAACTCAAGTGTTCTCTTTTCCCAAACTTGAAGTTGTGTACAAAGTAAGAGAAATCAACAACAACAAAAAAACATAGTGCACAAAAATAGTACATAAAGGTCTGTAAATTAATTAAAGTAAAACTGTTGAAGTAAAACTCCTCAAGCATTGATGCATGCATTACTGCGGTCTACATAGCATAACAGGCACCACTCCAGAAGTTAGCTCAAGCCATAATGTTAGCATACAGAATATAAAGGCCAGTTCCAAATATCTGAGGTCGCTAGGTTACAAAGATACACGCATATGATCAAGGATCGATTCTTAAAATGTTTAGCAAATTAGCATGATACGTTTTAAATATATGCATTTTAAATAGAACATTCTCGTGTAACATTTCAACCTGGGAAATCTGCTGGATGGAGGTATATCACCCAACACGCCCCTCCATTTCAGGACAATAGGACATGCCAATTGGCATCACGCACAAGGCACCAGAAATGAGCTGCTTCATCTGGGAGAGGAAGTGTGTCCATCTGATGAATGGGCATGTGGCTGAACTAAATTTTACACACTAGTTGTAGTCTCACCCATTAATTTCTAATGACCGGTCCTTTTTGGCCGGGAACACCACAGGTGTACAAAAGTTAAATAAACACCCAAAATGTAATGGAAATCATCAAAATGTATTTTGTGTGTTCAGATGCCCTGTGTGGACAAAGTCATGAAACCTTATAACAATCAGATTAAATGAACGACATTTTTCAGAGAAAAAACGTGTAAATCGGTCCAATTCGACCGGAACACAGCAGGAGAGTGTGCAGTGTGCAGTTTAGAACGAATATATGCAACAATTCAATAAAGGTGTGACTTTGATACTTGAAATATACAGCCTGCGTTTATTAGACGAAACCGCAGATGAGAAGGTGGAAAGCTGCAAGTTCCTCGGCGTACACATCACTGACGATGTGACATGGTCCACTCACACAGACAGTGTGGTGAAGAACGCGCAACAGCGCCTCTTCAACCTCAAGAAATTTGGCTCGGCCCCTAAAACCTTCACAAACTTTTACAGATGGCCAATTGAGAGCATCCTGTTGGGCTGTGTCACCGCCTGGTACGGCAACTGCACCACCCGTAACAGCAGGGCTCTCCATGGGGTGGTGCAGTCTGCCCAACGCATCACTTGGGACAAACTATCTGACCTACAGCATCCGATGTTACAGGAAGGCCAGAAAGATTATCAAGCACATCAACCGCCCGAGCCACGGCCTGTTCACCCCGCTATCATCCAGAAGCCGAGGTCAGTACAGGTGTATCAAAGCTGGGACCGAGACTGAGACTGAAAACCAGCTTCAATCTCAAGGCTGTCAGACTGTTAAATAGCCATCACTAGCGGGCTACGACCCGGTTACTCAACCCTGCACCTTAGAAGGCTGCTGCCCTATATACATAGACTTGGAATCACTCACTTTAATAATGGAACACTAGTCACTTTAATCATGTTTAAATAATGTTTACATACTGCTTTACTCATCTCATATGTCTATACTGTGTTCTATTCTACTGTATTTTAGTCAACGCCACTCATACGTTGCTCAATCTAATATTTATATATTTCTTAATTCCATTCTTTTACTTTCAGATGTACGTGTATTATGAATTGTTAGATACTGCTGCACTGTTGGAGCTAGGAACATAAGCATTTTGCAACATCTGCTAATTGTGCGTATGTGACATTTGATTTGACTTGATTGGCCACGAAAGTTTGGTGCAAATAAATGTTACAGTGTGAAGGATAGGGATATTTAGCTGTGCGGCTACATGTGACTGTCACACAGCCATTGAGTTGGAAATGACCAGATTTGAAGGTGAAATATCCCTTAAAGACCAACAGTAAAAGGCAAATGACAGCCCACTTGGAGTTTGCCAAAAGGCACCTAAAGGACTCTCAGACTATGAGAAACAAGATTCTCTGGTCTGATGAAACCAAGATTGAGCTCTTTGGCCTGATTGCCAAGTGTCACATCTGGAGGAAACCTGGGACCATCCCTACGGTGAAGCATGGTGGTGGCAGCATCATGCTGTGGGGATGTTTTTCAGCGGCAGGGACAAGGAGACTAGTCAGGAAATAGGGAAAGATGAACGGAGCAAAGTAGAGAGAGATCTTTGATGAAAACCTGCTGCAGAGGGCTTAGGACCTCAGACTGGGAGTGAAGGTTCACCTTCCAGCAGGACAACGACCCCAAGCACACATCCAAGACAACTCAGGAGTGGCTCCGAGACAAGTCTCTGAATGTTGAGTGGCCCAGCCAGGGCCCGGAGTTACGCCAGATCAAACATCTCCGGAAGAGCCCTGAAAATAGCTGTGCAGTGACAATCCCTATCCAACCTGACAGAGCTTGAGAGGATCTGCAGAGAAGAATGGGAGAAACTCCCCAAAGGTGTGCCATGTTTATAGCGTCTTACCCAGAAGACTAGAGGCTATAATCGCTGGGTCGCAAAGGGTCTGAATACAGTACTTATGTAAATGTAATATTTCCGTTTTTTTATTTTTCAGATATGGGCTAACATTTCATTACGGGGTGTTGTGTGTAGATTGATGAGAATTAGAAATGTTTTATCCGTTTCAGAATAAGGCTGCAACGTATCAAAATGTGGAAAAAGTGAAGGCGTCTGAATACTTTCCGAATGCACTGTATGTGGACATCCCATTGCTCCCAAGGGACTCAAGAGGATTATGTCAAGTAAGTCATGGCCTGTCCCCTTTAAACATTTTGTTTAGTTCGGATATCAAATAAGTTCCTTAGTGTCTGCGTCTGTCTCTGATAAACACAGACCTTAACACGAGACAACAGGAAGAGACTCACATAAAGTGCTATCTTCTGTCTAGTTTGATGTGCCATGATGTCCAGTTTATGGACTTTGGTTTTTTGTTTTGTATTTGTGTAAACTTTTTTTGTCCCAGATGTACACAGATAAGCGACTGTTTAGTTTACTGCTTGTTCAGGCGTCCTCTCGTCTGTTATTGCAGCCGTAATGACAAACAATAATAACGATAACAATATTTCATCAGCAAAATGATTGGCCTAAACAGAGAGGAGAATTTGTGATGCTAGCTGTGGTTTACACTCACTTGAGGTTGTATGAGGCCAGTTGATTGTGATGTGTAATTTGGCCTCAGTGAAGCACTCACCATCTCCCTAGTCACCATCGATGAGACAAGCCAGCTGAAAGTGACAGTTCCCCCTTCATTGGCTGAAAAAGCTTTTTAAAAAAAAGCTTATTTTTTTTAGTTTGGAGACAAGGAAAATGTTTAAGCCTATCCCCATTCTCTTTCTGCCCGTTTATCCTTTTTTGTTGTTGTTACTGGGCAACCAGTAGGATCCTTTCTATAGAGGCCATCTTGGATTCGATATGGCTGGTATTGCTGGTATTTCCCCACCCAAAAGGTAAAACAATTAACTTCTCATTTTAGAGGCATATTTCTTTAAAATTGGACAGTCTGGGAGTCTGGGAGTAATAAACCTAAGTGCTGGAATGAAGAAAAAGCTCCTTTTAAAGTCATCTACCTTGGGGAGCACGCCACTGGAAACTCTCAGGCTATTTCTAATACATGAAAACAGCTAATTCATCCTATCCAACACATGTTACAGCAGCAGGTAAATGAAGACAAAGTCACTGTGGACTGAGGGTACATGCTTCTTATTACAGGGACTTGATAAACTCCAGCCTAAGCTTTATAAATGGCTTATTGGGAAGCATGGGAGAAAGTTATTCACAATAAGCCTGTCACTTTACCAAAGAACTGAGCGGGAGAAATGGTGGCTTAAGTTAAGGGAGGGGTGTCCCTTTCTGTCCAATGAGGTAATTTCTAGACAATATTTCTGCGCATTTAGGGGACCTTTTTTGGCTAACTAGTGGCAAAAAAAATGTATAGCCTCTTTAGAATATCCTTGATGTGTCTGGACAGGGATTATTTGTTGGTCTGATCATGTTTTGGATGTCACAAACAGTTTGTAGTGTGGCCTAAATACAGGAAAAAGCTTACCTGTCACATCAGTATGAAGTTATGTATAATACTATATATTTCTTATGAAGCACAGCTTGGTAAAAATATTGAAACAACAAGTTTACAGTATCTACATATAAAATACATCTCTACCACGTCTACCACTTCAGAACATTTTTGAGAATTCAAAGCACTTTTGGCTTCACTCACACACAATACACAATAAGTGTACAATACACACGTTTACTAGGCATTTTCTTTAGTCCCTCTGTTTCCCTCCTATCAGCATGACAATGACAAAATTAATGTTTATTGCCGTGACGGAGAGAAGCGCACTAAAAAGTGTTGTGGAAGATTATAGTTCGGAGAGATGAGTCAGGATTGGCTGACATTTAGCACAAGCGTGTCAGAATCACCAGTGAGCGCCTAATTCCAGTTATTACTCTGCTTCAACTGTTGCATGATGGGAACAGGACGGTCAGCAGTGTCTGGTAAAGGATACCTAAACACACGTTGTGCTACAGCCCATGTCAAAGCACCATCCTTGAGTCACTAGCGGAAGTTGATATGTACAGAAGTTAACTGCCAATCCAACTACATGAATTGAGTACAGTGAACAAAATGATTAGTCATTGTTGATTGTTACTTAATCATATTGTGATTTGCTGAATTCGGCACTGTAGACATCCATAGCATTACTTCTGTTGTTTAATTTAATGTGAAATGGATGGATCAGTGTCATTGTATTACCCAAGAGGTGATGCTGTGTACAGTGTTACAGGCCCTCTGCCTATTCCGCTAAGTAATCCAGGCTATGAAAGCCACCTGTCACTTAGTGCAGTTTCACGGCATCGTCACGGGGCCCATCGATCTGTGTGCTTGCTTTTTGCGTGTCCCTCGCGTTATTAAGATGACAATAGTCTGCCAGGGTCCCCACTGTAATACAGCGCTCAGATCCATTATAACCCGATTAGATTTCCCTTCTCCTGGAAGCGCCGCTCTGTGACAGAGAGCATAATCTTTAATGGAATTTGTGTGAAATTAAATTATACGAGCATCAATAAACATAACATAATTCAGAAGAGTAAATGGGCTTAATTTATTGGATGGGCAGGCGTAATGGCACCGGTGTGTGTAGAATGAAGATGTCAGGGAGAGGGGTTCAGAACAGCGGGCTGGTAGATACATCATCCACCACGTGTGCATGTGTGTTTATATGTGCAACATGAATGTCCTGCAAGCATGAATATGGAATAGCAGGCAACTTGAAGGGAAGGCGCCGTGCGTGAGTGCATGTGCGTATGTGCTCAAAATTCTAAGGGAGGGATTTGGAGCAGCAGGAAACTAGCAGATTCTTCATCCACATGAGTGGGCAAAGAAAGTTCAACCTTTTATTTGAAAGGACTATAATTTAATGGGCAGACTATACACACACACACACACACACAGACTGCGAGAGCTAGAGCGAGAGGGAGCTAAGGAGACAGCGAACGTGGAAAACAAAAATATTAAATTGGGAGACAGTGAGAAAGAGATAGAGATGGATAGAGACAGAGGAATAGGATAAGGATGAAAAGGTGCCTTGTGAATAGGTATTGAAGAAGGAGGGAGGGAGGGTGGGAGGGAGGGAGGGAGGGAGGGCTCGTGAGAGTGTGTCGTGTGGCGCTCGGAGAGAGGGAAGGCTTGATGGAGTAGCTCTGCAGCTGTAACAGTCAAGTGTTTGATTGTCCGGGTGGGGAATCGCACAAGGTTGTCATTTTGCATCTTAACCTTTGGAGGAGCTTTTCTTTTTTGGTTGGGAGGTTAATAATCAAAAATGATCTGCTTCACTAGAGCAGATAAATTGTGTCAAACACAGCTGGGACAGAGTGGCGCTGACTGGCCACCACAGAGCTAAATTGATGGTTGTTGCGAGAGAGGAGAAGGGGGGGAAATCCCCCTCGCTCTACTGTATGACATGAATAGACTTCTAGGTGTCGCATTTGGTTCTGCTCTGTCGTTTTGTGATGAATCGCAGTCAGAGTCGAGGCAGCCCAGATGTAGAGAGTGCTGTGGAAGAGACGTGGGAATAGAGTGAGGCTGAAACGGAAGGAGTTCCTATAGAGGTTGCTCAGAGCTGTGAAGTTGATTTGAAATGATTATTTTTTTGTCAGTCAGAATACACGTGTTTATAAAGTGTATCCACAATGTTAACTATGCTGAAGAGGGGTTTATGCAGTGCAGGCGCACACACACACACACACACACACACACACATGCACACATACAGACACGCCTGCAGGAATACACAGACACGCGCGCCTGCGCTCACACACACAGACGCACGCGCGTGCACTCACACACACACACAGACACACAGACAGACAGACACACACACATACACACACAGAGACACACAGACAGACACACGCCGACAGACACACACATTCAAAAACACACACACACACAAAATGAGTCGCACAAAAACCACCAGCTGTTGTCACATTTCTCTCCAGCCGACCTGACTGTTGTTTAAAGATACTGTATATGAAAGGCTCCTCTTCTTTATCTGGTAAATCTGTGCCGTGGAGGGTAAAACGGCGAGGTAAGAAAAGGAACAGAGAGCAGGCTGGTTTACTTTATCATCTTTCACCCCCCAGATCTGTAGCGGTAATCGAGGATAACTTACAGTATAATCTTGTTTGTTCCTTTCTTAAGTGGAGAGATAGCATCTCTTCGGATCATGGCTATGGGGAGGGGGAGGAGAGGGGAGGAGATGGGGATGGCAGTAGAGGGAGGGAGGGAGGGAGGGAGGGAGGGAGGGAGGGAGGGAGGGAGGGAGGGAGGGAGGGAGGGAGGGAGGGAGGGAGGGAGGGAGGCTGTTGCATAGCTTTCTTTGTGTAGAAATCCTATAGCTCTGGTGTTTATGACCGGTCGCCCGGCTGCTCCACACCAGGATTTACGGCCTTCCCGCCTGCTTAATGTAAGCACAGCGTTATCGGGAGAAACCCGGGAAGGAGAGCAATAAATATCCAAGATATAAGGGGTCAGTAGAGGTCAGTCGGTGAGGAAGGTCCCTGTCATAATTTGTTTAAGGAGCAATATTCAATAGCTGTTTTGGTGGGGATGGTTGATGGCCAGTGGAGAAAGTAATGCAAACACTTAATTATTCAGTGAGATATGCTATGGTTCAGAGTCCGACAGCCATTGCCACATCTCCCAGTATAAAAATAACTCTGCGTTTAAGCCACTTCACTTTCTCACCGGGAGTGATACCATTCTGATGACAGGCATATTATGTTATTTCTAATGATGCAATTTGGATGTTTAGTTGCTGAATGTTTAACTCATATTTTGATTTGAGTGTTATCTGTATGATTCCTATGCATATACAGTATATACATTAAATGCATTTCTTATCTCATGAAACCACACACATCATTGGTTTTAGGCAAACAATATAAGCTTTTGCACATTGATGTGTCTTTCCGTCCAGTGAGGTCATTTCTAGGCCTTATTTCTGTCCATTTTGGGGACCCCTCTTTGCTCAAGAGCACCCCCAGAGGCAAAAGTATATATACAGTATATATATATATATATATATATATATATATATATATATATATATATATATATATATATATACGTATACATACTTCCACACATTTGAATTCTTCTTCTTTTACGTGTTTACCATGGTGCGGGCATATTTACATAACTAATGTTAAGACAGAACTTGTGAACTGTCTGTATTTGACTAAGAACCTTGATTTGAATAAAGACACCATGTCCAATGGCTAATGGTGAATATTTAAATTACAGCATTTACTTAGAAACAGGCGCTTTCACTGTATATAGATTCACAGTAGCTCTAATGGGATCTCCAGTCAGAAGTAATAATGCTCTGTCCACTGACTTACCATTTATTTGATTTAAGCTGCATCGTTATAAGTCTGATGTGTAGGACTTGTCCCTATGGGCGTGTGGAGGAGACACTGATGGGACAGGAGATACATATCCTGCGTCAGGAGAGGCCTATAGAAATGTACGCCTTGTTAATTATTAAAAAGGCTGGCGAGAGCTCAGAGTTGAACCAATAGAGCGAATTGGAGATGAGGGTCTGTTTGCTCACTGCTAAAACGTGTTAAAACCACTGCCTGGGCTAAGGAGCACGCACACACTATCACACCACTTTTCCCACGATGAGGGTGTGGCTGATGGATTGTCCTGCTTTTCACAAGCTCTGAAATTGGCATTCCTTTCCCCCCTCTCCAGCCCTCCAGCTCTCCAGCTTTGGACAGGTGGTGTAAGTGTATATTTATTTATTTCCCTTCTAATACTCGCCTTTATCTCCCGCATTGTTTGTGGGCTTGTGAGATTGATCAATATGTAATTTTCTTGGGAGAGGGAGTGGGGAGAGGAATCCGTCTGCACTGTCTGACAGTCAGGAAACCTTCTCTCCATCTTGCCATACTCCATACTTTCACCCACTCCTCTGCCTCCTTGTCTCTTTCTTCTGTCCATTCTCATCTCACCTCCGCTGTCTCTTCTTGCAAGTCATCCTTTCACTCTCTCTCTCTTTGTCCCACCTCTTTTGTCATTGTGTTGACCATGTTTTTGCGGAAATGAATATGAGTATTTGTTGGATTCGTATTCCCTTTAACAGAGGGATGGAGGGATGGAGGGAAGGAGGGATGGAGGGATGGAGGGATAGAGGGATGGAGGCTGGGGCTGACCCCTAATGTAATGAGGGATCGTAAAGAGAGTCGCTGCGCCCCACCGCTGGCAGGCCATGCTGTGAACAGGGCCTTTTGGTGACCTTTGACCTCGAGTGGTCATAGGCGAGTGCTTGGACGTGGCCTTTAATGACTGAAGGCTCTCATGAACGGGTCATTTTTCACCCCAGAAACTGGGGGTCTTACAGGAGAACAGCCTCAGGGCGGTGTGTGTGTGTCTCTACTGTACATTGAGCCAGAGGGTATACCAAAACACCTGGGATGTATTCATTCAGACCAAGACCATAGCAAACAGTTGCAAACCCTTTGCAACAGAAACACTTTACTCCAAACGAAAAACGTTCTGTGACAGATAGGTGCCTCCCTGTTTTGTTCTGTTTGCTTCTGTTGGCTTCTGTTTGGTTCATTTGGATCCTAGTGAATACACCCCTGTGCCATGTTTCAGCATAGGAAAACTTTGTGAAACATTGCTGGCATCATTTTTATATGTCTACATGTCCGATTGGCATGCTTGTTCTTCGTAAAATATGTATATTTGATCGTTCCACAACGTTGTGCCCTGCTGAATGTGCCCCAGCTGTAAGTGGTCAAACTACTCCCATCATGCCCTGTCAGTAGATGTCTGCGCCATTTGTCAAAATAAATAATGGGACAAAATACTGCATTGCTAAGGATGAAAATGAGCAAGGTGCTCCCTGGTCACTGCCAATACAGTGCTGAAACGACTGCTTAGTCAGGTCCAACTAATCATGTCCCTTTGTCAATGTATTTGAGACCAGTGAATCGTGGTCAATGACATAAGCCATTACTGTCCTGACCTCCCGGCCCTCGTGGGATAAATAACCCATAGATTTCATTTAAAATTGACCGGCATTAACATTTACATTTTTATTTTTTTGGGGGCGGCACTCGTGGAGAGTCTGAATGAAAAGTTGGCAGAGGAGTGTATTGTGATGTGATTATGGGTCTGTGGGTTGGAGTTTTTTTTTCCTTAATGCATTCACACACATTAAGAATAAAAGGAACACAAAGCATGTTTATAAAAACATATTTTCTTCTCTAAAATACATTTGGAATGTAAAATAGGTCTCGTTTCACTGTACATAGTTTACAATCAAGAAAAGGTGAAGCATCTATTCAACTCTATGTTATGATCTGTGTGTTATCAGTGGTACTGTAGATGCACGTGAAACAGAGCTGATAGTTTTGACTAGGGACCATAGAGATTATTTCTGTGTGATAGAGGGCACTGCCACCAACCCCTCTCTTATTAGTTCCCCCTGATAATTGCACACAGAAGGGACCCAGGAATTTCATTCCACATGGTTGATGGTGGTTTCTGGGTCGTTTCAACCTCTGTTTTCAATTGGAGAGAGGAATTTAAATTTCATACTCAGCCACTCAAAATGACTCATGATGATCTCCCTCTCCCTGAACGTCTTGCACGCTTTGAAAATACATTTCCTTGAAACTTACAGAAAATGATGCTGATAAAAACGTTATCTCGATGACTAAAAAGGAACCTGTTATTTTATAGCTCTCTCTCTGTGAAGCAGTGGCCTGTTTTAGCTCTCTGTCTCGCTATCGGTGATCCACATAGTTGACTAATGGTGTTGTGCTGCTGCATGAGGTCTTTGAAGCAACATGCCAGGTGGTCGTGTTAATGGTTAAGCCCTAGAAGCACCTGTTGTGGCGAGACTGTGTGATGCTATATTCATATGGAAGGGATATTCAACTTCCTTTCCTACCAGGTTTGTCCATTTAACCAGGAAGGAATGAAATGCTGGTAACAGCAAAGCAGCACTATGTGTGTATACCATTTATTACTTCATGTGAGAGGATTGTGAGATATTTTCTGGAGGGGCGAAAATGTACACTCGGGTGTAAAGAGGAAACGCAAAGCAATACACATTTGGATCACTCTATCCTTCTTGTCTGTAGTAGCGAATCAGAGAAGACTTTGCGGTGTTGGGATAAAGTTTCATGGGGACAGAGTAGTACCAACACAGCCTCTCGCTGTCTCTGAGTCAGAGGCTCTTGCCCTTATAACACATGAACATGTGGCTTTGGTGCCATTGTGAAGCCAATAACCATCAACAGCCGGCCACACACACGTGCATGCATGCGCACACCAGAGGAGGCTGCTGAGGGGAGGACGGCTCAGTAAATGGAATGGCATCAAGCACATGGTTTCCATGTGTTTGATACCATTTCATTAATTCCATTCATTTCTAAGAGCCTGTCCTCCCCAATGAATGTACCACCAGCTGCACATGCACACACACCTCACTCAAAAGAGAAGCATCACAATTTGTATTGAAATGTTCATGAATTTCTTGAAAATGTATTCCCTTAAAGGCCAACCTACATTTGCCAAACATTCCATTGTTATGTTATCTTATATATCTTAAATAACATGTATTTGATCTAATATCTAATCTTATCTTACTACTACTACTACTACTACTACAAATCACTTGGCTGTCAATCAGAAGTTTCAGGTCGGTGACCTAGAGAGACAGGAAGCCAAAGGGCACAGCCAACTCCACCCCTTCCTAATCCTCAGAGCTCACACGCTGTCTACCCACAATTGTGGTTACTTAGGTTGGATTTGGATATATTTTGCTGTTTTCACTGCATAACATTTAGAAGTGGACCCTTTTTCAGGTTTAGACGAAGTGACGGCTAAATGCTAAGTCCCATCCATAATGTAAGCTGCAAGCATAGCGAGCATAGAGAAATCGGTTGTGGTAGTCAAAGTTGTGTTTAACTGTAATGCAGGTGATTGGTGTTGTTTTCTTTGCTTCCTTACAGGGTTGTGATCACACACACAGCTTTATACCATGTTATTATTAAACAGTTGCGCTTTAAAGTAGCCAAGAAGCCCTCCTCCATCTCACCCTCACATACAAGGGTCCACAGAGGCCAAATTCTGGGCCAACTATTATCAAAGTGAACATGACGAGTCCATGAAGACTGATAAAAGCCTAGTAGAGCCAGATTGTGCTGCTGGCCATCTCTCTCTCTCTCTCTCTCTCTCTCTCTCTCTCTCTCTCTCTCTCTCTCTCTCTCTCTCTCTCTCTCTCTCTCTCTCATATTCCAACAGGCTGCCAAGCATGGCCCAAATAATAAACAGATGGCCGTCACCAAATATAGCCAGCTCCAGTCTAACACTACAAAGGAACCCAAAATTAAATGATAGGGTATTAGCAGGGGTGATACAATTTGCAGGTCAAAATGTAATGGTAACCTTTCACTGTGCAAATTGAAAATGAACCTTTGGGGTATTGAATTATTTGCAGTTGATGCCGTCTGCTTGTGCAGGGCAGGCAGGCGTTGTTTCTGCGGAGAGGAAAATGCTGGAAGGAGAGGAGGAAGGAAAGGTGATGAAACCGGATCATATTATGACTCTAGGGGCTTTATTACAATTGTCTGCACTTTTCAAGAGCAATTTTAGTGGAGGAAATCAGGCGGAGATGGTGCAGATTGAGCGTTGAGGAAGTGAGGACACTGGTCTGGAGTTCCTTGGTTCTGTCAATCGAACATATATTTTTATTTAACCACATGTTAGCTAGAATCAGGGTTACTCTGTGGTTTTTCCACTGACCATAATTCCAACCAGCTCCACATAACAAATAGAAATAAGTAGAACAGCCCAATGTATTTGTTTTGTTCCACACACAAACAAAATGCCAGTCATTTTTCATCGAATGATGATTTCCTGACAAGGAGCCCAGGAGTTATTTTCCTCCTGATTTTCCTGATGAATGCATTTATACAAATCGCTGGCCTCTTTTCTACTGTTCTCAGAGAATTATTCCAGGCCTAAAACCCTCAGTGCAAAAGGCGTATGACGCTAACCTTGTCATATTTAGTAGCTGTCAGCAAAATGACCACTGTACTGGGGCCAGTCCTCATAAAGTGGCCTATTCATTATCCTAATCTCATTAGTTAAGATCTGTTAAGTAGAGAGTGGGTATAATGCATGCTTTTCCATTTTAATTATTTATTGACCATAAATACATTTAAGTGCATTAGGGTCCTGGGGCAAAGAGCATGCAGAGAGGTCCCTAATATATTAGGGAGCAAACACATTATCTAAATGTACATATCTAACTAATCATGCATCAGGCCATATCAATGTGAGGCCTTGACATAAATTACAGTTTGACCTCTGACCTGGGTCATGCCCTCTCAGGGATTCTGTCACACCGGGGTCTTAAATGCCTCCTTGAAAAATACATTTAAAAGAAAACGGCAGACGTCATTGCCGATCAGCAAAGCTCAAGCCATCTCCCCCCTCCCCCGAGAATAGGCCCCTGTATTGTTATATATATAACAGAGTAATTCTAAATTGCTCCACGGTTAATCATGTTACAGATTAAGAATCATTTGTGGATTAGTATTAAATACATGAATAAGCGTTGCATATTAGCCCACATGGTGAGTAATGTCACGTTGAGAGGGGAGATGAAGAGAGGAAGCGAAGGAGGCTGCTCTCTCTCTCTCTCTCTCTCTCTCTCTCTCTCGCTCTCTCTCTCTCTCTCTCGCTCTCCCTCTCTCTCTCTCTCTCTCTCCCTCTTTCTCTCTCTCTCTCTCTCTCTCTCTCTCTCTCTGTCTCTCAGCATTGCGCAGTTGTTCTAGTTGACAGGGACACATGCTCCTTGTCCTCCATATCTGCGTGCAGTATATTGCTTGTTTGTGTAAGTGAATGTGACTCTGAATGTGTGTGATAGTATGTAAATACTGTAACTCCTAATAGACAGGGGAGTAAAAAGGTGATTCCACACATGCTGTGTGTGCATGTGTGTGTGTGTGTGTGTGTGTGTGTGTGTGTGTGTGTGTGTGTGTGTGTGTGTGTGTGTGTGTGTGTGTGTGTGTGTGCGTGCGTGTGTGTGTGTGCATGCGTGCGTGTGTGTGTGTTCCTACACCCTGACTAGATGCTGGAGGTTCCTTGTTGCTCCTCAGGTGGCTGGGTGCAGTGAATTCCAGGACCGCTGTAGAGCAGCAGTAGACGTCTTCATATCCTGTCAGAACAGTAGAGAATGAACTATCCGTATGTGCCAGAGGGTCTGTGTGTGCGTGCCTGTGTGCATGTGTATGTGTGTGTGTGTGTGTGCGTGTGTGTGTCCGTGTGGGAGTTTGTTTTGCGAACAATGATCAGAAACCAGTGTAATATTGAAATATATTTAGCTTCGTACTCCTCGCTAAAATAATAATTGAGAAGAATACATCACGATTCAAACTGGGAAGGGTTAATGCTTCCCGAGCTTCCATCATAGAGTTCTGGCAAGCGACACATACCGGTGCAAATCAGGTTTTACAACATAATTGTATGTGTCTGGTTACTGTATTAAGCCGATTAGCGGATTAAAAGCTTTCAGCATCATTGAACTGTACATAGAAATCTCTAGATGAAATGATGCAGTGTACATACTTTAATGACTACCTCCTTTGTCTATCTCGCCAATTACGGTATGCAAACAGGGGGCGAGTGTGACGTGTGAGGTACTGTGTTATTTATCCTCTCCTCTTCAGCCTAGCAACCTTGTTGTAGTGCTTCATAATTATCCTGCCGTTCCATACATTACGGGCTCTATGCATTATGTCAGCAGAGGCAATCATTGTGGAGCTAACACAAATGGAGATATTACAGTTATTTCAGGGGCCGGCTAGCTCACTGAGTAGAGTGGCAGGCGTATGGTCATAATTGTATTGGCTATATTTGTGAGTCAATACAAGCTGAGGGCAACGTAATTGAATTAGTGGCCTGTGGTTAGGATCCTTTCCCAGGAGTAGATGGATGAGGCCAGGTGTCATAATCATAACAATGGTGTTAGTGATGGACAGATCACTGTAATATGCATGTGTGTGCGTGCGTGTGTGTGCGTCTGTCAAGTCGTACTAGTCATTATCCACAGCCTGCTATCTTATTGAGTTTTGACAATTATCTGTTTCTCTTTCTTACTTTCCTATTTTGTTGACTTTCGGGGGTAAGCTCATTTTGAATGTGTTTTTTTTTTAGAAAGATTATTCAATTGAAACCACGCCACTGTGTGCATGTATTTTTCCAGACTGAGCTCATCTATAATTCACTGTTTGTTTCAGTTTACAATTGAAAGGAGCTGAAACGTCCCATGCCGTCAGACAAAAATCTTTTTTTTCTCCACCCTTTTTCCAACTAATTTATTTAGCAATCATATATTAGCTGTGGAGATGTTGTTGTCTTTGTTTTATGTCTGGCTGTTGACAGGTGGCAAACAGGAGGTTAGCAGCAGGCTCATGCATGTCTAAAGAGGTGGGCCCGGGCTGCCTGAAGCTCCGATATTCATATCTTCAGAGCGCATGTAGAAAAATGGGATGACTTGCCCTCTGTCACGCGTACGACTTAATGAAATAACACAATCACATCAGATTTTTGGGCAAAGTTGACATTTAGCCTTGGCACATTTGTGTGAAAATGAGAGTGATGTTTTTGGTGACTTTTATATCGAGGGAATAAGCCCTAAACCCAGCATGTATTACACAAGGAAGCTAATTCATTTGCCAACATAATTATTTAGATATAATTTACATATAAATGTGTTTTGTGTGGAAAATAAATAAATAAGATAAATACACCATAGTCGTAAATGACACCCTCAAGACTGCAATTTACAATTAAAATGTTAAAGCCGCTGATTAAATTCAAGTACAATTTCTTCTTGACCTTCTGAGCTCAGGGAAGGTAAAAGAACATGCTTGCCTGGGCTCCGATTCTGTCTATCTGTGGTTATTCACAGTCCTTTTGTGTTCTTTGTTCTGTCGACTAATGACCTCTAACAATTCCCTTAAAAACCCTTACAGGAACAGATACTGTACAATATCAAATACATCAAATATCATAGAGCAAAGTGTGTTCTGTATTACTACTGCACCTGCCAGCCTAATTCATGGTACACATACTTTAATTAAAAAATAATCCTGCATGTTGATGTCTGTTTCTATATTGCATGGCAGCCTTTGGACATGCACGTGTGTGTATACAGAGCCTTCAGAGAGTATTCACACCCTTTCTTCCACATGTTGTTGCGCTACAGACGGAATTTCAAATGGATTGAATTGAATTGTTGTGTCACTGGCCTACACAGAATGATGTCTTTTTGACATTTTGGGAAATTGATCAATGTAAAAGCTGAAAAGACGTGAGTCAATAGGTGCTCAACCCCTTTGTTATGGCAAGCCTAAATAACTTCAGAAGTAAAACATCTCCTTCACGAGTTACATAATTAGTTTCATGGAACACTCTCTGTGCGTTGCTATTGTTTAACGTGAATTTTGAATGACTACCTCATCTCTGTACCCCACACATACAATTATATGTAAGGTCCCTCAGTTGAGTCGTGAATTTTAAACACAGATTCAATCACAAAGACCAGGGAGGTTTTCCAATGCCTCACAAAGAAGGGCACCTATGTATCTTTAAAAAAAAAAATTTAAGCAGAAGTTAAATATCCCTTTGAGCATGGTGAAGTTATTAATTGAGGTTGCAGGTAGCCTAGTGGTTAGAGTGTTGGACTAGTAACCGAAAGGTTGCAAGATCAAGTCCCTGAGCTGACAAGGTAAAAAAAATATGTCTTTCTGCCTCAGAACAAGGCAGTTCCTAAGCTGTCATTGAAAATTATAATTTGTTCTTAAACTGACTTGCCCAGTTAAATAAAGGTTTAAAAAAATTACACTTTGGATGGTGTGTCAATTCACACAGTCACAACTGTCCAGTTGGCTCAGAACAGGGCAGCACGGCTGGCAAGTACACGGAGGGCTAACATTAATGACGTTCATGTCAATCTTTCATGGCTCAAAGTAGAATATTGACATCATCATTACTTGTTTTCGTAAGAGCTGTTGACAAGCTGAAGGTACCGTGCTGTCTGTTTAAAATACTATCACACAGCTCGGACACTGATGCATACCCCACAAGACATGTCACCAGAAGTCTCTTCACAGTCCCCAAGTCCAGAACAGACTATGGTAGGCGTACAGTACTACATAGAGCCATGACTACATGGAACTCTATTCCACATCAGGTAACTGATGCAAGCAGTAGAATCAGATTTAAAAGCAGGTAAAAAATATACCTTATGAGACAGTGGGGGCTGTGAAGTAACACAAACATAGGTACAGACACATGCATTCATAAACATGATAACACTATATATTCACATACGCATGGATTTTGTGTTGTAGAGATGTGGAGTATGGGCCTGAGGGCACACACTTAGTGTGTTGTGAATTCTGTAATTAATGTCTTGTAATGTTTTTTAAATTGTATAACTGCCTTAATTCTGCCGGACCCCAGCAAGAGTAGTGGGGATCCATAATGGGGATCCATAATAAATATAAATAAAAATACAAAAGTACAGACATCCTTCCTAACTCAGTTGCCGGAGAAGAAGGAAACCGCTCAGGGATTTCACCATGAGGCCAATGGTGACTTTAAAACAGTTACATAGTTGAATTGCTGTGATAGGAGAAAACTGAGGATGGATCAACAACATTGCAGTTACTACACAATAGTAACCTAAATGACAGAGAGAAAAGAAGGAAGCCTGCACAGAATAAAAAGATTTCAAACCATGCAAAAAAATGTGGCAAAGAAATGTACTTCATGCAAAGCGCTATGTTTGGGGCAAATCCAACACACCACATCACTGAGTACCACTCAGAGTAACATGGTGGTGGCTTCGTTATATTATGTTTATGCATGCCATTGGCAAGGACTATGGAGTTTTTTTGGGGATAAAAATAAATGGAATAGAGCTAAGCACAGGAAAATTCATGGAGGACAACCTGGTTCAGTCTGCTTTGCAAAAGACACTGGGAGACAAATTCACCTTTCAGCAGGACAATAACATAAAACACAAGGTTAAGAATGAACTTGACTTGCTTACCAAGATGACACTGAATGTGCCTGAGAGGCCTAGTTAAAGTTTTGACTTAAACTACAATGCCTTCGGAAAGTATTCACAAACATTGACTTTTACCACATTTTGTTACGTTACAGCCTTATTCTAAAATTGATTAAATAAAAACAATTCCTCAGCAATCTACACACAATTCCCAATTATGACAAAGTGAAAACAGGTTTGTTGAAATTTTTGCAAATGCATTAAATTTAAAAAACTTAAATAAATGATTTACATAAGTCTTCAGACCCTTAGCTAAGAGACTCAAAATTGAGCTCGGGTGCATCATGTGTCCATTGATCATCCTTTAGATGTTTCAGTAACTTGATTGTAGTCTACCTGTGGTAAATTCTATTGATTGGACATGATTTGGAAAGGCACACACCTGTCTATATAATGTCCCACAGCTGACCGTGCATGTCAGAGCAAAAACCAAGCCATGAAGTCGAAGGAATTGTCTATACAGCACCGAGACAGGATTGTGTTGAGGCACAGATCTGGGTAAGGGTACCTAAACATTTCTGCAGCATTGAAGGCCCTTAAGAACACAGTGGCCTCCATCATTCTGAAATTGAAGAAGTTTGGAACCACCAAGACCTTTCCTAGAGCTTGTCGCCTGGCCAAACTGAGCAATTGGGGGAGAAGGGCCTTGGTCAGGGAAGTGACCAAGAACCTGATGGTCACTCTGACAGAGCTTTAGAGGTCCTTTAGAGGAGCTTTAGAGGCCTTTATGGTAGAGTGGCCAGAAGGAAGCCACTCTTCAGTTAAAGGCACATGACAGCCTGTTTGGAGTTTGCCAAAAGTCAGCTAAAGACGCTAAGACCATGAGAAACAAAATTCTCTGGTCTGATCAAACCAAGACTGAACTATTTCATCAAATCAAATTCAATTGTATTTGTCACATACGCCTAACACAACAGGTGTAGGTAGACCTTACCGTGAAATGCTTACTTACAAGCCCAATGCAGTTCAAGAAATAGAGTTAAGAAACTATACACTAGATAAACTCAACTAAAAATGTTTAATAACAAGTAACACAATAAAATAGCAATAACGAGGCTCTATACAGGGGGTATTGGTACCGAGTCAATGTAAGGGGGAACACGTTAGTGAAGGTCATTTGTAAACTCAGAAACAAAAGAAATGTCCTATCACTGTCAACTGCGTTAATTTTCAGCAAACTGAATAATTAATGTGTCCCTGAACAAAGGGGGATTCAACATCAAAAGTAACAGTCAGTATCTGGTGTGGCCACCAGCTGCATCAAGTACTGCAGTGCATCTCCTCCTTATGGACTGCACCAGATTTGCCAGTTCTTGCTGTGAGATGTTACCCCACTCTTCCACCAAGGCACCTGCAAGTTCCCGGACATTTCTGGGGGGAATGACCCTAGCCCTCACCCTTCGATGCAACAGGTCCCGGACGTGCTCAATGGGATTGATATCCGGGCTTTTCGCTGGCCATGGCAGAACACTGACATTCCTGTCTTGCAGGAAATCACGCACAGAAAGAACAGTATGGCTGGTGGCATTGTCATGCTGGAGGGTCATGTCAGGATGAGCCTGCAGGAAGGGTACCACGTGAGGGAGGATGATGTCTTCCCTGTAGCGCACATCGTTGAGATTCCCTGGAACGCCTGATGATGCTGTGACACACCACCCCAGACCATGACGGACCCTTCACCTCCAAATTGATCCCGCTCCAGAGTAAAGGCCTCGGTGTAACGCTCATTCCTTTGACGATAAACGTGAATCCGACCATCACCTCTGATGAGACAAAACCGTGACTCGTTAGTGAAGAGCACTTTTTGCCAGTGCTGTCTGTTCCAGCGACGGTGAGTTTGTGCCCATACGTGACGTTGTTGCCGGTGATGTCTGGTGAGGACCTGCCTTACAACAGGTCTACAAGCCCTCAATCCAGCCACTCTCAGCCTATTGCGGAGAGTCTGAGCACTGATAGAGGGATTGTGCATTCCTGGTGTAACTTGGGCAGTTGTTGTTGCAATCCTGTACCTGTCCCGCAGGTGTGATGTATGGATGTACCGATCCTGTGCAGGTGCTGTTACACATGGTCTGCCCCTGTGAGGACGATCAGCTGTCCGTACTGTCTCCCTGTAGTGCTGTCTTAGGCATCTCACACTATGCCTAAGGCATGTTCACTCAGAGGGGACTAAGCACACACCCCTGAGGGGCCCTAGTGTTGAGGATCAGCGTAGCAGATGTGTTGTTGCCTACCCTTACCACCTGGGGGAGGCCCGTCAGGAAGTCCCATATCCAGTTGCAGAGGGAGGTGTTTCGTCTCAGGGTCCTTAGCTTAGTGGGCACTATGGTGTTGAACGCTGGGCAGTAGTCAATGAACAGCATTCTCACATAGGTGTTCCTTTTGTCCAGGTGGGAAAGGGCAGTGTGGAGTGCGATTGAGATTGCGTCATCTGAAGATTTGTTGGGGCGGTATGCAAATTGGAGTGGGTCTAGGGTTTCCAGGATGATGGTGAGCCATGACCAGCCTTACAAAGCACTTCATGGCTACCGACATGAGTGCTATGGGGCGGTAGTAATTTAGGCAGGTTACCTTCACTTTCTTATGAACAGGGACTATGGTGGGACTCTGCTTGAAACATGTAGACTCGGTCAGGGAGAGGTTGAAAATGTCAGTGAAGACAGTTGCCAGTTGGTCAGCGCAAGCTCTGGCCCCGCGGCCTTGTGAATGTTGACCTGTTTAAAGGTCTTGCTCACATCAGCTACAGAGAGCTGTGGCAGTCTGGAACAGCAGATGCTCTTATGCATGCTTCAGTGATGCTTGCCTCATAGCGAGCATAAAAGCTCGTCTGTTAGGCTTGTGTCACTGGGCACCTTGCGGCTGTCTTTCCCTTTGTAGTCTGTAATAGTTTGCAAGCCCTGCCACTTCCGAAGAGTGTCAGAGCCGGTGTAGTGCGATTCAATCTTAGTCCTGTATTGACACTTTGCCTGTTTGATGGTTCATCTGAGGGCATAGCAGGATTTCTTATAAGCATCCGGATTAGTGTCCCACTCCTTGAAAGTGGCAGCTCTAGCCTTTATCTCGGTGCGGATGTTGCCTTTAATCCATGGCTTCTGGTTGGGATATGTACACACGGTCACTGTGGGGACAACGTCGTCAATGCACTTCTTGATGAAGCCGTTGACTGAGGTGGTATACTCCTCAATGCCATTAGATCAATCCCGAAACATATTCCATTCTGTGCCAGAAAAACAGTCCTGTAGAGTAGCATTCACGTCATCTGACCACTTCCGTATTGTGCGAGTCACTGGTACGTCCTGCTTTACTTTTTGCTAGTGAAAAGCTTTCCCAGAAGAATGGTGACTGTTAAAGCAGTCCAAATCAATATTAATGCCCATGATTTGGGAATTAGATGTTTGACGAGCAGGTGCCCACATGCTTTTGGTCAGGAAGTGTAAATTGGCTTGAATATCTATGGCAATAATTGAAAATTGCTTTCCAACCAACTTGACAGAGCTTGAAGAATAAAAAAAATAATGATGTGCAAATATTGTACAATCCAGGTGTGCAAAGCGCTTAGAGACTTACCCAGAAAAACGAATCGCTGTAATCGCTGCCAAAGGTGATTCTAACATGTATTGATTGACTCAGGGGTGTGAATACTTATGTGTATGAGATTTTTCTGTATTTCCATTTCAATACATTTGCAAAAATTTCTAAAAACATGTTTTCACTATGTCATTATTTGTTACTGTGTGTAGATGCGTGCCAAACACAATTTGAAATAATTCACCGGGAATTAATACTTTCTCAGGGCAGTGTATGTGTACTGACCACGTGCTCCTAGAACACAGCACATCTGAAGGAAGTGGCTATGTCCACAGATGTCCACATGGTGGCAGTGTTGTGACTGTCTTTCTGTTTGTGTCTGTGTGCGTGTGCACGTGTATGTTTGACACTGTTGATCTGTTGATTTGACCCAATGCTAATCAGTGTCAGAGGGCCGAGTCATGCTGTCGTGTTCTGCGGCTGACAACAACTGACACTGAGCTGAGAGGTGGATGGACAGGAAAAATACCCTCTTGTCCAAACACATTCATTTATGGGCCAAAAATATCCCCATGTAGCCTGCATGTTTATTAGTCATGTATCAGACGTTTGGCTGATAGACACACATGCTCATTAGCCCTTAGTGTTGCTTCACAAGAGACCAATGAGAGTCCTCATTAGTCAGCGCGCATCACAGATAAAGCACAATGGGGTAGGGACTCACTCAAGTCAGAGCAAGAGAAATCAAGAAAGCATGCCATGATGACTTTAATTTATAAGCCACTCATAGATCATTTCTAAAACATACAACTATGTGGTAAGTTAAATATTTTGTATTGGAAATAGTGGAAAAAGACTGGAAATTCAAATGTGCACCCCAACCCTAAATTTGACCAATGCACATCAATAGCAATAGCAAGTGTAAGTAATAAGCTGAGTTTGCTGTAATGTCTTGTTAGATACAGCTGTCTGGATCGGGAAGAGAATCGGAAGTATATAGATTGTGAGGTTCTGAGTAATGTGTGATTATGTACATTACATTTGTTCTAATTGAAATTAAATACATGCATATTTAGTATGCAGAAACAACTAATTAATGATAGACAGAATCCCATGATTGGTAGATGAGCTGTCAGCGAACATTAAATTCCAACGGGACATTCGCGATATGAGCTTGTTTTGTTCCACCGAAACTTGGCTAAGGGAGGATACACTTTAAATCAGTGACTTTTGATAGGTTTTCTCTTGTGCGCTTGAATAGAGACTACAACAGTATGGGTAAAAAAAAAAGTGTTGGGCGGAGTCTGTTTCTATGTCAACAACAGATGGTGTCATGCTGGACAAATCACAATCAAACAGATATTATGCACTCCACATGCTGACGTTTTAGCTGTTAGCTGCAGACCATAATACCTTCATTGTGAGTTCACAAATGTGATTGCCCTTGTCACTCACATCCCTCCCTCAGAGAATGCAAAGTGTGCCATGGATAGTATACAAACAATCACAGAGGACCTGCAGAGGGCATCTCCAGATGGATTTTTTTGAAACTCTGTGGATTTTAACCACTGCTCTCTATCCTTTGTTCTCCCCAACTTCAGGCAATTTGTTAAATGCCCCACTCGCAATTATAAGGCTATTGACTTGCTGTAGTGTTATCCAGTGCCCTGTCCCCTTTGGGGCAGTCTGACCACAATATGATTCAACTCCTATCGAAGTACAGCCCAATAATTAGTGTCCAGCGCCAGAAGCCCAAAACCATCATGATACAAAAATGGTCACAGGACATCTGTGAAACTCAGGGGGAATGCTTTGAGTATACACTCTTAGAAAAAAGGGTTTAAAAATGTTTTTTTCAGTTGTCCACATAAGGAGAACCCTTTTTGGTTCCAGAGAGAACCCTTTTGGGTTCCATGTAGAACCTTCTGTGGAAGGAGTCCTTACATGGAGCCCAAAAGGATTCTCTCTGGAACCAAAAAGGGTTATTCTATGCCAGTGGTCAGCAACCGGTCGACTGGTGACATAGACCTTCTTTCCAATAGTGTTGCTGACTATATCAACTTCTGTGTGGAAATTGTTGTTCATTAGAGAACAGTGAAGTGCTTCCCCAATAACAAACCATGGATTATAAGAGACATTAAGAACACACTCATTATGAGGTGTGACATGGACCGTGTGAAAGGGATACAGAAGGAATTCAAACAAATGATCAGGGCTTGAAAGAGGGACTACAAGAACAAGATTAATAAGCAACAACATCAGGGAGGTATGGAAAGGAATGACTGGATATGGTGGGAGGCCAGCTGAGAGAACTGTGGATGCACCAGCTAATGAGCTCAACCACCTTTTCGCATGCTTCGACAACTGTGATTTCTCCACAGAAAGACGGGAGAGGTCTGTGGAGAGGTTACAGCAGCGGAGTCTGGGACCAGTCTGGCTTTTACTCTGACTGTTGACCAAGTGAGAAAACTGTCCTGTGAGGAGTGAGAGCCAAGCGTCAGGGTCAGTAGCTTCAGCACAGCATTACACACACACACACACACCACACAAACACTCACACACACACACACACACACACACACACACACACACACACACACACACACACACACACACACACACACACACACACACACACACACACACACACACACACACACACACACACACACACACATATACTGTATATCAACTGAAATTCCCAAGCAGTGCTCGACTTGGAGTGAAACAGGTTCTAGTATTAATTTTGGCTGCCGGTACTGTTTATATTTAGGTGCAGGAGATCCACAATACTATTGAGCTAATATTCTATAAGAGGAACAGGAGCTCAAGCAGTAGAAAATGTGTGGTGCCAGTACTCAGCACCTGTGAGCTCCAGCCCAAGTCAAGCACTGCTCACAAGTGCCTGATTGACTGACTACTAGCCAAAAACATTTTTTATTTTAATTTACTTTTCTCCATATTATTATCTCTGATAAGCTACCCAGGAAAGGGCTAAGAACAGCCCATATTAGTAATTGTAGACTTAGAAACAAGGTTCATGCAATCAATAACTTGCTAACGTCGGGTAACATTCATATACTGGCCATTTCTAAACTTACTTAGACAATTCCTTTGATGATACAGCAGTAGCAATACAAGGATATAACATCTACAAAAAGACAGGAATGCCTATGGGGGAGGGTTTGCTGTGTCTGCTCAAAGCCATATTCCTGTAAAGCTCAGAGAGGATCTCATGCAAATGTCTAGTAGTCGAAGTGTTGTGGTTGCAAGTTCAACTGTTGCATGTAAAGCTTCTTCTTTTAGGATGCTGCTTTAGGATGCTGTATTTACAACTGTGACTAATGCCTGTAATTTGACACAGGTTATCACTCAACCAACTAGAGTGCATTCCAATAGTAAAAAAATAGCAAAAAAGTATTTAGTCAGCCACCAATTGTGCAAGTTATCCCACTTAAAAATATGAGAGAGGCCTGTAATTTTCATCATAGGTACACTGCAACTATGACAGACAAAATGAGAAAAAAAATTCCAGAAAATCACATTGTAGGACTTTTAATTTATTTATTTGCAAATTATGGTGGAAAATAAGTATTTGGTCACCTACAAACAAGCAAGATTTCTGGCTCTCACAGACCTGTAACTTCTTCTTTAAGAGGCTCCTCTGTCCTCCACTCGTTACCTGTATTAATGGCACCTGTTTGAACTTGTTATCAGTATAAATGACATCTGTCCACAACCTGAAACAGTCACACTCCAAACTCCACTATGGCCAAGACCAAAGAGCTGTCAAAGGACACCAGAAACAACATTGTAGACCTGCACCAGGCTGGGAAGACTGAATCTGCAATAGGTAAGCAGCTTGGTTTGAAGAAATCAACTGTGGGAGCAATTATTAGGAAATGGAAGACATACAAGACCACTGATAATCTCCCTCGATCTGGGGCTCCACACGAGATCTCACCCCGTGGGGTCAAAATGATCACAAGAACGGTGGACAAAAATCCCAGAACCACACGGGTGGACATAGTGAATGACCTGCAGAGAGCTGGGACCAAAGTAACAAAGCCTACCATCAGTAACACACTACGCCGCCAGGGACTCAAATCCTGCAGTGCCAGACGTGACCCCCTGCTTAAGCCAGTACATGTCCAGGCCCGTCTGAAGTTTGCTAGAGAGCATTTGGATGATCCAGAAGAAGATTGGGAGAATGTTATATGGTCAGATGAAACCAAAATATAACTTTTTGGTAAAAACTCAACTCGTCGTGTTTAGAGGACAAAGAATGCTGAGTTACATCCAAAGAACACCATACCTACTGTGAAGCATGGGGGTGGAAACATCATGCTTTGGGGCTGTTTTTCTGCAAAGGGACCAGGACGACTGATCCGTGTACAGGAAAGAATGAATGGGGCCATGTATCGTGAGATTTTGAGTGAAAACCTCCTTCCATCAACAAGGGCATTGAAGATGAAATGTGGCTGGGTCTTTCAGCATGACAATGATCCCAAACACACCGCCCGGGCAACGAAGGAGTGGCTTCGTAAGAAGCATTTCAAGGTCCTGGAGTGGCCTAGCCAGTCTCCAGATCTCAACCCCATAGAAAATCTTTGGAGGGAGTTGAAAGTCCATGTTGCCCAGCAACAGCCCCAAAACATCACTGCTCTAGAAGAGATCTGCATGGAGGAATGGGCCAAAATACCAGCAACAGTGTGTTAAAACCTTGTGAATACTTACAGAAAACATTTGACCTCTGTCATTGCCAACAAAGGGTATATAACAAAGTATTGAGATACACTTTTGTTATTGACCAAATACTTATTTTCCTCCATAATTTGCAAATAAATTCATAAAAAATCCTACAATGTGATTTTCTGGATTTTTTTTCTCTCATTTTGTCTGTCATAGTTGAAGTGTACCTACGATGAAAATTACAGGCCTCTCTCATCTTTTTAAGTGGGAGAACTTGCACAATTGGTGGCTAACTAAATACTTTTTTGCCCCACTGTATGTTGGTCTGATGTGTATAAGGAAGTGAATCCAGATGCAATGAAAGCGTTTGTAAAATGAGTCATGCCAATTGTTGACAAGCATGCACCTGTTAAGAAACTGTGACAACTGTTAGAGCCCCCTGGATTGATGAATTAAAAAGTTGCATGGTTCAACGAAGTGATTCAAAAAAAGGTAGCAAACAACTCAGGCTGCTCTGCTGATTGGTTGGCATACTGTAAATTGAGAACTTTTGTGACTAAACTTAAGAAAATGAAGAATAAATTATTGTACCAAACCAAGATATGACATAAAACGGAATGGAAAAATACTTTTGAGTAGCTTAAATTATATAATGGGCAGAAAACCCAGTTATTCTCCATCATTCATTGAAGTTGACGGGTCATTTATAATAAAACCTTTCGATTTTGTCAATCATTTCAATGACTATTTCACTAGTAATGTGGAAAAACTCAGAAGTGAAATGACAACATTAAACAGTGAACCATCTTATTTTTGTATAAAATATCTAATAATGAAAGAGAAGGATTGCTGCTTTGAATTTGGTCAAGTAAGTGAGGAGGAGGTGGAAAACGAATGTTATCCATCAATAATGATAAGCCTCTAGGTATAGACAGCGTTGATGGGAAACTATTGAGAGTGGTAAGCAGACTATATTGAAACCCCAAATTCCTATATATTTCACCAAAGCCTGAATGAGTGTGTATGTCCACAGGCGTGGAAGGAATCTAAAGTAATTCCCCTGCCTAAAACTAGTAAAGCACCCTTTGTTGGCTCAAACAGTCACCCAATCAGTTTGCTGCCTGTTCTTAGTAAACTGATGGAGAGAATTGTGTTTGACCAAATACATGCATATAGAGAAGCGCACTCAACTTGTGTTGCACCGACTCAGATGACTGATGATTGGTTAAAATAAATGGATCATAAAATGACAGTCGGAGGAGCTGTATTGTTAAATTTCAGTGCCCTCCTTTGATGTTATTGATCATAAATTGTTGTTAAAAAAAACTTGCTTGCTATGGCTTTACATCACGTCGTCACATGGTTGGAGAGTTATCTATCCAATAAAAAACAAAATGTGTTCTATTTTAATTCCAGGCCCAGGTCCCCGCAGGAGACCTGTTGCCTGTTGGTAGGCCATCGTTGTAAATAAGAACTTGTTCTTAACTGACTTGCCTAGTTCAATTAAGGTTAAATTTAAAAAATCATTTATTTTTTTAATGGCAGCTTCTCTAACATCAGATATCTGCAGTGTCCCTCGGGGCAGTTTCCTTGGGCCGTTACTCTTCTCTATTTTTTACAAATGATTTGTCACTGGTCTTACACGAAGCTAGAATGACTATGTAATGCGGATGATTCCACACTCTACATGTCAGCACCAAAAGCCAGTGAGCTCACTGAAGTTCTAAATAAGAAGTTACAGTCCGTATCAGAATGCAGGATTAATAATAAACTGGTTTTAAAGACATCTAAAACTAAAAGCATTGTTGTAACGGTTTTCTTCATCTGAAGGAGAGGCGGACCAAAATGCAGCGTGGTGGTTATTCATGTTTTAATTTATGAAGACACTATACATGAATAAACTAAGAAAACAATAAACGTGAGAAAACCTAAAACAGTCCTATCTGGTACAGAGACAGGAACAATCACCCACAAACACACAGTGAAACCCAGGCTACCTAAGTAGGATTCTCAATCAGAGACAACTAATGACACCTGCCTCTGATTGAGAACCATACTAGGCCGAAACATAGAAATCCCCTAAAACATAGAAAAACAAACATAGACTGCCCACCCAACTCACGCCCTGACCATACTAAATAAATACAAAACAAAGGAAATACAGGTCAGAACGTGATAATTGTATTTGGTTTAAAACATTCTCTAAGACCTAAACCACAACTGGAGTTGTGCGTAAAGGGTGTGACCATTGAGCAAGTTGAGGAAGCTAAACTCCCAGGTTTAACGTTGAATGGTCAATTATTATGGTCAAGTCATATTGACAAAGTTGCTGTGAAGATGGGGAGGGGTATGTCTTTTCTAAATAGATGTTCTGCGTTTTTGTTGTTCAGGCTCTGGTCTTGTTCCATCTTGATTATGGTCCGGTAATATGGTCAAGTGCAGCAAAGAAATACCTAGCAAAGCTGCAGCTGGCTCTAAACAGTGCAGCATGTTTTGCCCGTAACTGCACATAGAGAACTAACGTCAACAACATGCATGCCAGTTTTCCCTGGTTGAGGGTTGACAAGAGATTAACTGCTTCTGCTCTCGTTTCTAGGAGAAACATTACTGTGATGAAAATGTCAGATTGTCCAACCTGGTCTCATAGCATTTCGTGTTATTCTGTATGTAAATCTGAGACACTCCATTTAGTATGATATGTTATGTTTTATATTGTAACGACCCGCACAGACAGCTGTGTGTTATGTGTTAGGCTAGTAGGTGGTTGTGTTGTACTTACCAGTACCCAGTGTTCGCGGGGTCCGACATGCCAATCAACCTGCTATCTGCCAATCGCGGGAATGCCTGGAATGTTCTGATGCCGGGCATCCTGGCGGTTGGCGGAGTGGCGTGGAGGGGGGTAGTGCAGGGGATGGAGCATTGGAAGTTAAGACCAGGTTTAGTCTTTGTTCTCTCTCTTACCTCTGAGCTTCACAAGAGAAGGTCACGATTAGCTTGTGGGTTATCTTTCATTTCTTTGGCGTGGGCTACGGCCAAACAGTAGCCTGTGTAAAGTTGGTTTAATAAACCGTCAATTCATAAACTCAATCCTCTGTCTGGACAATTGTTCCTTTATGATCTAGTCAGGTCATTTTAATATGTATTCATTTTTTTGTGGATGTCCATCATCCATTTTGTATGATATGTTATGAATTACAATTCGTATGACATGTTATGAATTTGCTAAAGGCAAAATATGTTACGAATTTGAAAAATGTATGATCTGTAATGAATTCCAATTTGTTGTGGCTAACGTAATCTAGGTGGCTAACACTAACGTTAGCTAGCTGGCTAACATTTGCTGGGCTAGGGGTTAAGGTTAGGGGTTAAAGTTAGGAGTTAGGTTAAAGGGTTAAGGTTAGGGGAAGGGTTAGCTAAAAGGGTTAAGGTTAGGGTTAGGGGAAGGGTTAGCTAACATGCTAAGTAGTTGCAAAGTAGATGAATAGTAGTAAGTCGTTGAAAAGTTCTAATTAGCTAAAATGCTAAAGTTGTCCGTGATGACATTCGAACATGCAACATAACATATCAAGGGATAAAATAACAATACTGAGTGTAAAATGACACACTATCACATTCTAACACACACAATTTACACACATATTATTATTTAGTCATATTGTTTGAAAATTGTTGTATTTTACATTTGTGGGACTGTTCTTGTCCAACAGTGTATCAGTGTTGTATTACTCGTCGTGTTCATTTTTTGTGTGTGACTCCAGGAAGAATAGTTGCTGCTTCGGCAAAAGCTAACGGGGATCCGAAGAAATCGAACCAAACCAAAATAGTTCAAACTGACCAATGCCAGGAAGGCTGTGGGTCCGTATGGAGTCATACCCCAGGTACTCAAGAACAGTGCTGAGCAGCATTGCTGAATTATGCACTTTATCTGCATGCAGTCACTGTCTACCTCCATTGTACCTATACCGTGGAAATCCTCCTGCATTGTGCCTGTATCCAAAAATGCCAACTTCAGGCCTGTTGCACCTATAATATTTTGGGAGTCTCAAGGTTCTGCTAGCCTAAGTTAGAATACCTCATGATAAGCTGTAGACCACACTATTTACCAAGAGAGTTTTCACCTGTATTTTTTGTAGCTGTCTATTTACCACCACAAACCGATGCTGGCTCTAAGATCACACTCAACGAGCTGTATAGGGCCTTAAGCAACAAGAACATGCTGATCAGAGGTGGCACTCCTAGTGGTCAGTGATTTTAATGCAGGAAAACTTAAATCCATTTTACCTAATTTCTACCAGCATGTCACATGTGAACTAGAGGGATGAAAACTCAAGATCACCTTTACTCCACACACAGAAATGCATACAAAGCTCTCCCCCTCCCTCCATTTGGGAAATCGAACCATAACTCTATCTTCCTGATTT
The DNA here is from genome assembly GCF_013265735.2 of Oncorhynchus mykiss. NCBI lineage: Eukaryota > Metazoa > Chordata > Actinopteri > Salmoniformes > Salmonidae > Oncorhynchus > Oncorhynchus mykiss. The sequence goes on from NC_048567.1 coordinate 32,120,242, forward strand.
CTGCTTACAAGCAAAAACTCAAACAGGAAGTACCAGTGTTGAGCTCAATATGGAAATGGTCCGATGAAGCAGATGCTAACCTAACCTAACTATTTCCCTAGCACAGACTGGAATATGTTCCAGGATTCATATGATGGCCTTGAGGAGTTTACCACAATAGTCACCGGCTTCATTAATAAGTATATTGATGACTTTGTCCCCACAGTCACCATATAGTGCATTGGGAAAATATTCAGACCCCTTGACCTTTTCCACATTTTGTTAAGTTACAGCCTTATTCTAAAATTGATGAAATAGTTTTTTTCCCCTCATCAATCTACACACACAATGACAAAGCAAAAAAAGTTTAATTTTTTTCCACATTCATTACATTTTTTACAAATTAATTATTCAGACCCTTAAAACCTTTTAAGGATGCTGCGAATTTTCGCAGCTTTTTGTTAAAAATCGCGCAACATTTCAAAGTCCTGCTACTCATGCCAGGAATATAGTATATGCATATGATAAGTATGTGTATAGAAAACACTCTGAAGTCTCTAAAACTGGTAAAATTGTGTCTGTGGCTATAACAGAACGTGTTTAGGAGTAAAAATCCACCAAAAACACACAAAAAACACACAAAAAAAATTTATCCGCCAGTCTTTGAACTGTCTAAGGCAAAAGAAAATAGATCCGGTTCAGTTTACAACGCCTACAGCTTCCACACGATGTCGCCAATACTGGAATTTCTTAGCACATTTATCCTTGGTGGGATGACGTATAGGCACTTCCTGTCTTGAGGTGCACCCAGGAAATTATGAAAGTAAAAAAAATGGACGATGATTTCAATACTTGCTGCTATCGAATACAGATCGCCCCGTGATCAATTTGATCGATTATTAACGTTTATTAATACCTAAAGTTGGTTTACAAAAGTCGTTGAAGTGATTTGTAAAAGTTTATAGGCAACTTTTTTAATTTTAAAAGTGACGTTGCGTCTCGTAAAGGTGACTTTTCCTTGGATCAGACGGCCTTCATAAATGGACATTTTGGACATACTTTGACGGATTTAATCGGGAAAAAGACCCAATTGTGATGTTTATGGGACATATAGTAGTGCCAACAGAGAAGCTCGTCAAAGGTAATGAATGTTTTATATTTTATTTCTGCGTTTTGTGTAGCGCCGGCTACCGCAAAATCTGTTGTTTAGGTGACGTTTTGGTATTTTGCGTGCTATCAGATAATAGCTTCTCATGCTTTCGCCGAAAAGCATTTTACAAATCTGACTTGGTGGCTAGATTCACAACGAGTGTAGCTTTAATTCAGTACCTTGCATGTGTGTTTTAATGAAAGTTTGAGATTTATCGAGTACTATACTATAGTACTATAGGTGGATCTCTGAAATTTCCGCTGAGGTGTTCCTGTGCAGGAACCACGTCGGTAAGATTAACTCAGTACTTTGTTAAAGCACCTTAAAGCACAGCCTCGAGTCTTCTTGGGCATGACACTACAAGCTTGGCACACCTGTATTTGTATTTTCTCCAGAGATGGTCGATTGGATTCAAGTCTGGGCTCTGGCTGGGCCAGTCAAGGCTAATCAGAGACTTGTCCCGAAGGCACTCCTGCGTTGTCTTGGCTGTGTGCTTAGGGTCGTTGTAGATTTGGAAGGTGAACCTTCGCCCCAGTCTGAGGTCCTGAGCGCTCTGGAGCAGGTTTTCAGTAAGGATCTCTCTGTACTTTGCTCCATTAATCTTTCCCTCAACCCTGACAAGTCTCCCGGTCTTTGCAGCATAAAAACATCCTCATAGCATGAGGCTACCACCACCATGCTTCGCCGTAGGTATGGTGCCAGGTTTCCTCCAGATTAGACCCTTGGTATTCAGGCCAGAGAGTTCAATCTTGGTTTCATCAGACCTGAGAATATTTTTTCTTATGGTCTGAGAGTCCTTTAGGTGCATTTTGGCAAACTCCAAGCGGCCTGTCATGTGCCTTTTACTGATTAGTGACTTCCATCTGGCCACTACCATAAATGCCTGATTGGTGGAGTGCTGCAGAGATGGTTGTCTTTTCGGAAGGTACTCCCATCTCCACAGAGGATCTCTAAAGTTCTGTCAGACTGACCATCTGGTTCTTGGTCACCTCCCTGACCACGGCCGTTCTACCCCGATTGCTCAGTTTGACCAGGCGGCCAGCTCTAGGAAAAGTCTTGGTGTTTCCAAACTTCTTCCATTTCAGAATGATGGAGGTCACTGGAGGCTCTGGAGCAACGAACCGCCCTTGATGTCTCTGCCTGGCCGGTTCCCCTCTCTCCACTGGGATTCTCTGCCTCTAACCCTATTACAGGGGCTGAGTCACTGGCTTACTGGTGCTCTTTCATGCCGTCCCTAGGAGGGGTGCGTCAATTGAGTGGGTTGAGTCACTGATGTGATCTTCCTGTCTGGTTTGTTGCCCCCCCTTGGGTTGTGCCGTGGCGGAGATCTTTGTGGGCTATACTCGGCCTTGTCTCAGGATGGTAAGTTGGTGGTTGAAGATATCCCTCTATTGGTGTGGGGCCTGTGCTTTGGTAAAGTGGGTGGGGTTATATCCTTCCTGTTTGGCCCTGTCCGGGGGTATCATCGGATGGGGCCACAGTGTCTCCTGACCCCTCCTGTCTCAGCCTCCGGTATTTATGCTGCAGTAGTTTATGTGTCGGGGGGCTAGGGTCAGTTTGTTACATCTGGAGTACTTCTCCTGTCCTATCCGGTGTCCTGTGGGAATTTAAGTATGCTCTCTCTAATTCTCTCTTTCTCTCTTTCTTTCTCTCTCTCGGAGGACCTGAGCCCTAGGACCATGCCTCAGGACTACCTGGCAATATGATTCCTTGCTGTCCCCAGTTCACCTGGCCGTGCTGCTGCTCCAGTTTCAACTGTTCTGCCTGTGATTATTATTATTTGATCATGCTGGTCATTTATGAACATTTGAACATCTTGGCCATGTTCTGTTATAATCTCCACCCGGCACAGCCAGAAGAGGACTGGCCACCCCACATAGCCTGGTTCCTCTCTAGGTGTCTTCCTAGGTTTTTGCCTTTCTAGGGAGTTTTCCTAGCCACTGTGCTTCTACACCTGCATTGCTTGCTGTTTGGGGTTTTAGACTGGGTTTCTGTACAGCACTTTGAGATATCAGCTGATGTACGAAGGACTATACAAGTACATTTGATTTGATTTGACTGTGTTCTTGGGGACCTTCAATGCTGCAGAAATGTTTTGGTACCCTTCCCCAGATCTGTGCCTCAACACAATCCTGTCTCGGAGCTCTACGGACAATTCCTTCAACCTCATGGCTTGGTTTTTACTCTGACATAACCTGTTAACTGTGGGACCTTATATAGACAGGTATGTGCCTTTGCAAATCATGTCAAATCAATTGAATTTACCACAGGTGGACTCCAATCAAGTTGTAGAAACATCTAAAGGATAATCAATAGAAACAGTAGGCACCTGAGCTCATATAAGGGTCTGAATACTTATGTAAATAAAGTATTTCTGTTTTTTTTAAATACATTTGCTTTCGCTTTGATATTATGGGGTATTGTGTGTAGATTGATTAGAATAGGACTGTAACATAACAAAATGTGGAAAAAGTCCAGGTGTCTGAATATTGTCTGAATGCACTGTATGTGCATATCCCAACCAGATGCCATGGATTACAGGCAACATACGCACTGAGCTAAAGGCTAGAGCTGCCACTTTCAGGGAGCAAGACACAAATCCGGGCACCTATAAGAAATTCCTCTACGCCCTCCGGAAAATCATCAAAATGGCAAAGCGTCAATACAGGACTAAGAGTGAATCCTACCACACCGGCTCTGATATTCATTGTGACAGGGCTTGCAAACTATTACGAATTACAAAGGGCGACCCAGCCGAGAGCTGCCCAGTGACGCGAGCCTACCAGACGAGCTAAATGCCTTCTATGCTCGCTTCGAGGCAATCAAAACTTAGCCATACGTGAGAGCACCTGCTGTTCCAAACGACTGTATGTTGTGAATAATACCTTTAAACGGGTTAATATTCAGAGCATGTGCTGACCAGCTGGCAAGTGTCTTCTGACCAGCTGTCAACCTCTCTCTGACCCAGCCTGTAATACCTACAGGTTTCAAACAAACTACCGTAGTCCCTGTGCCTAAGAACGCCAAGGTAGCCTATCTAAAGGACTACAGCCCCTTAGCACTCACATCTGTAGCCATGAAATGTTTGAAAGGCTGTTCATGACTCACATAAACAACATCATCCCAGAAACCCTGGACCCACTCCAATTTGCATACCACCCCAACAGATCCGCAGATGACGCAATCACTATTGCATTCCACACTGCCCTCTCCCACATGGACAAAAACAACATCTACGTGAGAATGTTGTTAATTGACTACAGCTCATCACTAAGCTAAGGGCCCTGGGACTGAACACCTCTCTCCATAACTGGATCCTGGACTTCCTGATGGACCGCCCCCAGGTGGTGAGGGTAGGCAACAACACATCCACCGCGCTGACCCTCAATACAGAAGCCACTCAGCGGTGCATGCTCAGTCTCCTCCTGTACTCCCTTTTCACCCATGACGATTTCACTACATAGTCTACACTTGTTGTATTTGGTGCATGTGACCAAAAAATATTGATTTGACCCTATGAGCACAAGACGTTGAAAATATGTATTTTGGGTAAAAATATATTTAACCAATTTTGCTCACCTGGAAGGCTAAATACAACTCATCGAAAACGTTGTGTTCCTCGTCAAATCAGAAAGAGAAAGATACCATGGCAGGTTGCTACCAAACTCGTCTCAGGATTTTGAGTTATTTTAAATGTCTCCATCTGTCCTCGTTCCCTCAACCAGTGCTCCCCATGCATTTCTCAGTAGGTTGAGTTACCCAACGTCTGCATAAGTAGCACACTTCTCTTTCTTGGCGGGGTAAATTGATATTTCACTATTTTTTGCAAAGTGACACAACTCTCAAAAGTAGCCCCGGACCCCGTCCATGCATGACATTACCACGTCTGCCTTTAATTAAAAAACAAAATGGCAGGATGAGAAATATGAGCAAATATTTGAATTTCAGTCACTATCGCCTTTCCCTTATTTCACACAGTCTGCATCCATGGAATGTGGCCATACTTGAGAATACACAATGATGTGATCAGTCAGAGAGCATTAGAGCTAGGGTAGTGGAGAAAGGAAAGTGCTATGAATGGAGACTGCTGTGAATGAGAGACTATGGAAATACAGTAGTCTTTCGTACCCAGGTGGATTTCACAAGGAGGCCCAGCACACATTATGGTGCGCATTTTCAACTCATGAACTTCATATGTACTTCTCAAGTTTCTCCATCATGTAGCCTAAGACTTATTCATACAGACACATATGCATGCACACACACACACACACACACACACACACACACACACATACACACACACACACACACACACACACACACACACACACACACACACACACACACACACACACACACACACACACACACACTGAAATGAAAGAATGAAGAGAGGTCATCCACAGGGCAAAAATTGGTCCTCAATGAAAGAGGAAAACCTAAGACAGAGGAAAACTGTCATGGAAGATGTTTTACACATACACTCTTAGAAAAAAATGGTTCTTAGGATGTCCCCATAGGAGAACCCTTTTTGGTTCCAAAAGGGTTCTACATGGAACCAAAAGGGAGGGGTTATTTTTGTGGAAAGCTGAAGAACCTTTTTTTCTAAGAGAGAACAGTAGAGGCCTAAAGACATTTTAAAGAATAAATACTGATCAGAATGGAGTAACACATACATATGAATGGAGTGAAAATAGATCTGGGAAGGGTAAGGCTGGATGAAGTTTAATGGGAGGACATTTAGTTTTCACAACTTTTGAAGCCTGAGTGTACAAAACTGCAATGCTGCTGGGTTTTTCAAGAATGGTCCACCACCTAAAGGACATCCACCCAACTTGAAAAAACTGTGGGAAGCATTGGAGTCAACATGGGCCAGCATCCCTGTGGAACGCTTCGACACCTTGCATGCCCAGACGAATTGAGTCAGTTCTGATGGCAAAAGGGTGTGCAACTCAATATTAGGAAGGTGTTCCTAATGTTTTGTACACTATATCTATTGTAGGTCCATCCACTAATTATGCACTGCATGAAGAGAAGTGTATTTGCTATGTCATAGCTTCTCTTCTCGTATCGTTTACTGCTACAAACAAATGACACGCTAACCGAAGAACAACAGTGCAGTGCACTATCCCTGACTTTCACTCTTCACTGCAGTGGACAAAACAACAAAAAGACAGTGTTCATTGATTGAATGTCCACCAGGTGGTGCAATGAAAGGCAATGGAGTTACACATTTTCTGGCGGTACTTTTAATGACCAGAAGATGGCGCCAATAGCACATGAATCACGAATGCAGCGTTTTGTGGTTCACCACATTCAATTTCAATGTTGATGCATATTTGACTTCATTAAAGCACATCTTTATCTGCGTATGTCTATTCCTAGAGTTTACTAGCTCCTTTAGTCTCCTTTACTCTAGATAGCCTCTGTGAATTTGTAAGAGCCTTCATATGGGAATCTATTCAAAGGAAGCCATTGTTTCTCATTATCTGCAATATTACAAACAGAAAGTTATGATGGAAAAACCTATGACCAATATAAAGGTGGCTCACTGAGCAAAGACATCAGAACAACTTACAATTGTGATATTTCATTCAATGTGAAATAAATTGTTGGAAGCCCCAACGCCGATTTATGGTTGTAATCTGGGTTAATATGAGACAAAATGATGAGCAACTGCAAACTTCAAATAACAAGAAAACAATGTTTAGCCAACCAATCGCCCTGTGACCTCGCGCCATGTGTTCATTTAAGGCGACATACAAATGATCATTGATGCTACGTACGTGTGTAATTTGTGCTCATAACCTGAACTGTGTGTCCACAGTCCACCACCACAATGAATGTAGGGAAAAAGAGAACACCTCAGCTTGGGCACACAGAACAATACTGCAGTGTTTTCCTAGTGGAGAATCCCACTATTTTGCCATTCAAATCTGCATACCTAGAATGCAGTGAGGGTGGGGGACGTGGTGAATGTGGCACACTACTAACACTGTCCTGCCTGTTTAGCCTGCTGCTCTACCCACTCAAAAACACACATCTGGACAAATGCTCATGTTCACACACAAACATACAGTACGTGTAGATATGTGTCACAGTTCAAAAGGACAGTGTGATTTTCGACTAATATTCAAGCATAATGTTATACGTTACAGTAAAAAGATCCAACCTTGTCTGAAGCAGATCCGATTGAAGCCAGCGGTGGAGGTGAAGTGTCAGACAATGATAATGTGTCTGTTACACCAAAGTATCACAGAAAATAATAACCTATTCTACCGGTGTGATCCAAGGAAGCCACGCAAATGCAATATTTTTTTCATTCAGCTCACAACAAGCACAGACACACTTTACCAGGCTGGGCAAGGAGCGAGTGGTGGGAGACAACGAGGAACTCCCTCTAAAACAGAACTTGGTGCCAGTTTCCCTCCAAAAACCACATCACGGAGGCATAACTGGGTTATAATAATGCGTTTGGTGAGCGAGTTTCATAACCGTCTAGACATTGGGACAGCGCCGCCATGCCAGTCTAGCAGCCTTAATATGAGACCACCTCTCCACTCCAGCCAGCCAGCCAGTTCACATGCATGATGAGATGTAATGGATTTCAGAGGCCATTTTCCACCTTCAGCTCCACTCAGGGTCTGAGGAGCTTTTGGAAGTAAACATGCACACGCAAACTCAAAACATGAATGTGTCCCAACAGAGGACCCAGGGCAGAAATGGGAAGTCTCAGCCGTCTGGGGACCTCTCTAACCAGACCCTGGTATTTATTTCTGGGAAGTGTGGAAAGCGAGCCACACTGAGTCACTCTAGACTTTGGGTCAGAGCCGGTAGAGACTTTTAGAGGGGGAGTAGTGAGTCGGTGGAGGCCAGTGTGGAGCATGCCTATTCTCAGACTGGCTAGAAGGGATTCCCTCTGACAAGACCTAAAGCCTTGCTAATCAGGACTTAGTAGAGGGAGGGCTGGATGGGAGGTATGCATGAAAGGTGTGTATGTGTGTGTGTGTGTGTGTGTGTGTGTGTGAGAGAGAGAGAGAGAGAGAAAGAGTGAGAAAGAAAGAATGAGAGAGAGTGATCGATTGAGTGACCGAGTGAGTGAGACAAGTGAGACAAATCTTGAGTGCGTGCGGCCAGCTACTGTACATGATTTACTGTCAGTGTGTGTGCTACTATGACATAAGACCAGCAGAGATGTCAACTGACCCCCATTCCTCACAAGCTTTTAAATAAAAGCAGCATAAACAAACCAACAACTATACTATGCTCATTAATCTTCCCAAATGCAAAAGTCTGACCTGATAACTCATTACAGCGTCGGCTGTATGTCTGAATGTGTGTGTGTGTTCGCATTTGCCTGTGTGTGTGTGTGTGTGTTCGCATTTGCCTGTGTGTGTGTGTGTGTGTGTGTGTGTGTGTGTGTGTGTATTTGCACACACCTCCGGGCGTCTGTTAGTCTTTTTGTATGTTAGTCTGTCTGCATATTTGTCTGGCAGCTTTGCTGTCCTCAATCTCTCTTTACAAGAGAATGATTAAGGGCCCAGACTGTTTCCCAGAAGCCCCAGGGTTACGTAGGTAGCAGCCGTGACACACACACACATTCAGACATACAGCCAGCGGTGTCTTGACACATGGGAGCTGCTGAGTAACAGTGCCTCCTGCTGCCAGATAGGCCAGGCTAACAAACCATGAAGGCATGCAGACTTTCACAACCTCTTACCCAAACTGGAACGCACTGGGGAGAGATGTGTCATCTCAAATGGATGGAGTATACAGTAAAGCATTATAACGCCAGCTCTCCTGTGAAAATACTCCCTCCTTCAGTTAGCGTACTAATGGTTCTCTTTAGGTGTTAAATAATGTACAGCATACGTGGATGAGGAATTTAACCAGGGGCTCAACTTTGGTTTTAGAGGGGGGGGGGGTCCTCCTTCAAACTTTTTGGGGTATCTAAAGCTCATTTCCTGCATTCCTACCAGCCCTTTATGGGTCATTTTGGGGACACTTTTATTTTAATTAAGAATAGAACATATTTCTGAACATGTTTCTAAACACTTCTACATGAATTATGGTACCATCCAAATTAATGTAGAAGTGTTTAGAAACATATTATATTCTTATTTACAATAAAAATAACTCCAAAGCACACTATTTACCATTCATTTATATTAGGCACAAAATAATGTGAAACACAACCAAAACAAACATCAAATGCATCCAACAAGTGTATAGAGTAACAAGCTTGATGTAGTCATCGTGTGCTATGAATGTGGGCCCAAACACTTTAATAAACATACAAGTGAACTTGTCCCAATAATTTTGCTCCCCTAAAATGGGAGGACTATGTACAAAAAGTGCTGTAATTTCTAAACGGTTCACACAATATTGATTAAAGTGACACACAACAGCCCATCAGCTAGGGATTGCCGAAGTAGGTATCCCCCCTGACGTGAGCATGTTTTTAACACTGACTCCTTTTGTCATACAGTATTCCATATAAGGTATCCAGATCTTATGAAAGATGCACAGTATACAGTGCATCTCCTGAGTGGCGCAGTGGTCTAAGGCACTGCATCTCAGTGCTAGAGACCCTGGCTCAATTCCAGGCTGTTTCACAACCGGCCGTGATTGGGACTCCCATAGGCCCAGCGTCGTCCGGGTTAGGGTTTGGCCGGGATAGGCGATCATTGTAAACAAGAATTTGTTCTTAACTGAGTAAATTTGAAAAAGTATAACCTTAATCATGTAATAAATCTAGTGAGTCATAACTTGACATTTCTGCCATCCATTGTGACATTGTAGGAGGATAACCAACCTTCCCATTAATGGCAATGCATTTCTTAGTTGCTGTAAATGCTAGGTTACACAGTTTCTTCTCATAACAGTCTTCAGTATCAACAGTTCCAAGGAAACAAGAGAAGGGAGAATCTGAAGACATGCTGAGATAAAAGAACATACTCTTTGCCAGAATTCAGCCAGCCTTCACAAGTGTGTAACATAATGAAATATGTCCCCTTTTGTGTTTTACACCTCCAGCAAAGTAATTACATTTCTGAGTGGATGATATTCAGTTTCACTGGCATATAGTATGTTCTATGAATGCTCTTAAACTGCAGCAATTTATGTCTGAGACTATATGAACATGGCTGGGCATTCAAACATAGCTATTCATCATCATCAGCAATGTCTTCCACGTCTTCCTCACATTTTGTACATGTTTTACATGTTTTGTGTCATCAGGAAAAGCCTCTATCAACACTAGACACAGTTCAAATAGCTTCAATCTTTGAAGCTTCTGGCTTGTCCAGTGTTTGCTGCACAGAGAGAATAGCAAAGGTTCACCCCAGTTCCATCAGACTGGTCTTCCCTGGTTGCCTGACCCTGTTGCGACCCCTGTCTACATCTGATCCTGCTTAGATGAGGCATGACAAATCATTTTCTTAGAGTACATTTATACATTATATTAATCAATAATAGATTCAATGGTTCGATAATTGAAATTACCATTATTCCCAGATCCCAGACTGTAGTATACCCATCAACTCAAGATGGAACGTTGTATCCATTCACTTATTGTTATAATACATTGCAAAATTCACCTGAGCTCCGTAGACTGGTCTTCCCTGGTTGTCTGACCCTGCTGGGACCCCTGTCACCATCTGATCCTGCTAAGACATGATGAGTATAGTGCTGTGTACTGACTGTGCACTGTAACAAGGTAGCCTGCCGAGCTGTTTATACTGTGTCAGTGTGAAAAGCAGGTCAATAACATTGCTATATTGATTGTGATTGGGGCAAAAATAATATATCACGTTAGCCAACTTTTGGCTAGCTCTAATGGTACATCAACTGGCAAAAACAAGCCAATTTAATTTAGTTCTGTTGAAACGGGACAAAACAAAGGCTACAAAACATTTCCAAATGCACAACAGCTGTTCGATATTGCTACCTGACAAATAGCTAGAGGCTAGAGCTGAACTGACTGTGGTACTGTAGCTACTAGCTATCTAGCTGGCTAGCTAGTTCATTCACTTCAGACAGAACTTCAGTCGAGAGGGGATGAAACATTAGCTAACATTACATGTCAGTTACACTACTAACTTAGCACTGAGAATGAATACTTTTTCTGTTAAGTGAAATAGAATTTACTTTGCCATCTACATCAGTCAAATAAAGAGTAGCCAGTTTCTGCTCTGCTTGCTTTTACAACGCAGAGAATAAGCCCAACATACACAGACAACAGCTGCCTCTATTCGCACACTCTGTGGTGTCCGCGCAGGTCCTAAATCCAGCCGGCTGAAAGCACCAAACAGCCTACCCGACAGCGCTGAGGCGTCCGCATGGTCCTAAAGCACACATTTGCCGCTTTTTGTATCACTAGGCAATGATAAAACTGGGGGGGACAAAAATGCAATTTCAGAATGTGGGGGAGGGGGGGGTCATGTCCCCCCCGTCCCCATTGAAAGATGTGCCCCTGAATTTAACCAAGGGAAGAAACCCGCTCTGTGCCGGATTCAGTTCCTCTCTGCTTAGCTGCTGAAGGTCAGTCTGCCTGGGCTAATCATAGAAAGAGGAGAAAACAAGGAGAGGAGAAGTAGAGGAGAGGAGAGGAGAGGAGAGGAGAGGAGAGGAGAGGAGAGGAGAGGAGAGGAGAGGAGAGGAGAGGAGAGGAGAGGAGAGGAGAGGAGAGGAAATATATATATCCCGTTTTCTCTCTCTACTGAAACTTGTCCTAGACTCACCACAAGGCTTCCCAGGGCATCCCAATTCAGTCTGTTTGTCTGGGTGATTTTTGTTATCAAACAACATTGCTTACTCTGATTGAGTGTTCAAGGCTATATGCAAGGTTAGACTAAAACTCGTGCAAATCCAACAGAAGCATGAGTCAATAGATTAATCAATAGATCTGCCAAAACAAAGATTTAACATGACAATATAACATTGCGAGAAGCGTTTTTAATTGAACGCTAGTTCTTCAAAAAAAAATGTCTTCATATATAATGTGACATATTCGTTATCAAACACACATGTTGAATGTTTTGGGACCACCACTGTACACCAAGCTGACAAGGGAGACATGCTAAGTCGTCTGCAGTCGTAGCAGTAGGGTTTCCCAATGTTTTCCATGGAGAAAGGCCACTCATTATACTATTATACTATTTGGTTCCAGTGTAGAGGGAGCAAACTGCAGCGTCAGTGGTATTCCACTTGATTTGGATCATTGTCGGGGCTTAGGAGCACCTCTCTCAAAAATGGAAAAACACGCATAGGATAAAATTACCAGAAATCATGAAGTAGCTATTGGCTGCAGGGTGGGTATGACTTCAAATGTTTTCACAAACGTTTGGCCTATATTCCCAATGGAGGGATATCTTGCAGCAGACAATGATAATGTCTCCTTTGATTTGCAAAGCTGATACACAGATGTAGGATCTTAATTTGATCACCCTGTTGCAGAGAGACTTGTAGTTTATTTGAGGTTTAAAAAAAAGATTCTGAAGTTTGTCATTTCCACTTGGAAATTTCCGACTTGATTTTCCCTTATGAAAAATGTATCAACCCACACAAAAATGCCCATTAATTATAGTTCACATAATTAACATCTCCTGTTGCTGCATGACTGTTTTCATGCTGTGGAAAACTTAAATGAAGGTACTACATCTGTAAATATACTATGTAGATGTGACTGAGTGGAAATAAGAGCACAGTTTTCTTTATACTGCACCACAGCTGCGTGTTCGTGTGTGTGTGTTCATGATTGTGTCAGTGTCTGTATCTGTGCGTCCGTACGTGCGTGCGTGCACGTGCGTATGTGTGTGTATGAATGTGTTCTTGTTATACACGTGCTTGTGAGATTGACTAAATGGAATGCATGCCCTCTGAATCACATTGACTTGGGGATAAATTCATCCTGAAGCAGATATGTTCTCACACTCACACTTTGTGCGCGCGCGCGTGTGTGTGTGTGTGTACTCTTCCATCTTATGTCGCTTACTATCTACAAGTGGACTTAAGGTGAAATAAATTAAGTTCTAGGGGATATGTTCTCTGATAAATCAAGTCACTTGCAATTACAATCTAAGGTGAAATTGAAATCCTCTGGTTGTTTAATAGCAAGAAATGACAGCCCAACAGTACAAGTACTTTATGTAAGGCTAATGGGCCAATCATTGTGGTGTGTGTGCACACATCTGTTGTTCTGTATGTGTTAAAAAACTTCTCAGAAGGCATGTTAGACAGCAATGAAAAACTGTTAAAGGATGCATTTACATCATTTAGTAGAAACTGTTATCCAGTGTGACTTACTGAGCAATTGAGGGTTAATTGCCTTGCTCTAAGGCACATCAACAGATTTTTCACCTAGTCAGCTGAGGGATTCAAACCAGCAACCTTCCAGTTACTGGCCCAACGCTCGTAACTACTAGGCTACCTGCTGCCTCTTTTGTCTCTGTGAGGCTGTTGAACCTTTGAGGGTCATACAGTGTATCCCTCATGTGATACTGGCTCATGTCATATCAAAACCAGATGGTTGTGAATCAATCAAAGGGCCGTCTATAAATACAGTGTGAATCACAACTCTATATTTCTAACAGAGTCTGGAGCATATTTTGGTATTTTCCTCTTAATAAAAGAGCAGCAGGCAAATAACTTTGGCTAACACGAGAAGCACCCATTACTATTAGACAATTAATTATCCTATTCTCGTCTGACAACATCAAGGAGGTATATTGAGTGTATTCCTCCTTCCCGTACCAAAAACATGAAACACAAACAAAAACGCTGGTGAGGCACCGATATTACATTTTTGGCCGATACCGATATCCGATATTTTCCTTGTGAAAAAAATAACCCTGATACCGATACCGATATTAAAAATGTTTGTGGAATTTGAAGCATTCTAGTACAGTTAAATAGCTAACACACACACATGGACGCAGTGGTCTAAGGCACTGCATCTCAGTGCAAGAGGTGTCACTACAGCCCCTGGTTCGAATTCAGTCTGTATGACATCCTGCCGTGATTGGGAGTCCCATAGGGTGGCGCACAATTGGCCCAGCGTTGTCCGGGTTTGGTCGGGGTAGGCCGTCATTGTAAATAAGAATTTGTTCTTAACTGACTTGCATAGTTAAAGAAAGGTAACAAACACACCACACTGACCAAAAAGTTATTTTGTTGGCATTTACGGATGTCCCCATTACCAGTAAAACATAATCAAAACCCATTTCTTTCACATACTTGCTGTGCTGTTTCATTGTTCATTTGTTCAGTCGTTTCATTCTCAACCAGGATTTCTATGGAACGCCGTTTGGATCTTTGCGTGTCAAAAAAGATACACGTCACATAAGCTTGTTGACCAATCACGACCTGATTATGACTGCACATCACATAATTATTTAATTTGTTCATAGATTTTTTACGTAGTTATTACACATTGATTACACTATCACTCAAATTTCATGTCACAAGAATTCAGCAATATGTATGCTATTATGCTGGTAAAGTTGTCTTGCACACCTACAGTGCTGGTCATAAAAAAAGCTAGCTAGCTCATGGATGCAAACAATGTTCTTCCCCAAAAACACTGCAAAACGACATCTGTTTCAGTAGCTATCGTTAGCTAGCTAACTAGGTGTCATCATCTAATACTTATTTCTCTGTACAACATTACCTATGGATTGTGGATCAATGACATGGGGTATCAGTCTACTCAGCGACACCCAGAGAACGTTAGTGTCGTAGCTCTTATTGCGGGACACTGAAACAACTGTGAATTGAGCCACATTTATTGTCAGCCTATGTGTATTGAACACTATTCCCGAGGAAAAACAATACTGCATGGATGTTTTGGAGTCTGATAACTCTGAGGAGGACATTAGGAAAAAATATATTGGGTATTGAGTAGACTGATACCCCATTTCATTGATCCCCAATCCTTAGGTATAGCTGTACAGTGCAATATGAATGTCAATACACACAATAGGCTAACTGGGAAGGAGATTTCACACAGTCACAGTCCCGCGATAAGAGCTACAACGCTAATATTTGCACAAACTCTTCACAGTTGTGTTCTGTGGGTGTCACCGAGTAGACTGATACCCCATTTCATTGCTTCACATTCCAACCTTGTTTAACATTATCTAGTCTAAATATGGCAAGAGGTACTGTTATTTTGAAGGCAAACCGCAAATTCCACTATTGTGCCTAATCCTTATTGTTGCTAGCATCACACCACATACCCCGGTCCGGTCATGCGTCACTAGCCAGATGAAGCTAGCTGGCTGCTTATAACGTTAGCTTTGGGCAACAGGGTTAAGTAGCTGGCAACAACTACCTATTAGCTACCAACTAGCTACCTAGCTAATACTTCCTAAATCATTGCTAAGAATAATGAAAATGATTGCAGTTTCTACTGGTCATTGTTTTCAGGCTGGTTGTATTGATGCTAGCTAGGTACCAAGCTAAAGCTAGCTAGCTACCCCAGAAGCTGCAGTCGAACAAATAATGCTTTATTACCAACGCGGTATTGTAAACACATCGTTCGTGGCCAGTGTTTGCTTGTTTGCAGACATTTTTGAACAGCTTTTACAGTGCTGTGGATAATAGTGGTGGCACTTGGCTTGCACGTGCAAATTCAGATTACACAACATTCTATAATAGAACTGTGTTATTTGACGTGTCAAATTAAAAGCTTATTTAACGCGTCAAATAGTGTTATTTGATGTGTATCTTTTTTGACACGCAAAGACCCAAACGGCATTCCATAGTATATTAATAGTTTTTCGCCATTGAGTTGTCTCGCTGAAATGTTCTTACTCTTTCAAATGACTGCTCGACTTGTTGACTGCTCGATCCACACAGCAGACATTGTGGGCTAGGTTAGGAATGCTGTGTTGCACGTGTAGCACAATTTTACGTGGCGTCATTATGTCATGTACCTACATTATATAGGTATGCACGGTAGCTTTGACATCGGTTTTGCACATCGCCGTTAAACTAGACATCGTGCCGATACCAATGTTGGCATTTTTAGCTAATATCGTCCGATTCCAATATGTTCACCGATATATCATGCATCCCTAAAAAATGGCCATTATCAAACCCCCCTCACACACACTGTCACGATCGTCCTCCTCTTCGTCTGAAGAGGAGAGGCGAGAAGGATCAGAGGACCAATATGCGGCGTGGTAAGTGTCCATGGTGAATCTTTAATAAAGAAAGACTGAACACTATGCAAAAGAGTAACGAAAACAATAAACCAAATACGACCGTGAAGCTACAAAATGAGACCTGTGCTGACACAAGCCACTAACCAAGGACCAAGCGGCGTGGTAGACAACAGCGACGACAGCAGCAGCAGCAACAACAACAGCGGCCGGTATCACAGGACTCCTGGACATGGGAGGAGATACTGAACGGAGAGGGACCCTGGGCACAGGCTGGGGAATATCGCCGCCCCAAAGCAGAGCTGGAGGCAGCGAAAGCTGAGCGGCGGCGATATGAGGAGGCAGCACGGCAGTGCGACAGGTACGAGAGACAGCCCCAAAATTTTTTGGGGGGGGGGCACACGAGGGGTGGAGCTAAGCCAGGTAGCAGACCTGCGCTCACCCCTCGTGCTTATTATAAGCAGCGCGATACTGGGCAGGCACCGTGTTATGCGGTTAAGCGCACGGTGTCGCCAGTACGTGTCCATAGCCCGGTGCGCTATAGGACAGCCCCCCGAGAGTGTCATGCGAGTGCGGGCATCGAGCCAGGGCGTATGGTGCCTGCTCAGCGGGTCTGGTCGCCGGTACGCAGTTTTGGCCCAGGGTATCCTGCGCCGGCTCTGCGTGCTGTGTCTCCGGGGCGCTGGGAGGGTGCAGTGCGTCCTCTGCCCGCGCTCCGCTCGTACCGGGCGACTGTGGGAATGGAGCCGAAGGGAGGTGCGTGTAGTAAGCACTAGATCTCCCGTGCTTACCCACAGCCCGGTTCAACCTGTGCCTGCACTCTGGACGGTCCGGGCTAGAGTGGTTATCCAGCCTGGGGAAGTGGTGCCAAGGTTGTGCACCAGAGCTCCAGTGCTCCCCCACAGCCCGGTCTTTCAGGTGCCTCCTCTTAACCCCAAGCCTCCTGAAGGTCTTCCCAGCCTGGTGGTTCCTGTGGCAGCCCCACGCACCAGGCTGTCTCTCTGTCTCCTCCCTGCAGGTGGTCCTGTCTGTCCGGCGCCGCTGCCGGAGTCTCCCGCCTGTCCGGCGCCGCTGCCGGAGTCTCCCGCCTGTCCGGCGCCGCTGCCGGAGTCTCCCGCCTGTCCGGCGCCGCTGCCGGAGTCTCCCGCCTGTCCGGCGCCTCTGCCGGAGTCTCCCGCCTGTCCGGCGCCTCTGCCGGAGTCTCCCGCCTGTCCGGCGCCTCTGCCGGAGTCTCCCGCCTGTCCGGCGCCTCTGCCGGAGTCTCCCGCCTGTTCGGCGCCTCTGCCGGAGTCTCCCGCCTGTCCGGCGCCTCTGCCGGAGCCTCCCGCCTGTCCGGCGCCTCTGCCGGAGCCTCCCGCCTGTCCGGCGCCTCTGCCGGAGCCTCCCGCCTGTCCGGCGCCTCTGCCGGAGCCTCCCGCCTGTCCGGCGCCTCTGCCGGAGCCTCCCGCCTGTCCGGCGCCTCTGCCGGAGCCTCCCGCCTGTCCGGCGCCTCTGCCGGAGCCTCCCGCCTGTCCGGCGCCTCTGCCGGAGCCTCCCGCCTGTCCGGCGCCTCTGCCGGAGCCTCCCGCCTGTCCGGCGCCGCTGCCGGAGCCTCCCGCCTGTCCGGCGCCGCTGCCGGAGCCTCCCGCCTGTCCGGCGCCGCTGCCGGAGCCTCCCGCCTGTCCGGCGCCTCTGCCGGAGCCTCCCGCCTGTCCGGCGCCTCTGCCGGAGCCTCCCGCCTGTCCGGCGCCGCTGCCGGAGCCTCCCGCCTGTCCGGCGCCGCTGCCGGAGCCTCCCGCCTGTCCGGCGCCGCTGCCGGAGCCTCCCGCCTGTCCGGCGCCGCTGCCGGAGCCTCCCGCCTGTCCGGCGCCGCTGCCGGAGCCTCCCGCCTGTCCGGCGCCTCTGCCGGAGCCTCCCGCCTGTCCGGCGCCTCTGCCGGAGCCTCCCGCCTGTCCGGCGCCGCTGCCGGAGCCTCCCGCCTGTCCGGCGCCGCTGCCGGAGCCTCCCGCCTGCCCGGCGCCTCTGCCGGAGCCCCTCTGCCCCGAGCAGCTGCCCCTCTGTCCCGAGCAGCTGCCCCTCTGTCCCGAGCAGCTGCCCCTCTGTCCAGTGGGGTCATTGAGAGGGGTGGGCAGGGTGAGTAAGCCACGGAGGCGGACAATAAGGCGGACTAGGACAATGGCGAAGTGGGGTCCGCGTCCCGCGCCAGAGCCGCCACCGCGGACAGACGCCCACCCAGACCCTCCCCTATAGGTCAAGGTTTTGCGGCCGGAGTCCGCACCTTTGGGGGGGGGTACTGTCACGTTCTGACCTCTATTTCCGTTGTTTTTGTATTTATTTAGTATGGTCAGGGCGTGAGTTGGGTGGGTAGTCTATGTTTGTTTTTCTATGTTTTGGGGCAGTTCTATGTTTTCGGCCTAGTATGGTTCTCAATCAGAGGCAGGTGTCATTAGTTGTCTCTGATTGAGAATCATACTTAGGTAGCCTGGGTTTCACTGTGTGTTTGTGGGTGATTGTTCCTGTCTTTGTGTAGTGTTCACCAGATAGGCTGTATTAGGTTTCACGTTCCGTTTGTTGTTTTCGTATTCATTTAGTTATTTCATGTATCGTCTATTATTGATTAAAGAACATGAGTAATCACCACGCTGCATTTCGGTCCTCTCTCTCAACAAACGAAGAACGCCGTTACACACACACCTGACCCGCTAACCCCACAGCCCTCCCTTGACTTCAGAAAACTGGACAGCTGCCACGGTTTCCTACCAACCCTCTCAAACAGCAGGAAACAGACGAGGGATTCCGTCACAGGGCCTGCGAGAAAGGAAAGCATTGACTAGATACAGGAAAAGAGGAGAAAAGAAGAGGGCAGCCTTGTATTCTCATCCTCCACGCACAAATATCTACCCTGTGTTTTAGAGACCACTTCATAGTGCCAAGTTCTGCTCCTATACAACCTGACCAGATATACCCTTTTCACACTACTGAGCCAAGAGGAGCCAAGCTGTACTGATCCATATTGAAATAGGGAATGTGGAATTAAGTTGCGGAAAGAAAATATCCAAGTCAGCACAAATCGGTTTGGGTTGGCACGATATAGTGTGAAAAACTCTTGGAAGCTTAACAAGAATATGACTTACTACCACAAAACCAGCCATGACAAGGCTATTTTTTACTATTTTACTGCAAGTCACTAGGGACAGCAAAGGACAGGTCCTGGAATCACAGTCACGTGCACACATTGGTCCCAATCTCCTCTTAAAACAAAGTACAATACACACAGTAACATCCAGCTGAGTATACACCATATTTTGGTTCATAGTCATTGTTCTGTGCTCCAAACTATGTGTGAAATTCAGATTCGGAAACATATCGCTCATCCAATCTAACTACATACTATATGAAGGGGAGTTCCCTGTGCAATAGAGTGCAGGCTAAGGTCCTGTTTAGACTCGGAAAGCCTTGTACTCTGTGGCCTACTGTACAAGCGCCATACTATGCCTGTGCAGGATGGTACTCACTACTCATTCATTCAACAAGGGAAGCAGAGATGAAAAAACGTCAACATAACATACCGCGTAGAGCATGAGTTTATGACCTGAACGGACCATAACGTATTCAGACAGTCATATATTTTGGAAGTGGAGGCAAACGCAACAAACTCAGCAGAGGGTGTCCTATAGTTGACCAGCAAGAACAACCAACAGAGAAAATACAATATGTCAAGTGGAGAAAAAAGGATGGAAAGCGCAAAACAAGGATACAGTAGTAGAATGTCAAGAACCTAATTGAAGGTGCTCTTTGTGGGGTTATTGGTCAGCAAAAAACAAAGGAGTACCGAGGCACTCTTCATGACATTGCTTTCATCGCGGTGGTGTGTTCAATAAAACAAAAGCTGAAAACAATAGAAAAATGGAGATATGCAATGTCTTTGCATTCAGCATTGAGGCAGAGCTGCTCGATCATTCTGACAATGCTGTGATGTAGGCTACATACAGTGCAGTGTTTTTCACATCTCCTCACCTGTTGTACACTTAATGGAAACTGTGGCTCAAAAATAGCCATGGAAACCTGGCTGCATGTGACACCTAGTCAACCCCAACGTCAAAGGAGAGAGAGCAGCTTGTTTCAATGAGTGGCCTAAACACACCGCTTCAGGATTCGAAGATTGAACCTGAATTTGCGAGTGACCCTTTACATCGGCAGGTACCAGGGTTCTCACTGCGCTAGACTACATAAAGGCATTTTAAATGTACTTCAGAAAGCCTGGAGAGCCCCGTCATAAAAATGTCTTTGGCATATATGCCTGGGCTTAAATCATAGTAATACAGCCTGATGTGACAGTCATAGCCCAAGGAAAATGAAACCATCCATGCTCAAAATCCCATATCATTACTGGATTGGCAACAAAACTACACTAATATAAATTGTTTTGATGGAAAATGTGTATTCATATAATATAATCTTGTCTGAAACTGACATTATGGTCTTCCTTGTCCGGCTCCCCAAATTATTCTCTATGTTAAATCTCTTTTTGGGTAAAGGGGTCTATATGACTTGACATAGCATGCTACAGGTTTGGATAAAACACACATGCATGCTGCTTTGGTTATCCACAGTAGATTTTACAACACAACAGACCGTCTCAGTCACGGAGGATGAAGATGGCACAATACGCCAGAATCTAACTAGTTTCACATCTGGCGATACAGATGTGTTGCAGACTAAAGTTCAGAAACATGGCGTATCGTTGACAATGCAGATGCTGTATATTAATGCAGGCTTCAGGTGGTCAGAAACATGGCGTATCGTTGACAATGCAGATGCTGTACATTAATGCAGGCTTCAGGTGGTCAGAAACATGGCGTATCGTTGACAATGCAGATGCTGTACATTAATGCAGGCTTCAGGTGGTCAGAAACATGGCGTATCGTTGACAATGCAGATGCTGTACATTAATGCAGGCTTCAGGTGGTCAGAAACATGGCGTATCGTTGACAATGCAGATGCTGTATATTAATGCAGGCTTCAGGTGGTCAGAAACATGGCGTATCGTTGACAATGCAGATGCTGTACATTAATGCAGGCTTCAGGTGGTCAGAAACATGGCGTATCGTTGACAATGCAGATGCTGTACATTAATGCAGGCTTCAGGTGGTCAGAAACATGGCGTATCGTTGACAATGCAGATGCTGTACATTAATGCAGGCTTCAGGTGGTCAGAAACATGGCGTATCGTTGACAATGCAGATGCTGTAACATTAATGCAGGCTTCAGGTGGTCAGAAACAAGTTGAATTGGTTCAGAAGAAACTCTTGTCCAGAGCGACAGATTTAATTGACCCGATTTTATGGGTCGACCCTTTTAGTCACTTACCTATCACCATTTTGATGATAAAGCAAATCAATTTTGACAATGTCAAACTTTGACAATATGGATAATGCAGCTAGTTTTAACATGTTGTTAATGTTAGCAGCAAGCTAGCTTACTTTTAGCATATCGTTAGCTATATTATAGTTCATCTCGCTAACTATAATCTCATTGCAGCATAAACCCTAAATACTGTACATTCAACAAAATTCACAAACAGGATTTGTGAATAGTATGTCCATTCTTATGAATCAAGTCGTTCCATCGCCACGCCAACACACCAGCACAGTTTTAGTCAATGGCTGTGTGACAATGACCATCATGTTCTCTGAGTGTTCAAGCCAGGCAAACACAGCACTTCACTTCATACCCATATGAGGAATATTTAAAAAAAGAAAAAGTCTGTTGCTAAACATACTGTGATGTCCAGACATGCCTAAGATAGCTTCCAGAAGTTCTTCATTGTGAGCTGCAAGACAGTGAATTATGCAGCTCCATAAATAGCAACAGAGGAAAAAGAGTGTGATGTTTGTAGCTACAGGCCCTGGGTCGTCAATGAGTAGGCGCTACAGTCACCATTGACAGCGACAGAACTGACCACAATCATTCACACCTTGTTTTCTGTATCAGCAATAGATGTCTACTGTTGTCAGAGCCACCCGTACCAGATACGCTCGAAGAGGACATAAGGAAGTGAGACTATAATGGGGCTTCCCGTTGTTACAACGGTAGCCTAAATAACAAGTGTTACGAGACAGAACCATGTGATGCTTGTAGAATTGACCGTCCTGTGCATTCAACAAACTATCAGTAATATTTTTGCACAATAGACCAACACACTACTCAAGTATATATTGACGTATACAGCTACTGCAGTATACGTTTGTTGATGTTACGGACTGAAATATGTCTTTGCTCATTTGAGGTGATGAAATGTAGAGTTATGTTGAGTTCCTACAACTGCCACGGACAGTGCCTTCCCTTGACTTATTCCACATTTTGTTGTGTTAAAACCTTAATTCAAAATGGTTTAAATAGATTTTTCTTCATCCATCTTCACACAATACCCAATAATGACAAGGTTTTTTTTTTAAATATACTTTTCTTTCATGTGTGGAAACTGAAATACAGAAATATCTCATTTATATAAGTATTCACACCCCTAGAGAGTACATGTTAGAATAACCTTTGGCAGTGAGTACAGCTGTGAGTCTTTCTGGGTAAGTGTCTAAGAGCTTTGCACACCTGGGTTGTACAATATTTGCACATTATTAGTTTAAAAAAAAAATCTAGTTCTATCAAGTTGGTTGTTGATCATTGCTAGACAGCCATTTTCAAGTCCTCCCATAGATTTTCAAGACGATTTAAGTCACAATTGTAACTAGGCCACTCAGGAACATTCAATGTTGTCTTGGTAAGCAACTCCAGTGTATATGTGACCTTGTATTTTATGTTATTGTCCTGCTGAAAGGTGAATTTGGCTCCCAGTGTCTGTTGGAAAGCAGACTGAACCAGGTTTTCCTTTAGGATTGTGCCTGTGCTTAGCTCTATTCAGTTTCTGTTTATCCTAAAAAAAATCCTTGCCGATGACAAAATACCCAGCCACCACCATGCTTGAAAAGATGAAGAGTGGTACTCAGTGATGTGTTGTGTTGGATATGCCCCAAATATAACGCTTTGTATTCAGGACATGAAGTACATTTCCTTGCCACAATTTTTGCAGTTTTACTTTAGTGCCTTATTGCAAACAGGATGCATGTTTTGGAATAGTGCTATTCTGTACAGGCTTCCTTCTTTTCACTCTGTCATTTAGGTTAGTATTGTGGAGTAACTACAATGTTGTTGATCCATCCTAAGTTTTCTCCTATCACAGTGATTAAACGCTGTAATTGTTTTAAAGTCACCATTGGCCTCATGGTGAAATCCTTGAGCGGTTTCCTTCCTCTCCAGCAACTGAGTTAGGAAGGATGCCTGTATCTTTGTAGTGTCTTTGTGTATTGATACGTCACCCAAAGTGTAATTAATAACTTCATGCTCAAAAGGATATTCAATGTCAATTTTTTTGTTAACCCATCTACAAATAGGTGCCCTTTGCGAGGCATTGGAAAAACTCCCTAGTCTTTTGTGGTAAATCTGTATTTGAAATTCACTGCTCGACTGCTTTTACAGATAATTATATGTATGGGGTACAGAGATGGTGTAGTCATTCAAAAATGATGTTAAACACAAATCCATAGCTCCACCTCCCCAGACTATCTTTAATTTGAGGATTTAATACACCTCTGAGGACAGTCTTGTTACTCTGCAGTCTGCAGTCTCCACGGCACACGTGAGTGTGACCATTACTGTAGCAGGTAGCACCCAGCATCTAGTAAAATGGTCAGTATCACTTCAACTTATGGCACATGAATGATTTTACATGGTAAAATGGTGAGACAGCAATAACATATTATTATTATTCTGTTGCTCTCAATTACATGCCATTACATTTCCATCTTTCATCAACTGGATGGACCCCAGTAAGGTATGAATACTTACCACGTCTTTTAGATTTGGTTAGAGAGGGGCTGAAGAGTGTCCGTAGCACTAAACATCTGAACATCTAAAACTCTCCAACAGACAGACTCACTCAAACACACTCCAACCGACAGACTCACTCAAACACACTCCAACAGACAGACTCACTCAAACACACTTCAGAAGTCTTCAGCCAAGAGTATCTGGCCGCAAAAATTGACAGCCTCTCTCTCTCTGTGTGTGCGTGTGTGTGTGTGTGTGTGTGTGTGTGTGTGTGTGTGTGTGTGTGTGTGTGTGTGTGTGTGTGTTTGCGTGCGTGCGTGTGTTTCAAGTGCATGTGCGTATGTCTGTGACTGTGTGTATAATGTGCATGTGTGTATGTTTGTGAGTGTGCACTTGAACCGTTAAGCTTGCATCCAGAAATGACAATAGGAAGAGTACCAGTAAAACCAACCACAGTAGCAGTCTTCAATGCCTAAATGTTGAGGGAGTGAATGTTTGTTTACAAGACAGAGCAATAATCATTTTGCATGAAAAAACAAGCGAGGGAGCAGACTGCTCGTAAATCTCAGCACAAGATATTCCATGTGGTTTATTTTTGCTGTGCTGTGCTATGTGTGTGTGTGTGTGTGTGTGTGTGTGTGTGTGTGTGTGTGTGTGTGTGTGTGTGTGTGTGTGTGTGTGTGTTTGTGTGTGTGTGTGTGTGTGTGTGTGTGTTGCCATTGGGCCAGATGTAAAAGCATTATATATTATGACGTCTTCCCAAGAAGTGAATCATTACATTTATGTAAAAACACGATTATTAATTATTTGAATGACACTTTGAGATGAGAAAGATATACATAGAATAAATACTGTATGGAACCCAGGCTGAGAAACTGAAACAGTTGGGACATCATGGCCTTTCTCTCCTCTGATTCAGCTGGTGTCAGACACCGATGTTACAATCACAATCAATAACACATTCACAAGAATGAAGTTCCAATTCCACTTGCCAGGGAGCAATGATTCCTGGTCTGACTGCAGTTGTAAACAAGCGGTAACGGACCCCCGTCATTGAGCCTTTCCTCAATTGTCTACAGCTCCCTTTTTCCTACCAATAGTTAATACCATCATTTATCGTCTAAAGTATGTGATGTGGCTTTTCACCCAGAAGTGCCGAGAAGAGAAACAGCCAAGCCACAGTCGATACCAGAAATGTACTGTAGGCAAGGAAAACACTGCATATACTTTCCCCGCTCTAGCAGAGTGCTCACGGTGCCCCGACCCTACACCACCCACCCCACAAGGCCCTGGACGTCTGCTGGTGGTTATGTGTGATGATCCTCTGTGCTTAAGCTAGTTTTTCAGGTTAAGTGGGAATCCTGGGTTTTTTAGGACAGGCTCTGGTTCAAGATCAATTACTCCACAGATTATTCAAACTGTCCCTAAATATGCAGTCCTGGGAGTAGCAGCACTGAGAGCAGTATTTCTGATCTCCGTCAGTAGGAGTGCTAATATGGGGAGCCAGAGAGAGAAGAGCACAGGGCATCCTGCATCTGTTTATTATGGATAGGTTTTATGATTGAAATGGCAGAGAGCAGGGATTGGTCTCTTCACACAGTTTTTCCTACAATTCTATGTTGCAATCTGGAATGGCCGGTTAGAAAGCACATTTCGCCCTCTTATGAGGAAAACATTTTTCTGAACATGTTTTGATAGGGCCTATATATTATGTAAATTATAAAGGCCCTACCAGGTGGGCAATATCATGCTACAGCGCCTGGTGTGGGTGCAGGCTTTTGTTTTAGCAGGACACTATGTTCTACTAATCAAAGCCTTGGTTAAAAACTACATGATTCGTTTTTTGTTGCTTGGCATGAATAAGTCTTCCAATGGCCCTTGCAAGGTAAGATAACCCAGCCCTGGACCCTGGGCTGTGCACAGACATTTCATAACATACAAACTGCCTCTGTAGCTATTTTTTTTCCAATATTTTAGCATAGGCCTATATATTTCTGCAACAACGCAGTCATCACAAATTGTAAGCAAGCTAGTTAGAGTGCCTCCTAAACACATGATTGACACCTGAAAAGAGGGTGGGCTATCAGCTAATCACTGATGTTGATTGATGTCATTCTGAAAGTTAGCTAGCTCAACATTTTTTCTGATTGTGATTTATCTTAAATGCTCTTACATTCTTAAATAATAACTTCATAGTATAATAGTAATAATCTTCTAACTCTTAATATTTTGCTGGCTAGTGGCTTGTGGGGAAAGCTTTATATACACTACCTTTCAAAAGTTTGGGGTCACTTAGAAATGTCCTTGTTTTTTAAAGAAAAGCACATTTTTTGTCAAGTAAATAACATCAAATTGATCAGAAATACAGTGTAGACATTGTTCATTTTGTAAATTAATATTGTAGCTGGAAATTGCAGATTTTTTTATGGAATATCTACATAGGCGTACAGAGGCCGATTATCAGCAACCATCACTCCTGTGTTCCTGTCATGCCCTGGTCTTTATATTTTGTCTTTTCTTTATTATTTTGGTCAGGCCAGGGTGTGACATGGGTTTATTTATGTGGTGTGTTTTGTCTTGGGGTTTTTCGTAGGTATTGGGATTGTGGTTTAGTGGGGTTCTCTAGCAAAGTCTATGGCTGTCTGGAGTGGTTCTCAATCAGAGGCAGGTGTTTATCGTTGTCTCTGATTGGGAACCATATTTAGGCAGCCATATTCTTTGAGTGTTTTGGGGGTGATTGTTCTGGTCTCTGTGTTTGTTGTCACGAGATAGGCTGTATAGGTTTTCATGTTACGTTTGTTGATTTTGTATTGTTTGTTTTTTCATCATCATCATCATCATTAAACATGTATCAAGAATACCACACTGCATTTTGGTCCGACTCTCCTTCACCCGAAGAAAACCGTAACAGAATCACCCACCACAACAGGACCAAGCGGCGTGGTGACAGGCAGCGGAAGCAGGAGCTACGAAGTCTGGAGTACACGACTTGGGAGGAAATAGACAGGTGGGCGGTCGACCCAGGGAGAGTGCCGGAGCCTGCCTGGGATTCGCTGGAGCAGTGCGAAGAGGGGTATAGGAGAATGGAGTTGGAGAGACAAGCGCGGCGGCGCGGACGGAGGCCTGAGAGTCAGCCCCAAAAATGTATTGGGGGGGACTCAGGGAGAGTGTGGCAGAGTCAGGAGTCAGACCTGAGCCAACTCCCCCTGTTTATCGTGAGGAGCCAAGGAGGAGACCAGAACCAGAGCTGGTGTTGGAGGTGAGCGAAGCAGAGACTGTGAAGGAGTTAATGTGGAAATTGGAGGAGAGAGTTATGAGGGAGTTGCTGTGTTGGTGCTTTAGGTACGGAATTCGCCCGACGGAGCGTGTAGGGGATTTGATGGCACCTGGGTCAGCGCTCCATACTCGTCCTGAGGTGCGTGTTTGTCGGCTGGTGAAGATTGTGCCAGCCTCACGCACTAGGCCTCCTGTGCACCTCCCTAGCCTTGCACGTCCTGTGACAGCCCTGCTCTCAAGATCTCCAGTACGCCTTCACGGTCCGGTCCATCCTGTGCCACCCACACACCAGCCCTCCGGTGGCAGCTCCCCGCACCAGGCTTCCTGTGCGTGTCCTGGCCCAGTACCACCAGTGCCAGCACCACGCATCAGGCCTCCAGTGCGCCTTGCCTGTCCAGCGCTGCCAGAGCCTTCCTCCTCTCCAGCGCTGCCGGAGTCTACCGCCTGTTTAGCGCTGCTAGAGCCTTCCTCCTCTACAGCGCTGCCGGAGTCTCCTGCTTGTTCAGCGCAGCCAGAGCTGCCAGTCTGCATGGATCAGCCAGAGCTACCAGAGCTGCCAGTCTGCATGGAGCAGCCAGAGCTGCCAGTCTGCATGGAGCAGCCAGAGCTGCCAGTCTGCATGGAGCAGCCAGAGCCGCCAGTCAGACAGAATCTTCCAGATCCGCCATTCAGCCAGGATCTGCCAGTCAGCCAGAATCTTCCAGATCCGCCATTTAGCCAGGATCCGATTTTGGGGGTGATTGTTCTGGTCTCTGTTTGTTGTCACCAGATAGGCTGTATAGGTTTTCACGTTACGTTTGTTGTTTTTGTATTGTTTGTTTTCTTATCATCATTAAACATGTATCAAGAATACCACGCTGCATTTTGGTCCGACTCTCCTTCACCCGAAGAAAACCGTAACAGTTCCAATGGCACGTTGTGTTAGCTAATCCAAGTTTATCATCTTAAAAGGCTAATTGATCATTACAAAACCCTTTTTCAATTATGTTAGCACAGCTGAAAACTGGTGTGCTAATTAAAGAAGCAATACACCTGGCATTCTTTAGACTAGTTGAGTATCTGGAGCATCAGCATTTGTAGGTTCGATTACAGGCTCAAAATGTCTAGAAACAAAGAACTTTCTTCTGAAACTTGTCAGTCTACTCTTGCTCTGAGAAATTAAGGCTATTCCATGCAAGAAATTGCCAAGACACTGAAGATCTCGTACAACGCTGTGCACTACTCCCTTCACAGGAACAGCGCAAACTCTCTCTAACCAGAATAGAAAGAGGAGTGGGAGGCCCCGGTGCACAACTGAGCAAGAAGACAAGTTGTGAGGTCAGTTGGATGTACTGCCAAATTCTCTAAAATGATGTTGGAGGTGGCATATGGTAGAGAAATGAACATTCAATTCTCTGGCAACAGCTCTGGTGGACATTCCTGCACTCAGCATGCCAATTGCAAGCTCCCTCAACTTGAGACATCTGTGGCGTTGTGTTGTGTTACAAAACTGCACATTTTAGGGTGGCCTTTTATGGTCCTCAGCACAAGGTGCACCTGCATAATGCTCATGTGGTTTAATCAGCTTGATATGCCACACCTGTCAGGTGAATGGATTATCTTGACAAAGGAGAAATGCTCACTAACAGGGATGTAAACAAATTAGTGCACAACATTTTTGAGAAATAAGCTTTTTGTGCTTATGGAAAAACATCTAACATGGGACCAACACTTTACAATTTGCATTTATATTCAGTACAATTTCAAGACCTCTGTAATGTATATGGTAGGTTAGGCTAGTCTAATTTTGGTATTTGTGGAGTGAGTATATTTGGACTTTTTTTACCCAGGTCAATACTATTTGCACTCACCTGGCTTTTGTGTTGTAATACAATTCTAATGAGGTCATACACTAGTAACTGTGGCTATGGATGTTCAAGTTATTTATGAACTAGGCCAGGGGTCTTCAACCTTTTCTTGCCCAGCGACCCCGGGGTCCCCATCATTCGTTAGAATTTTTGTGTATTATTAATGTGTTTTTTAAAAACTTTTTACCCCTTTTTCGTGATATCCAATTGGTAGGTACAGTCTTGTCCCATCACTGCAACTCCCGTACGGACTCGGTCAAGAGCCATGCATCCTCCGAAACACAACCCGGCCAAGCCACACTGCTTCTTGACACACTGCCCGCTTAAACCGGCAGCCAGCCACAGGAATGTCAGCTTGCATGCACCCGGCCACCACAATATTTTAAAATAAATAGGTTTAGTTGATTTTTTTTTATTTTTATGTTTTTCATTAATTTGACCTCCCCACATTATAATTGGAAGAGGACGTGTAAACTAACATAGCCAATTAGCTAGAAAGGTCACTCCAAACACATTTTATCTCAGAGCAGCTGTTTAGCTGGTTAAAAGAAGGTTAGTGTGATGGCAAAAATGTATGTCCAAGTCAAGAAAGCTTACCAGCAGCCAGCGACCAAGGCTATTTCCTCAATATTAGTTGTTGAGAAATAAAAAGTTAGAGGATATTATCCTATTTTCTACTGTGGGTATGTAATAAAAACGTCGTTATTCTGTTCTTGCTAACGATATTCAAAACAACATTGAAATATATCAAAAATATTTGTTCCACTTTCTTTAGTTTTTATATACATTTTTGCGGACCCCTTGCAATGCATCAGCGAACCTCCAAGAGGCCTCGGACCTCGGGTAGAATACTCCTGAACTAGGTTATCCGCGTTCAAAACTGCCCAAACTGACCTGAAAGGTGAGCAATGAAAGCCCCAAAATAAATAGTCCAAAACACCTCCCACGTCTACAACAAATGGAATCCCTTGGCGGACTCGATCAAGCATCGTCAGTCTTCCAGAAAGGAGCTAGTAGGCAGCGGTGACGTTATTCCTAGAGGGGCGGCGCGCTGAACAGGAGGTGTTTTCCTGCTTTAAAAGGGATGGAGCCAGCCCCTTCTGACAAGCCCTGTGTCACAGCCACCGGGAGTCTCTGGACATCTTAATTAGGCTAAAGCACAACGGAACGACAGCAACACTCATCTAACCATCAGACCAACCCCGAGTGTGTGTGAAAGTGCTGTGAAGATAAGCCCATCGCAATACCTTGCTCTCTTTTCCATTTCAGTTTCTATTGGAGTGCTGTCACATGGATGAAAGTGTTTGAATGAATCTCAAAATCAGCATTCGAGTTTACTTTCTTTATTGACAAATGATGCGTTTCTTTTTGTTTTGACTAATGCACACTTCTACAGTCTAAAATAGTTCGTTTTTTTCCGCGCTTCTCATATGGTACTTACTGCCTGTGATATTATTGCCAACCGTCACAACCACAAAAGTAGACCAATCGCTAGTTGAATGCAGGATACCAGCTGTTTGAGACTCAGCTCCAAATTCAACTTTGGTCCAGTCCTCCCAGCGGCTTTGGGAAAGGAAAGAGGATTGCACTTTCTCACCTCTCTCGCTACCGAGATGAAGTCTGCAGAAGAAGGTAACCGGCTTTACTGTGTAGCCTATATTGTCCGTTCATTTGACGTGGCAATGTTCAAAAGTTATTTTCTGACTGCAGTGCTTGCTTGTGTCATGTTGACTTTAACGATTCTCAAATCGTCCGTCGCTATAAATGAAATCATGCCTATTATTATCAAGTTATACACCACAATAGTTGCAACGGTTTGGGAAGGATTCTTCAGCTACCAATAGGTGTCGGTGTTTTCAATACAGAAGTCTCCTAGCCGCGCAATACCTGACACGGTGAGCGGCATCCATATGATAACCAGAGCCCGAAGTGAGCGAGTGACACTTTTATAGCAACGTGTAGGCGGCATTTGAGTGCAAGGAACGCTGTACTTAGTAGGATACAGTCATTTGTATTTTTTTTTCTCCTCCAGGTTTCACAATGCCCTT
This sequence comes from Oncorhynchus mykiss, assembly GCF_013265735.2. Taxonomy (NCBI): domain Eukaryota; kingdom Metazoa; phylum Chordata; class Actinopteri; order Salmoniformes; family Salmonidae; genus Oncorhynchus; species Oncorhynchus mykiss. Next base: position 32,151,572 of record NC_048567.1, read on the forward strand.
ACTGTCAATAATCAGTCATTCACAGCCCACATGTTGATGCATTTATTTGACCATGTTGATTGCAACTATTTATGTATGTTTTCATGGTTGTGCTTTTCAACCTTGAGGAGTCTACATCATGCGTGCACACATACCTGGACCATCCAACTCACTGACCATGCTCTATTTGCCTTGCCACTTAATTCATGAAGTAACCTAGGTTACAGAAGTATTCCAGTGCTGATGTCATGGACTTTTTTGTGGTTTGGGGATTTAATTTGCCTTTGAGGTTTTGAGACGTGGACTGGTGGGGGGGGGGCTGTTATTATTCATTTCAGTCCCTCGTCAGACTCATAATGAATAGCAGACACATGTGCGTCTGTGTGTGTGTGTGTGTGTGTGTCTGTCTGTCTGTCTGTCTGTCTGTGTTCGCGAGCACGCTTTGTGTGTGTGTGTTTCTGTGTGTAGCTTGCTTGGCTGGGGTATAAGCAGAACCACTCTTCTTCACCAGTCTGCTGACAACTGCAGTGTTGCAGACACACAGTCAGACCTCTTTCTCTGTGACCCAGTATAGTGGCCTGTACCATCATGCACACACGCACGCAACCCCTGTCTCTGCGGTGACTTAGCCACTCAAAAAAAAGGTGCCCGTGATAACTGACTGCAATCCACTAAAGCCCCTGATTTTCTGAGCCTACAGATGACCTTCTGTGACCACCTAGCTCTTCCTGAGGTTCACTCTGTCTGGGCCAAGCAGAGCCACACCATCTGTGTGAGACATGCAGATTGACTTGGTTCCATGTTTTGGGGGAAAAAATGATTTATGGATGGTAATAACAAAATCAGAGTTAAAACATTTTGGAATATGGTGACGAGAGAGAATCGCATCCCATGTTCGTCACTTTAAACTGCAAACGTGTATGCACTATCCATATTTAATATCACCATGACTTTGCAGATGTGATTACTCACTGTCATAAATGATTCCTGAAAGCGAGTCACCGAAACAAAGCGTCAGTCAGATTGTTTTTCTTGGATTTGAGATATCGTTATTCCATAAGGCTCTCACCCCCAATTTGCTATCTGTCACTGTTAGTTCAGCATTCAGCAGATGCAACCCAGAAATGCAAAGCTCAAGCTCTGCAGAGATAACACAATTGAGTGAAAGTCCCGACGTGTGTGGGTGGATGTAGCTCATGTGTTAGAAACAGAGAGTGTGCTGAAGCATAGTGTGCGCCACACACACGCACATGCGCACACACACACACACACACACACGGAAGAGGGAAAATCAAATTGCTGTCAGCCTGTAGTCAGTTGGTGTGTATCACCCCTCCTCTAAGTCACATTAGGTGGAGTGAGAAAGAGATTTGCATCCTCAGCACTACTGAAGTGTCTGTCAGGAACGAGCACCAGAACAGAACAGCATCTCTAAAGAGGAAAGGAGAAGACAAAACAGACAGAGACAGACAATCGTTAGAGCTGATGTGTTGGAGGCTGTTCTCATCACCCTTAAGCTGAGGCAAAGATGAGCTCCCTTCGTGAAGAACCAGAGTTTGACTTCAACTTTTTGTTTGAGTACAGCCAAGGGGGAGAGTGTGGCCACAGGCCTGACAGAGGTGGGTGGTGACGGATCTCTGGATGGGGGGGTTGGTGTGTCTTCCTGAACTTGTGGTTGCTCAAACTGTTTGGGGGATTTATTTTGCTCTGTTTGTATGTTTTTACATTATGCAGTTGAGCCTGGTGTGATTATTTTCATCTTATTTACGTGCTTTGTTCATGTTTTTGGTGTGTAATTAACAATAAGGATAGGACAATACACGTTTTGTATTTTGCTTAGCAGAATCATTTACATAGTGGCATTTAGGCTTGTCATTTATTATGATTTCAGATATGAGAAAATTGAATAATGTAGTTGTGTTTGCTTCCCTTTTAATTGCATGCTTTGTTATTGCCCTTCCTTTGCTTTCTCCGCCCTAATGTGCTCTAATGTTAGTTTGTGCGCATATAACCTTTCGTACTACTGTTAATTGCTTCATTGAGCAAAACAAAAACAAAAAGAACTTTATGACCTGCTAGATACAATTAGAATTTGACCTGCCACTGTTTCTGGAAATAGTCTGTCATGAACTAATTTTAGACAGTCTACCCACGTATTCTGTGGTGCATGACAGGTTCATCATTTCATGTGATGTGCTGTTTGCATAGAGCTGCGGTTAACGAATATAGCACACAAGCTGGAAGGGGATTGCCCTACTTGAGTACACTGCACAACATGTGGTTGGTTTTCATCTGAGATAGTAAAATGGCCCTTATCAGACATAAAGCATTATATTGTAACAATTGTGTACCTTTTTCAAGTAAATGTTAGGGGCTTAAAGATCTTTCTTATGTAAAATCGTAACAGAAGGGGAGGTTTGCTCACTAAGTGCTGCTGCTGTTGCCCTGTTTCTGTGTTTGTGTGTGTGTGTATGGCAGATAATGTGTGTATGTACTGTATGTATTTGTGTTTACGTGTGCAGTATACATGTCTGTGTGAATGTGTGTCCAACCATTTGTGCCTGAGCGTGTATTCTGTATGTGTGCGATGCCTCAGCAGCTGTAAACCCTCCGACTTAATCACAAGCTCAGAGCAAAGCAGAGTGCTGTTAGCGTTCAACATGGGCGAGCCCTAATTCACTCAGTGAGTAAAGCGATCAATCAAATAAGGTATCCGTCACTGCTTTGCTGGAGGAGGTCCTGTAGTCTAGAGAGCACACTGTGGATCTCTGCACAGCTCCAGATGGACTGTTAACAATCTGCTGATATCTCACACATTTCATTGGACGTTGATCAGCTCAATAGACATAGGGTTTAAAGGATCATTTGGGATTTTTGGCAATGCAGCCCATTATCTACTCCCCCAAAGTCAGATGGACTCGTGGATACCATTTGTGTGTCTCTGTGTCCAGTATGAAAGAAGTTAGAGGTAGTTTTGAGAGCTAATGCTAACTGGCATTAGCACAATGACTGGAAGTCTATGGGTATCTGCTAGCCTGCTATGTTTTAGGACCTGTAATATAGCTTTTATAAAGGCTTTATGAATACATAGGTGACCTAATGTAAATTGTTACCAAAACTCCATGAGAAATACTGTTGATGTCTTGGATTTAGAAGTGAGAAAAAGTGCATTTTACAAAGCATCAACTTTGTAAAAAAAAAAATGTTTATATGGTGGCCAATATTTACAATGCCCTCCTGTGTTTGTATTTTCCAGATGCATATAGCTACACTCCAAATGTCAGCCTGTCCCTGCCACTGGGCATGGGAAACCCCTGTCTGGCCACCCAGTACCACACGATGCAGTCCAGCCCCATTATCTCTGTGTCCTCCTGCCACCAGACAGGCTACGGTCTCCACGATCACAACAACCACAACCCAGCCCAGGGCTACTACATGTCCCACGGCCTGAGGCCTAACGGGGCCCCGGCCCTGGAGAGTCCTCGCATTGAGATCACAGCCTACCACCAGTACCCTGAGGAGGAGGTGGAGGAGAGCAGCACCATGGACCACATCGTCCACCACAAGCGGGGGGTCAACTCCATTGTGACCCTGACGCTGCCAAATGCCGATGGCTACCGCGACCCCAGTTGCCTCAGCCCGGCCAGCAGCGTGTCATCACGTAGCTGCAATTCGGATGCGTCGTCCTACGAGTCCGGCTTTTACAACTATGACAACTCACCCCAGAACTCGCCATGGCAGTCTCCTTGCGTCTCTCCGAAAGGCTCGTCCTCTCTCCTCTCCTGCCCACACGCTCCTCTCGGCCCCCCATCGACCTCCCCCCGCCACTCACCTTCCACCTCCCCCCAGATCGGGGCCCAAGCCGAAGAGGGCTGGGCGGGGCAAGGGCCCTGTGGAAGCTCCAGGCCCAACTCTCCGGCTTGCAGTGGAGGAGGTGGCGGCGTTGGCGTGGGGAAGAGGAAATACAGCTTCAACAGCACCACCTACAGACAGCCAACCTACTCGCCCAACCAGTCGTCCACACCTTCCCCGCGCGGCTCGCCCAGGGTCAGCGTCACAGACGACAGCTGGCTGGCCAACACCAACCAGTACACCAACTCTGCCATCGTGGCGGCCATCAACGCCCTCACCACCGACGGAGTGGTCGACATGGGCGAGGGAATCCCCGTCAAGGCCCGCAAAACCAACCTAGACCACAGCCCCACGATGAGCCTGAAGACGGAGCCGGGAGGAGAGGAGATGGGCCCTGGGAGCGAGCTCCTCCAGGAGGACTACATCTCCCGCCTGCCTTTCAAGAAGGAGAACTACTGTGGGGGCTTCCTAGACGTGCCCCAGCAACCCTACTCCTGGTCCAAGCCAAAGCCCTACCTCAGGTAGGTGGAAATTAAATACTGCTGGACTGGGAAGTCTTGGGTCAATTAATTGTACTGTATAATCATTTATTATCAGCAGTTTAAAACAAACAAATGTTGACGTTGGCAGGGAATTCACTTAGAACATAAGGCAGCATAGTTAAGTGTTATTAGGCCTTGAAAAAGACAATGAAGCTCATGGAGGTGTTGACTTATTTCAAAAGATTTATGGACTAACATCCAACGCAACTACTCCTTTATTTTCCCACACAGAAAACAGTTCCTCCACTTGCACCGCTATTTTGCCATCCCAGGTCTTGTCTTTTTCCAAAATTACACTTGTTTATATATGGCAAGTGCCAAATAGTTTTTGTCTTCAAAGACCGTGGCGAAAGGCAGTAGTCGCTGTACCGCTTCCAAGAGGGCTTCCCTTTGAAGATACAAAACATTTCATAAATCATATTTCGCAGGGAGGAGTAGTGTAGCACATGTGCCCTGTTACCATGGAAACCCCCACACAAACAATACACACAGATAGACATAAACACACAGACTCCCTTCTTAACAAGGCAACCTTTTCAGTTCACGGCGACCCTTTCTCAGTTTTCTCTTTCCTGCCTTGGCACACTTTCCTGTTGGAAATCAAATGTTTGATTAAGATAATGCAGAGACAGGAAGTGATGGTGACAAGCCTGCTCAAGGAAACAGTTGGTGGGGTAATCACACAACCGGCTTCCCCGTGCTAGACATGTGCCTCCCCTCCTCTTTGGCCACTAAACATGATGTAATGTTCAGCCAGCCCAGATAAAGCCTGAGAGGGGGGAAATCAGTTAGTTTTGGGTCAACAAACACACTGAAAGTTCCAAGAGGATGCCAGAGATTGCTTTTCATGGCCAGCCTTTGTCAGGGGTTTTGTGGTTCACAGGCATCCGGCGCAGTGAAATATTGTCTCGCAAATGTTTGTTTTGGTTCAATATCTCTGCAGTCTTCACATGGGAAGATAGGCTAATTCCCTCGCGACATCTGAACAATGATATTATGAGTGGCCAGGTGTGACACTTTCTGAGATACCAATGGTCTTTCGGGTGTGTCAGACAGTTGTCTGGTTACTTGGTTAGTTGTTTATTTAAAAATAAAGGTCTATGTGGGATTCAATGATTTTTGATGAACTCTGAAGTTTACATACACTTAGGTTGGAGTATTTAAAACTAGTTTTTTCAACCACTCCACAAATTTCTTGTTAATAACAAACAATACTTTTGGCAAGTCGGTTAGGACATCTTTCCAGTGGGTCAGAAGTTTACATACATTAAGTTGACTGTGCCTTTAAACAGCTTGGAAAATTCCAGAAAATGATGTCATGACTTTAGATGCTTCTGATAGGCAAATGTTCATCATTTGAGTCAATTGGAGGTGTACCTGTGGATGTATTTCAAGGCCTACCTTCAAACTCAGTGCCTCATTGCTTGACATCATGGGAAAATCTGAAGAAATCAGCCAAGACCTCAGATAAAAAAAATTGTAGACCTCCACAAGACTGGTTCATCCTTGGGAGCAATTGCCAAATGCGTGAAGGTACCACGTTAATTTGTAAAAACAATAGTACGCAAGTATAAACACCATAGGACCACGCAGCCGTCATAACGCTCAGGAAGGAGACTCGTTCTGTCTCCTAGAGATGAATGTACTTTGGTGCGAAAAGTGCAAATCAATCCCAGAACAACAGCAAAGAACTTTGTGAAGATGCTGGAGGAACCAGGTACAAAAGTATCTATATCCACAGTAAAACAAGTCCTATATCGACATAACCTGAAATTCCGCTCAGCAAGGAAGAAGCCACTGCTCCAAAACCGCCATAAAAAAGCCAGACGGTTTGCAACTGCACATGGGGACAAAGATCGTACTTTTTGGAGAAATGCCCTCTGGTCTGATGAAACAAAACTAGAACTGTTTGGCCATAATGACCAAAGTTATGTTTGGAGGAAAAAGGTGGAGGCTTGCAAGCTGAACAACACCATCTCAACCGTGAAGCACGGGGGTGGCAGTATCATGTTGTGGGGTTGCTTAGCTGCAGTAGTGACTAGTGCACTTCACAAAAAAGATGGCCTCATGAGGAAGGAAAATTATGTGGATATATTAACATCTCAAGACATCAGTCAAGAAGTTAAAGCTTGCTCGCAAATGGGTCTTCCAAATGGACAATGTCCCCAAGCATCCTTCAAAAGTTGTGGCAAAATGGCTTAAGGACAACAAAGTCCAGGTATTGGAGTGGCCATCACAAAGCCCTGACCTCAATCCTATAGAAAATTTGTGGGCAGAACTGAAAAGTGTGTGCGAGTAAGGAGGCTTAGAAACCTGACTCAGTTACACCAGCTCTGTCAGGAGGAAGCTTGTGGAAGGCTACCCGAAACCCAAGTTAAACAATTTAAAGGCAATGCTATCAAATACTAATTGAGTGTATGTAAACTTCTGACACACTGGGAATGTGATGAACAAAATAAAAGCTGAAATAAAGAATTATCTCTGCTATTATTCTGGCATTTCACATTCTTAAAATAAAGTGGTGATCCTAACTGACCTAAGACAAGGAATTTTTACTCTGATTAAATGTCAAGAATTGTGAAAAACGGAGTTTAAATGTATTTGGCTAAGGTGTATGTAAACTTCCGACTTCCACTGTAGCTCTACTTGTATTATTGATTCCACCAATGCACTACGTTAAGCCTATAGGCATGTTGTATAATTGTGCTGGCTATGCCCCCTCCACACACTTAGGAAAAAAATTGTTATCTAAAACCTAAAAGGGGTCTTTGGCTGTCCCCATAGGGGAGCCCTTTATTGGTTCCAGGTAGAACTCTTTCCAGAGAGGGTTCTACATGGAACCCAAAATGGTTCTACCTGGAACCAAAAACGGTTTTACCTGGAACCAAAAAGGGTTCTCCAATGGGGATAGCTGAAGAACCCTTTTGGAACTCTTTTTTCTAAGAGTCCACTTGTCGACACCTGTTACAGCAAGATTTTTTTTAAACACAGCAGACTATCCAGACCACATGCTTCTTTCATTTAGTTTAATTTAGTTTTCATCAAAAGAGCCATTATTGCCCAGGGTTTAGGAACTACATACGTCAGGCTATGACTTCAATTGATTAGATCAGAGCCAATGATGAAATGGAAAGGATCAGGACGTTATTAAACAAAGGAAACAGAGATCTGGATTAAAGTGAAACGGATCCGTCTTTGTGGGTGCGTGTTTGTAGGTCGCCTGGTGGTCCTGTCCGTTTATTGTATCCAACTCCTTTCTGGTTTTGTTCATTGTCGTGCCAAGCATTTACGTCCATGTATTGCATGATGGCTATAGAAGAGTTATGCAGTTGGGACCAAGCTATTCTGTAGATTCTTATTTTTATGATTATATATTATATTATATCTATATGTTCCACAAAGTACCAAGCACGGTCTCTCTTCATCATAGCTCCCTGCCTGCCCTGGATTGGCAGCTGCCGTCTTGCTCTGGCCCGTACAGTCTGCAGATCGAGATGCAGCCCAAGTCCCACCACCGTGCCCACTACGAGACAGAGGGCAGCCGCGGGGCAGTCAAAGCTCCGTCTGGAGGTCATCCGGTTGTACAGGTACCTATCTCAATAACGTGTGTGTGTGTGTGTTCTCTATTATGAATGTCCCTTGAAGCCAGGAGTACTGCAGTAAGAGGTCACTGTGGCTAGCAGTTGCACATATTGACACAATTAGCATGGAGCAGGACCATCACCTCTCAGTATTGTGCTTGGCAAGGCTTCTAGAGCTCACGTCACTCTCACCACAGCGGCCCAACACAGAGCTCCTTTCTCTCTAAGGCCGTCACACTGTTTGGACATGTTGGTTTACTCAAGGTGGGGACCCTGTTAGGCTACTAAGACAGTAGTGTGTGTATGGGGGGAAGGGGGGGGGGGGGGTGGGGGGGGGGGGTTGTGTGTGTGTCATTATATATTCACTGTGTATAAATATAACAGCACATAGCTTATATATAAATGCAAAGCAAATACAAGTATAGCATAGCACATTGCCTCTTAGAAGGGCTGAGCAAACCCTCTTCTCTTCTCTCCGACTTGATGGTTCCTGCTTCTCTCCAAAACACTCAGCATGTATTGTTAGCACTGCAGCCCGTTTTTTTGTTCTTCAAATAGATCTTTTCAGCACAACGTAACCTGCTGAGTTTCACTTCTGACAACAGCTGTCGCGCCCAACAAGGTGTTATAGACATAGCCACTCAAGCTTCAGTTTCTCGCGCAAAATGAAAGTAATTACACCCATTCATTAAAACCCTTTGTGTACAACGACATAAAAAAGTGCACCGTTGACATTTTACTCCCCTGCCATCCCATGTTGCACTGAGAGACTTTGACCAACGTTCAGTGTTATAGCAGGTGAAACTGAACTTGATTTAGTTTGTGACTCAGGCTGTATGTCAGTCTTTAAGGGGGTCTATGGAGGGAATCAGGATTAGGGAATTAGCATCCTGTGTGTGTACGTGTGGGACAATTTTCCCAGGTAGGTGATGGTAATGACGAGGACAGTTACTCTCTCACTTCACAGATACTTGAGTGAAGTGAATTGAGAAGAAACTCCACCTTACAAGCCTGCATAAACCCTGATGAACTCCATTGAGAGCCTCAAGCATCGAGGCCCTTTCTTTTTCTTTTCGAGGCACGTTTTTGATTCCTCAGAGCCTATTTCCTCGCCTCCTTCTCAGCTGTATTGGAGAAGGTCCAAGATCCCTCCCCTCAGATGTTCTACTCCAATGCCTTTTTGTGAAGCAGGGAAGGAGAGAGGATGTGAGGAATCGAGGAAAGATTAATTGAAAGAGCCAATATCACTTGTGTCAATTTTTATTCCGTATAGAGTACTGAATAAGGTATTAGCAACTGTGTGCCAGTCTATGGTGGTAATATTGCGATGGTTCCGATAAACAGAATGACAGCTGCTCTAGTGACGCGCATATTCTCACCCACTCACATTGTTCACATGTTTTACTTTTATGGAACAATGATTCAACACCTCAAATATTATATTTGGAGTGAATTAGAATCTCTGGGAAAATAAGAATCAAGCTTCTGACTGGAAGTTTGTTGGCAGAGAACGATTAATGCTGAAGGTCAGGTAAATACTTGATACACACGCAAACACACACAGCGTTTGCAAAATGAAGACAGGATTTCATCATATCTCTCCCCTATGTGTAGGATGTGGAGGCAAATATCTCTTTCTCCTCCTCTTCTTTCTTTCTCTCTCTCTCTCTCTCTCTCTCTCTCTCTCTCTCTCTCTCTCTCTCTCTCGCTTTCTCTCTCTCTCTCTCTCTCTCTCTCTCTCTCTCTCTCTCTCTCGCTCTCTCTTTCTTCACTCATCCTGTGCAGTCCCCAGGGAGGCTGGATAGGGGTGATAGGGCATGTTGTAGTCCCTGGGGTGCCCTGCTGTTATGAGCAATGAGTGGCAGGCGATCGGTGGGTGGTGCAATCATGGAAAATGGGTGAGTGTTTAGTGATGTGCGAGGACAGGGAGAGAGGGAGATGGAGGGAGAGAGAGATGTTATGAGGGCAGACAGAGAGAGGGAGATGGAGGGAGAGAGAGAGATGTTATGAGGGCAGACAGAGAGAGTGAGGCGGTGGAAGGGTGTAGGGAGGGCAGAGGGAGGGAGCGGCGCAGAGGAAAGAGGGAGAGAGGGAGGGCACAGGGAGTCACCACGCAGGCAGGCAGCTGGGTCTCGGCTGTGTTACCCCCAGAGAGACTCTGCTTCCTGCTGATTAGGGCCCGGGTGGCCCTGAGGTTCGGTGGAGGGAGAGGAGGAGGGGTAGGCTGAGGTGAGACTAGTCCCAGAGCCCGTCCGATGCCTCCTCCCCCACCACCATCCTGGCCCAGGGGGCCTCCGCTTCACTGCCGATGTTGCTCCTCATGAGCCGCTCATTCCTCAAACCTCTCTCCCACACCGACATTCCCAATTCTGGCTAAACCTGCACAAACTCCAGCACTGGGGTTTTGGCTCAGAGCTGGACAGGCACAACACCTATGAGTGATTGTGACATATTCCATCGCTGTGCACAACAGTTTAAAAAATAACATGGTGAAAAACACGATGAGACACTGTGTCTCTAACCTATCAGTCAATGAAGCGTTGCAACACACGCTATGACCCCAAGAACACTGACTGACAAACACCTGACTGAAAAACAATGTTACTCAAAACAATGTTTGCTATCTTTACACTGCCACTGTTTCTGTCTTCATGACCACTCAATTTTCTAGCACGGAAGTCCTCCTGTAGCTCCTACATAATGAACAGAGGTGTTTTTCTTATCCCGGCTGCCAAACACACAGGCTCCCCTTTGTTTAATAAGCTTCCCTTTCTAACGGTGACATCATGCTCAGCTCCTAGCTCCGTCTCCTCCACCATTACCGCTCTCCACCGGCCCCTCTTGCAAGATGAAGACGTAAATCTGGGGAGGCCCCGAGCTGCAGCCTGTTGCCACAGCCCCACACTGATGGAAACCTCCAGATTATGCGGTACACTGTCTGCACTCTGCTGTCCGTAACCCCTCACCCCCACCAGTTTCCTTTCTGGCTCCTCGATCCAACATTCCATCATTTGTTTGCAGACCTACAGTGCAGGCCTCTCAGCCCCTCTCAGCCCCTTCTCGTGATGATGTACCACGTCCTGACCCCCGCGGCCACTTTTCCACTTTACTTACTGGCTGCAGACCACAGCGCCCATTAACGGGATGGAGGGTCCTCTGCTCTACCCCAACTACCCTCCCCGGTCTCCCCCTGATGATTCACCAGGCTCCCCCTCCTCTCACCACAGTTATGTCCAACGTCTACAACACGGTTTACAAAGGCATGCTCAGGAAAAATCCTCTACCTCCCTTTACACCCCGAAGGCCACCACGTCATGATGGATGAGTTTTTCCAAAGATACCAATATTATGATGGAATTGAATGATTGCCAAAGTGGAATTACATGGAATTATATTTGCATTGAGGGGTAGCAACCTGGGATGTGAACCTCTCGGGAAATTTCATTCAGGTTTACATTGAGACAGGAAACCATAGGAAACACATAGGAACACTCACAGGGCTCGCAGTGTTAGACAACACCTGTAGAGTATTAGTCCCATCCCACAGTGTACGACATATGGATAGAGTATATACTGTAATTATAATAACTGGGCCTGCAGGGCCTGCCTTACTACGACAGGCTCTCTCGTTAACTCTCCGTTTGGAAAATGAAGGCATGGTAGACAGAATGTGTCTCTCATCCGCATGAATGTGTGCTTGGCGTAACCATCTGGTAGAACTGTGTGTTACAGTACAGTACAGCAACCTTTGTCTTTTTCCTTTAGGATGACATGAAGGGCCTTAGCGTATAGATGTGCTGCTGGTAGAACATGTGACGTTTCCCCTTGACATCTATGCTGGCTGTGTAACGTCTTCAGCAACAGCTACAGTAAATGTACGTTCGCTGTAAAGGCGGTCATTTATTGTGTTTTAAATCCGGTGCCACTTCTTGTTGAAAACATGAAAGACGCCTTTGGTTCTTCCGTGCAGACTCCTGGGTTGTGTTCATCGACGAACACCGTAGTGAAACGTTTCGCAAACAGAAAGGAACATTAGCATTTCTTATTGTAAAAGTTCTGATTGTACCTCCCTGTTTCATTTCATTTCGAGAGCATTTTTGTATTTTCATTTTGTCCCTACTGAACACGACCGTGTACTGCTCTACAAGGGGCAGTCGTGGCTGTCCCGAGGAACAGTTAGGGTTCCCATGAAACTGTGTTTCTGTCTCCGAGGGGCTTCCCTTACTCACAGCCTTGGTATATTGGGCAACCACTAATTACCATTGAACAGCAACTGGAAAGAATTGGACTAAATGCCTGCATTTTCACTGGTTTGAGGTGAGGACCAGAAGCCGCCAGATTTATGAGGCAAAACACTGGTTACCAGCCTTTATATCAGGGTTAGACTGAAATCATTTACACATCACTCTGCCCAAATGTAATACCCTGTACCTTGGCTAAAACGTAATGCCTACACATTTTGGTAACAAGTTGTTATTTTATTTGGAACTTGGACTTTGCTGGTCTAGGCCAGGACTTGAAACGTTGCCCTTGATTACATAACGTTGGGGGCATACACTTCAATAAAAACGTTGGGGAATATAGCCGCTTTGTCGCTTGTATAAAGAAGTGCCATTTGGAACTTTGGGAAACCCGATACATTAAAAAGTCACATGTTGATATACGAATACTGTATGACTGTGAGGCACTGGAGAAAGATGATGATAAAGACGGTATGGAGGGAAAGAGAGCTTGGGATGAGTGTTTGAATTGGGTACGGCGAAGTCTCGCCGTGTGACTGTCAGCACTTGAGAGAGGGAGCGTGATAATGGGGAAAACCTAAGCTGCTCCCTCCTCTCCCTTCTCCCCAGCTTCCTGTCTTCTCTCCCCGCCGCTGCATGCGTCACGTGGACTACGAGTCATGACATTTCTCCAGGCGGTGATGAAATCTCTGGGAGCTAGAAAGAGTTGGATGGGAAAGAGAGCGTTCCAGTGCAGGCCCATATTCACACTCACCCCACAGCCCAGACTGTGCTGCTATTCACCAGCAAGTCACTTTCTTAAACAAACACGTGCAAATCTTTTCTCAGTCATATTTCAACCGGGCCTGCCTCTGGAGCTTGAGCATAGCACTGACAAGTGTGAAGTCGAGTTTTTATATAAACAGTACGTAAACCAAGGTGATAAAGCACCAGCTACAAAAAAAAGAGAATAAAAAACATAAAGTTCGTTAAGCTATCACTGACAGGGACACATGATTCTCATTAAAGAGAACATAGCGAACGTGGTTTGAAAGCCCATAGGAAAAACCTCTTCGGAGCACCACCATCTCAGGGCTGAATTTTAGCAGCCGTGGTGATGGATCTGTAATGGTTCATGTGAAATGAATGGTGGAAAAGGACGGGGTGAGCTCTGGTTTCGGAGCTCAACACCCTCGCAGTTACACATCGTCAAAACCCAGACATCCCAGCTGCGTACAATTACACAATTAATGCTTCAGCTGACATCTACAAACGGTTTTATTTGAGATTCGGTCCATCCTGCATGGCACGTGTTGGAAGAGGAGATGCTGTCTAACTTGCCAGTAGATGGTGGTTAGAGGTGTAATGTAATATGGCACATGCAGTGGCAGAAGCTGGTGTAGTGTGACTGCAGCAAATTACGCTTTGATTCAAATTCGGTTTGAGATGATCTCAAAGATAAATATAGTAGCCCAGCTTGACTACATTCACAGCTCAGCTAAACTCATCTGGTCAAGATTAGGCTGTGTGTCTAGACTCATAGATGGCTGGAGACACAAATATGAAGTAGGAGACACAGGTGTGCAAAGCCTCTCTCGTTGAACCACGCTTAAACTTCACCACGGTTCCTCAACTTTGTCTTTTCTTATTGCCCTTGTGAGGATTTAAAATGAAGAAGTACATTTTGCGCTCAGCTTGTGGTTGGTGTGTGTGGACTAGGGAAGGTCACAGGAGCAGAGAGGGAAAGAGGTAGATAGGGGATAGGGGAGAGGAGGGTTGAGGGAGCACATATGGTAAATGAATTGAGGGAGAACGCCCAGGGGGGACCCTACCGCGTTCCTTTCGCTGTCGGGAAGCATCACTGAGGGTTGCTTGAACTCATTAATCACTTCCCTACCCCACCGTAGGACCCCACCGGCCATCGTGCGCTACCGCAGCATTGCAGAGTGAAGGGAGAAAGTGAAGGGAGAAAGAATACCCCCCCAACACACATACACACTTCACCTCTTGTGGTTTATCCATACACAGACACGTGAGGGCTGAGTCTAAGGTAATGGTTGGAGGTCACCAAGAAATTCAATAACATAGTCTACCGAGGAGCAAAGCACAAAAGGGACGGAGGACACAGGCTTCGCAGAGTGGCAGCCTGCCTTTTCTTAAATCATAAAGAAATTATGCCATTTTTAACAGACCGTTTTGCCTTTTCAAACTGGTACCTCGTGCCCGGTTCCATCGGTTCCGTCGTAGCATGATGGTACAACCTTTTCCTTCCTTCTCGGTCGACTTGTCTATGTGTAAGTAACTGGTAGCATGTGGCGGCTAAGCGTAATTACCACTGGTGACACTGTAAGTCAAATATAAAAAGGCGAGCCGAGAGAGGCGTCTGCTGGTGAGGTCACCGCATGGATGAAGTGCTCTCTGGAGACACATAGACTTCAAGAAGCTCCTGACCCCAGCGTAACTCACTGATGACTAGCATGTGTGGCTAGCACACAGGTCAGGACAGATGCTGGAGACACTGTGGAGCTGTGAAGAAGAAAAAAGGGGAAAGTGAAGGAGAAAAGGAGGCTATAGCCTGCTTAACTAGTTCCCTTGATGTCTGAATCAGGGGATGATATCAAGTCGAGAAGTAGAAAACCTGATCATTTTGTAATGATTGCTGCTGTTTTGTCCATTATTTAGACCCTTGGATAGCATATGTCTAGTACTGTACTGTACTGTGTTGAGAATCACCAACAGAGAGCTACTGCATGGGCAGGCGTGAGCATAACTCGATATGTCGCACCAGCCAATTATGCCTTCAGTTTGTAGATCCCCCTCACCTCACTTGTTTTCACAGTCACCTGGCAAGTTTATCATCAGTTTGAGCAAAATGAACTCAGTCTTTCTTCACTGCCTCCATAGATGCGTGCTGATTGTGTCTTCGGTTGGTAATTCCCCTTTGTGTTTGGCAGAGTGGGTTGTTACTGAGTGTCAACATGGCCAACAATTCAGACAAAATACTGATTACAAGATTCCAATGACGTATTTCTCTACCTTCACTTACTTCCCAATCCCTGACCCCCCTGCAAAGGCAATTATAAATCCATTAATCAGATGATGTCATAAGGTTACATGTGGTCTGTGTTTTGTTCTATGACTCAATTCGTTAAATAAACACTGGGTCGCTTATTCCATTTGACTCGCTGTTTTCACTCGGACACAGCCGCGCTGAACTTCCATAAGACTGAACTTTAAGACGGGATTTTGAAACGATACTCTTGTACTGGGGAGATAATTGAGCAATTTGTGGGATTTTTTTCAGATGGACGTTGTTTGGTTAGGACCTGTCGAGTGTAAGTGATTTCTTGTGACGGTCTCTGATGTGGTCAAGGACCTAGCTGTGTGAAGCCATGGAGGTCTGGCCATCCATTACCCAGTGCGAGGTTTGCCTGTCGACTGTTCAGAACGGATCCCCAATTTTTGGAGGGTCTCTAGGTTTGGAGATTTTTCCAAGTCTACATTAAATGCACATATGCACGCACGCACGCACACACACACACACACACACACACACACACACACACACACACACACACACACACTTGAACAAACATTGCCTGGGAGCTGGGAGGTCTAAAGATTTGGTTGTACCGGAAGTGGTCCATTGGGTTAGCAAATGGGCCTGGGTCAGGATTCTTCTCCCAAATATTTGGTAACATTCACCACATTGAGGAATGTGCACAGTTGCCATTTTCTCCCGAGGTTGAAGTATTTTCCCCCTCTCCGAATGGGTTTCAACCATCCCCCATGCTTCTTTCTGCAGACAGTGTTGTTGTAGATGGGCTCTCCAACCCTGTTCCTGGAGAGATACCATCCTGTAGGTTTTCGCTCCAACCCCAGTTGTAAACTAACTCGATTTAGCTCATCAACCAGCTAATCATTAGAACCAGGTGCACTAGAATAGGGTTGGAGCGAAAAACCAACAGGATGGTATCTCCAGGAACAGGGTTGCAGAGCACTGTTCCAGATGCTTGTCCTGGTTGTTTTATGGTTGTTCTAGGTGTTTTTTGTTGTTCTAGATGGTTGCCCTGGTTGTTTTAGATGACTCTAGTTTTTCTAAGGTTGACTAAATGTTCAATGAACTGACAGGCATCGCCTTCTCACCTAGCTATTGTTTGGCTGTTGGGGCTATTGGAGATCACACTCAGCAATAATAGTCTACTGAGTTTACTGAGTAGTACTAAGTAGTAGCCGTCTTAGCTCGATTTACATCCCTGTTTTTTGCTGTACTTGCTTTTATTGGGGAATCTGTAGCAGCTTAAGGTGGTCCGTGAGAGGAAGAGGGGAAGTGTATAACTGTTTGAAGTGGTGGTTCCGATACCGGGGCCTCTTTCATCTCTGTGTGACACCTTCTCTGGTTCCGCTCCTGAGCTTCATAGGCTTTAATGAAAATCATAATGCAGGTTCATAAATGCCCAGAGGCCAAGGGATTGTATGCTGTCAGCATGCTAGGCACAAGTATGTGAATGTTTTTAAAGGGAGTGAGCGACTTGCAATTAAGCTATCCTTGCTTCACTGTGACCTGGTGTTTTCTTTGTGTGAAAGTCAAGCTATCCGTGTAAATGTGGATAGAGATTTTCTTCTGTATTTTGCAACCAAATAGTAAGTAGCCTGAGCTCATAGGAGCCGGAGCCTATCCCCTGCTTCTGTAGTGTGAGGCAGCTTAATGTACAAGTACGCCCCCTGGACAGGACGCTGTCCTTAGTCAATCTCCTGTGTGCCAAGTGGAGACGCATTGGGTCCGATTTTTACAGTCTTTGGTATGACTCTGCCAGGGATCAAACTTCCATATTCCAACCTCAGGGTGCTCTATAACCACAAGGCAACTGAGTTTATAATTTATTAGGACCAAACGCAGAAGAATGTAATCAACAATGTAGAATGTGGTGGTTCATTTCTTTACTATCAAATGAGGAGAGACAAATTGTCACACAAGTCAGAGTTGTACTTAAACTAAATCTTTAATCACTTATTGATAAGGGAGCAGGTCAATACAACACACACATATAAAGTGAATCGATTGAGTGCTCTACGATAATGATGGCTGGTCGACGATTCACGCTCAGATGATTCGTTGAGAGCCCCGAGACTAAGAAATATGTACAAATCGATAAAGAGTCATGACATTTTGTTTCAATTGAGTGTGTGTCCCTTTTGACCAGAATTTATATTTTCTCATAGACATTGGTATTTTGATATTGTGTGTACAAGACATTTATTGAATACATGTGGAGCGACTAATCATCTAGGATTTATTGTTCTTGAGATTTTGCTGATCACATTAAAAAGCAATTCTATAAAGGATTGCATTTAAAATACTTAATATGTATTGTGCATCAGCAGAAATATTCAACATAGATTGCCAAAATACTGTTTATGATTACCCCTTATAAATTCAACTCCTTTTCTGACATGCAAATTTATGTTTACTAACTTCAGTCCATTGCCAAGGGGATAAAATCCTCATAAACATTGTGCATCATGCTCTTAGGCTGACTTTTAAATTATCATCTTGGTTTTCTATTTGGTCTCCAAAATGGTCACTTTCCATTGAGTCACTGTCGACTGCTAGCCTCTCCTTGGGCACTTTTTTTATGGCGGCTGTGAGGTTTTAATGAACAGTGAAGTGATGGGAAGCCAACCTCTCCATCAGCACTTGTGTCTGGCTGCCCAGAAGATCTCTACCCCAGACAGACTACCTCCAAAATATCAAAACCCTCTTTAACCTTCCCCTAAAGGGATGTACATTAACAAACCGCTCCCAAATTTGAAAAACAGAAGACTCCAAGAATCTGGAAACGGGTCTCCAACCTGACCGAAAAACAAATCCGACCAAAGGGCCTATTTTCTGAAACCTCCCCCCAAACAAACTTCACTAAAAGCAATCATTAAAGGGCTTCTTAACTATCGGTACCTGATGTGGTGTTCAATCTCTGTTTCCCCAAATGACGGGTTGTTTATGAGGTGCTTTAAAACCCGGCGTTGGGTCTCACCTGGATCTCTTTGTTCTCCCGCCAGCTCTACGGTTACATGGAGAGCGAGCCCCTTACCCTGCAGCTGTTCATCGGGACCGCAGACGACCGCCTCCTGCGACCGCACGCCTTCTACCAGGTCCACCGCATCACGGGCAAGACTGTCTCTACCGCCAGCCACGAGGCCCTGCAGTCCAACACCAAGGTGCTGGAGATCCCTCTGCTGCCCGAGAACAACATGCGAGCCATGTGAGTCCTTGTCTTTTCCACTCTCCTCTCTCTCTCTCTCTCTCTCTCAACATTCTAACAGTGTCATAAATGCATTTCATATTTCATTCTAATTTGGTTGTGTTTATGAAGGTCTTGGGTAACATTAAAACACAATAGCATTTTCATTTGTTTATGTTACTGTAGGCCAGGCTTAATCAACTAGATTCAGCCGCAGGCAGATTTGACCTTGAGCGGATGATCAGGGGACAGGAACATAATTACAAATAATATGTAGACTGCAAATTGACCGCAAGTAGCCCAAACAGATATAATATTTGACAAAAACTGAATAATTTCAAACCTTGCTTACATTTCTATACGATCATGTGTCTTTCTATTGTGTGTGGGAACACTTTGGGAACGGATTTCCAAAATTAAAATCACTTGGAGCTGATTTTCTGGTATTTTATTATATATATATTTTTTTTACTTTGTTTTGTTTTGCTCACAAAACTTGGGTGGGGGCAAATAAAATCCCCTGTGGGCTCTCTGTTGGGGAACCCAACCCCCCAACCCAACCCCAAACCCTCCCTAACCCGGACGACGCTAGGCAAATTGTGCGTCGCCCCGCAGACCTCCTGGTCACGGCCAGCTGCGACAGAGCCTGGGTGCGAACCCAGAGTCTCTGGTGGCACAGCTAGCACTGCGATGCAGTGCCCTAGACCACTGCGCCACCCGGGAAGCCCATCTCTTCAATTTTGAGAGTTGTTTAACAAAAGTGTTTTGGAAACCTCAGAATCTGCTCTTTCTCAAATTATATTGGAATCAAAACGTCTTCCCTGCAAACAATAAGGCGCGTCTTCTTAAAACTGCTTATAACACAAGTTCTGTTTGTGATATCGGAATTCTAACCAAATTCTTATATAGGAGGGGGGCATGACTAACAATGAGTTTTCTATTTTAAAGTCATATGCAGTCAAAAGGACTGCCTCTGCGCTTCTAGTGTTAAAAATGGTACCATTGCAGTCACCAAGAAAGACACCCAAAGCATGCCTAATACAGTGCAGTACATAATGTAGAAGTCTAAAAGGAATAATGCCCAGGAAATCCAATAGGCCTCATTTCTGTTGGTTTTCTCCCCATTGCACCCAATCTGCCGTGTACATAAAAATACCCAATTCTTGAAATCACTATATCCTTGTGTGCAGCTGTAAATCACTCTCCAACTCCGGATCTCCAGAAGGTCAGAAGGTTGCGCTCCGCAGGGTACCCAGGCAGCAGCTCCTGCCCTGGGGCTCTGTTCACGTCACAATGTGTTTGCTGTCCCGATGCCCAGGACTTTCTCTGATGGAGAAGGCAGCTAAATCTCAACTCAAGCTCCATCACCACCTACTGAACGAACTGTAGCTTTTTTAGAGGAACTGGTGTAGATTGAATGGGCTTATATTAAGGTAAAGCTTATTTTAATATTTGTTTCGATATTGTGGGAGGTTACGAAGATATTTGGCAAGCACCATGAGATATCAGATCTCTTTGACTGGAAAATGAACTTATTTGGTTTAACAGAGTTGAACCTTCCATTTCCAACAATGCTATACTGCCCCTTTATAATGTATCAAATCTAGACAGGGGATACTTTGAGGAACTTCAGCCATTACACTTTACAGGGCACAATGGATAAATCTGATATTCGAGAAAACTATTCAGATGACGTCAGGTTTCCCCTTTTGTCGTCACCGTATAAGCTAGAGCAAGAGAGCAGTGAAAGGATATTGTAGAACTGAGCCTCGGGGTTAGGGTAGAACATTGTAGGCCAGGGTAGTGTCCATTAGGTCACGCTACTGAAAACGTTTTAAAGTGTTTTCGCGACAGAAAAAGTAAATGAGCATTTCTTAGTCCAGGTAGTCCTTCCATGTTTCAGTCTGTTTTCATCTGTTTGATGTCTAATGAACACAGCCCATGTTTTCTCTCTCTATCGACTGGCTGGAAGGCCAGGGTCTGTCTGAGGAGGGTCGGTCGCTGACGGAGTCTTTCCATTGAGCTGTTAACAGTCAGCCTGATAACACTCCGGCCAGCCCTTTGCTCTCACGCCAGCTCTCTCTCGCTCGCTCACTGTGTGGGACGTTACATAGCCGGTACTGTAGACAACGGATGTCAGACGCCAGGCACATATCAATCTATCTCTTTCACCCCTATTGTTACTGATAAAGTTTTATCTGTGGTTTAGTACCCACCCATTGAAATGGATAGTAGCCAGTAGCTTTATTACACAGTATGTTGTCTCTGAGAATCTAGAACATTCTGGGCTACTATGGTTTCGAATCATGTAACATCCACTGAACAAGTAGAGTTGTTGTTGGGTGAGAAAAAAACAATTCCACTCAACATTTGTCAGTTCATTTTGATTTGACAAACAAATGTCAAGTAAACCATCAACCTGCATATCCAGTTTTTGTTCGGTAACCGTTTCCCGCCACCTGTCCTGTACAACTGACTAGGTATCCCCCTTTCCCTTTCCACCATTGCAGTCTTAATGTTTTGCAGTGACTTAATGCTTTGCTGACACTGTTCCACCACAAGTGTAGGATACATCTGGCAGTCTTTTTTATGACCAACAGTCGCCATGCCGTCCCTACAGATCTTGGCTTTGAGCTGACTTCAACATATCACTGGTACACGCCGTGATTGGCTGCTCCACACCGTAGTTCATGAAAAGAGACACTAATGTTCATTCCAACAGTCGTTTGACAGTAAAACAGAGCATGGCGTACTACCGCTAATGTGTTTGTTTTAAAACCGCAACTGCGTGACTGAACACTTACATCATGCTTGAGCCACTAAAGAAACGTGTTGTAAGTGTTCTTTAAAAAAAATAAAAAATAAAAATCTCATTCAGATAGACCAAAGTGAAGGGGAAAAATAGATTTGTATAAAACTTGACATTTAACATGTTCCAGGAATTCCACCCAAAAAGCTACAATGTCAAATTATTGAAACGCCAAGCCATATCCCATATGTATTTCTTGACTTTTTACCAGCAACCTTTTGGTTTTAGTTTAATTTCTTGAAAGGCCTGTCTGAAAAGTGATGCCTTTTTCCCCCTAAGAAGGAAAATCCTCCCGCAAAAAAAAATAATATTAAATGAAATAAAATAAATAAAGACAGCAAATTAAAAAAACAAGTCTGCAGCTAAATGTGGCATTGGTTAGTGAGGTTGAAACCGTAAATGTTTGAAATGTTAAAAGTATGAGACCCGGAGCTTTTGGGGGGGGGGGGGGGGGGGGGGCGGGGGGTAGACAGAGGGTTATAAAGTGGCTGTGAGAATGCAGGCGGCAGCCAATGGGCTTCTCCTCTGGAAAGTGACGGTGGAGAGACCAAAGGCCTCACCAAAGGTGTTCATTAGGCACTAATAGACGATAAACTGAGTGAAACAGTTGCGAATAGTTTTAAAGCGTTTTCAGTTACTTGCCCTAATGAACACGACCCTAAATATTGCTCCAGAGAGCTGTATTCTGGGGCGCCAGGAATATTAAAAGTCACATAAACAAATTAATGTTGTTCTTAGAAGAAATGGGGAGTGACTCAGTAGTGTTCTGCTGGACTTCCGATATCTGTGATCCGGAACTTTAGACGAGACGTCTCTGAGTCGGAGTGCTGATCTAGGATCCGTTTTGCCTTTTAGATCATAATTAATCATATTTTATGGACAGATCCTAGATCTGCACTCTTACCTTGGGATAGGCTTTGTGGATCTGGCCCTGGTCTCTTTGATCAAATAGGGGAAAGGGGGATACCTAGTAAATTGTACAACTGAATGCCTTCAACTGAAATGTGTCAACCGTCTTCCGCATTTAACCCAACCCCTCGTTCCAGGACCTGTTCATGACAGTGAACTAACTAGTACATCTGCATTATAGATGTCTCTATGGTCTGATGATGATGACGTAATAATAATATACTGTACTTTTTTCTGTTTCTGTTATATGATGACACAGTATGATGACACAGTATGATGACACAGTATGATGATACAGTATGATGATACAGTATGATGATACAGTATATTCCATCTGCAATCTATGTCTCAATGTAGTCTGATGATCATGGTCTATAATAAACTCTGGATTCCGGAGACAAGCAGTAGCATAGTGCTCATCCAGACAGTATATTGATTAGTACCAGTATGCTGATGCTAAAATGTACCCTCTCCCCTGTGTGACAGCATTGACTGTGCAGGGATTCTGAAGCTGCGGAACTCTGACATCGAGCTGCGTAAGGGCGAGACGGACATTGGGCGCAAAAACACGCGTGTGAGGATGGTGTTCCGTGTGCACATCAACCAGCCCAATGGCAGGACAATCTCCCTACAGGCCTCCTCCAACCCCATCGAGTGCTGTGAGTATACACACACACTCACACACACACACACACACACACACACACACACACACACACACACACACACACACACACACACACACACACACACACACACACACACACACACACACACACACACACACAATGACTGTTCCTTATGAACACACATATCCACAGGTGCACACACACAAACCAATAACACTCTCTTAGCATGGAAATCAGTATGATGTGGCCTTTTGGACCCAATTCAAATCTTTATATGATGAGTAATTTGCCAAGTTGTTGAATGCATTGTACTTTCATTGATAACTGTGAGGTTAGGCCTCTTAAAGAAGAAGTTACAGGTCTGTGAGAGCCAGAAATCTTGCTTGTTTGTAGGTGACCAAATACTTATTTTCCACCATAATTTGCAAATAAATTCATAAAAAATCCTACAATGTGATTTTCTGAAAATAAATTCTCATTTTGTCTGTCATAGTTGAAGTGTACCTATGATGAAATTACAGGCCTCTCTCATATTTTTAAGTGGGAGAACTTGCACAGTTGGTGGCTGACTAAAGACTTTTTTGCCCCACTGTATGTCATATATCCCTCAGTGCATTTTATGAGTCTATGCCTAACTTATTGTGGTGAGGTGACCCTATTATCAGAGGTGTATGAAGGGTCATTTGTCCGCTCTAGATCTCGCGGGGTTGGAAGTGTGTATGGAAACCGCTAACTATGTCAATCAGTTGAGTGTGTGTGCGTGTGTGTTTGGGTGTGTTTGTGTGTGTGTGTATATGTGTGTGTATATGTGTGTGAATATGTGTGTGTGTATATATATGTGTGTGTGTGTGTGTGTGTGTGTGTGTGTGTGTGTGTGTGTGTGTGTGTGTGTGTGTGTGTGTGATAGACTATGTGTGATGGGTGGTAGGAATGTGCTAGTCTTGTAGTTTCTAGTCCAAGGTTGATGATGACACATGTTTTGATTGATTACTGCATTTTTTTATTTTTTTTTACAATGGACTGATGGATCATTATTACAGATGACTGAATGAGTCAAGTCAATTGCATAGTGATGTAATGACGGAGCATTGTGCATCTGGCTGTGAACATGGTCTTGATAACCAAGAACCCCCGAGGTGCATTGATAAAAGCAGAGACAGGTGGTGGATAAAGTATGACTGAAGTATGACTCGTTATTTGGCTTGTTCCTACCTGGGTGAATATGCTGATTGGGTCACCAGATAAATATTGTTTTGATCCATTTTTATATATTTCACGTTTAAAAAAAACAAAAACATCTGTTGTCTGAAAATCAGAAAATAGCCAGTGGTGTTAAAAAGCCATTTGAAAACTGATAAGGCGGTTGCTAAGCAACTCCTGCTGTGACATGGCAGAGTTGGGGAGGTAGGGGATCTGGAGGTCCGGGGGCGGATGGGGAGTGGGTAAGGAAAGCTTGAGCAGTATAGAGTGCTGTTGTGAATGTAGTATAAAGTGTATATCCGCTCACTGTTTTATTCTTTTTTTGTCCAGCTATTGTGCCAAGTTGGATGTGAATTAACACTCTCTCCTCGTGTCTGTCTGTCTGCTTGCCTGCCTGTCTGTCTCTCTGTCTGTCCCTCCTCCAGCCCAGCGCTCGGCACAGGAGCTGCCCCTGGTCGAGAAGCAGAGCCTGGACAGCTACCCCGCCACAGGGGGAAAGAAGATCCTCCTTAACGGACACAACTTTCTGCCAGACTCCAAGGTGGTGTTCGTGGAGAAGGCCCAAGGTAAATTAGGACGCAAACAGAGCAGCTACACACACTATCTCTCTCTATCGTTCTCTATATATCTTTATCTCTTTCTCTCACACTCTTCCTTAATATCTCACTTTTAAGTTATCCCTCTGTCTGCCTCTCTCTCTCTCTCTCTCTCTCTCTCTCTCTCTCTCTCTCTCTCTCTCTCTCTCTCTCTCTCCCTTCATTGCGTTCCCTCGGTCTCCTCCCGTCAAAATAGAGCAGGGTCTGCCAGGGAGCCACATGTGGTGTGCATTAAGGAACTATATTTTTAACCGAACCGTATTTACATTTGTAGAAGTTTCCATTGCCTGTTTAGTGACGCTCGCCACAAGTTAAGGAATGAATCACAAGCGGGGCATGTGCAACGTCTCTTTCTTTCTTTGCTTCTCTCTCTCTCTCTCTCTCTCTCTCTCTCTCTCTCTCTCTCTCTCTCTTTCACATCTTTCAAGTTACCTTCGTACAGATGTAGGATCTTAATTTGAGACAGTTTGCTACAACAGGAAAATAATCCTGCAGCAACATGATTATAATTCATGGACATTTTTGTAGAGGGTGATACATTTTTTTGTAAGGGAAAATCAAGTCTGAAATTTCAAAGTGGAAATGACCAACTTTAGAAGCCTTTTTAAACCTTGAATATATAATAAGTTTGCATTTCCTGCAACAGAAGGATGATCAAATTAAGGCATGGCATCTGTACCTCTGTCCCACAATTTCTTCCCTATTCTTTTTTTTTTCTCTCTCTCTCTCTCTCTCTCTCTCTCTCTCTCTCTCTCTCTCTCTCTATCTCACACTTCTTATCTCTCTCTCATGCTGTCACATACACACACACACGCACACACACACACACACACACACACACACACACACACACACACACACACACACACACACACTGTCTCCCCCCTCCTGCAGTGTGATTTGTTATTACTTTTACATTGAATATTTTTCCCATTCGTTTCCTCTCTGTGTGGGAGTGAGAGGAGAGACGACTATGTGAAGACACTGGTGATCAAGTTTACAAACAGTCATTTCCTTGATTGGGTCCAGTGAATCAAAGGCAACTGTACTGGCCAAGTCTGGTCTGTGTAAACACACGTGATGATGGTGATGATGATGATGATCATGAGGAGATAGTGGATAGCTGTAGACGTTTTCCAAGGAAAGAGGAAAATCTGACCTTTCTTCATTATTTTTATATAGATATACTGTCAGTGGTGTTTTTTGGGCATTTGTTAACTGACATTTACTGCTTGTGTTTCAAAATGTTTGTGCTGTGAGAAGAGAAAGTGTCTTCATTTATCCTCGTAGGAATGATTTGGAGTTGCTCGGCAAGCTATCGAGGAGGTGTTATTCAGAAAGACGACTTATAGGTACATTCCAACTCCAGGTCAACTCAGTAGACTGGTACAATACTTGAAGCATCAGCCCTGACACGTCATTATCTCTTGAGAGGGTGTCTGTTCCCCCCCCCCCCACACACACACACACACACACTCCCGAAACCCCTTTATCAACCCCTTACCCCACCACAGTTGTGTCATTGGGTCTCTTTCACCCTGCCGGCTGGCTCACCCCTCAGCCCCTTAGAGCCCACCGGGGTGAGAAGAGGGAGAGATTGACTTGTTCATGTGCTGGGAGTCTCCCCATGTCTGACTCCACATGAAGGGGGATCCCTGAAGAGAGGGAAGCCCTGTCTCGTCTAGCACCTTCTCGCCCCTTTTCCTCCCTTCACCTTTCATCATCCATCCCCCCCCCCCCCCCCCCCCCCCTTCTCCTTCCGCTCTCTCGTTCCCTCTCGCTCTCTCCCAGCCCTGTCCTCACTATCTTTCTCTCTCCTCGTCGGCCCGTTAAAGCGATTAGCCAGGGTGGTGTGGAGTCCTGTGCTCCAGGGATCCCCACACGGCTGCCTGCTATCGACATTTCAGTGGCTTGTTTTCCTTCTCAGTGGCGTCCAGGGAGCGAGACTTCTGAGAGGGTGCACAAAGTGAGGGATTTATTTTCATGCCCCCTCCTTCTCCCTGACCCTGTCTCAGTGTCTGTCTGCTTTGTCTGCTCTTTTGTAAGCAATAAAGGACCCAGTACTTCCAAGGGTCTCCCAGCTCAAAGCTCATTATCACAGTACTACACGCACACACACACACACACACACACACATAGACACACACACACACACTCAGACACACACTCAGACACGCACACGCACCCGCACACACACACTCAGACACACACACTCAGACACACACACTCAGACACACACACACGCACACACGCACACACACACACACACACACACAGAAACCTTTGTATAATAGCCACTTCACAGGAGTTGATACATCTGTAGAAATGTTCTTATGCTCTATTTAAATGTTTCATATAGAATGACATCTTGGCATTTTGTTCACATAATATTGCAGTTTGAGAAATGTTTTTGAGTTTGAGTCTTATTGTTGATTTCGGTCGGAAGACAAAAAAAGTGGAAAAGGAAAAAGCTATCCAATAAAATTGAATTATATTAAAGTTGTAAACCATGAATATGGTTTTATATTACATTGTAAAAGTAAACGCACACACACACACACACACACACACACACACACACGCTGTAGCCATCACTGCTTGTGTTCCAGCGGTGACATCCATTACTGCTGCAGCGACTAAAGGTTTGGAGAGCTGCTCACTTTCCAAGACGTGCTCCAATAAACACCTCCCCGGAAAATTCCAACGATCTATTCTTAAAGAGCTACAAAAGAGCAACAGACAGGACTTAACTTGACCTAACTTGAGCTTTCTATGCCAAACTATGTCGTGGTATTCCATTGCTGCACAGAGAGGGCACCTCCTTCCTACTATACTTCAACGCCCATATTTGATATTTAGACATTTTCTTTGGCTGTGGAGTTCTACCTGGTGCTATACAGTCTTTATTGTAGGATGTTCAATAGATGGGGTGAAGAGGACAATGAAACTCGACCAAAACAATGGAATTTCCTTGGAAACGCATGGGGGAAAGATGCTGTGGGAGGAAGATCCCCAATCTCCATATTTCCCCCCGGAAAAATGAGTTTGTCTTTCAATGTGTGTCATATGTGTAAATCAAATCTAAGTTTATTGGTGTATTTCACTATATGTTGAGGTTAAAATCGGAGTAAAATGCGTGTTTAGTCTATGACTAGGGTGGCTGGAGTCTCACAATTTTTAGGGCCTTCCTCTGACACCGCCTGGTATAGAGGTCCTGGATGGCAGGAAGCTTGAGCCCGGTGATGTACTGGGCCATACGCACTACACTCTGTAGTGCCTTGCGGTCAGAGGCTGAGCAGTTGCCACACCAGGCAGTGATGCAACCCCTCATGATGCTCTCGATGGTGCAGCTGTAAAACCTTTTGAGGATCTGAGGAACCATGCCAAATCTTTTCTCCTGAGGGGGAATAGGTTTTGTCGTGCCCTCTTCACGACTGTCTTGGTGTGCTTGGACCATGTTAGTTTGTTGGTGATGTGGACGCCAAGAAACTTGAAGCTCTCAACCTGCTCCACTACAGCCCCTTCGATGAGAATGGGGGCGTGCTCGGTCCTCCTTTTCCTGTAGTCCACAATCTCCTTTGTCTTGATCACGTTGAGGGAGAGGTTGTTGTCCTTGCATCACACGGTCAGGTCTCTGACCTCGTCCCTATAGACTGTCTCGTCGTTGTCGGTGACCAGGCCTACCACTGTTGTGTCATCAGCAAACTTAATGATGGTGTTGGAGTCGTGCCTGGCCGTTCAGTCATAAGTGAACAGGGAGTACAGGAGGTGTTGAGGATCAACATGGCAGATGTGTTGTTTTCTACCCTTACCACCTGGGGGCGGCCCGTCAGGAAGTCCAAGATCCAGTTTCAGAGGGAGGTGTTTAGTCCCAGGGTCCTTAGCTTGGTGAGGAGCTTTGAGGGTACTATGGTGTTGAACGCTGTAGTCAATGAATAGCATTCTCACATAGGTGTTACTTTTGTCCAGGTGGGAAAGGGCAGTGTGGAGTGCAATAGAGATTGCATCATCTGTGGATCTGTTGGGTTGGTATGCAAATTGTAGTGGGTCTATGGTTTCTGGGATAATGGTGTTGATGTGAGCCATGACCAGCCTTTCAAAGCATTACATGGCTACAGATGTGAGTGCTTCAGATCGGTAGTCATTTAGGCAGTTTTGGGAGAGGTTGAAAATGTCAGTGAAGACACTTGCCAGTTGGTCAGCGCATGCTCGGAGTACACGTCCTAGTAATCCGTCTGGCCCAGCAGCCTTGTGAATGTTGACCTATTTAAAGGTTTTATTCACTTTGGCTGTGGAGAGCGTGATCTCACACACTGTCGTCCGGAACAGCTGATGATCTTGTGCATGTTTCAGTGTTACTTGCCTCGAGGCAAGCATAGAAGTTATTTAGCTCATCTGGTAGGCTCGTGTCACTGGGCAGCTCTCAGCTGTGCTTTCCTTTGTGGTCTGTAATAGTTTGCAAGCCCTGCCACATCCGACGAGCGTCGGAGCCGGTGTAGTACGAGTGTGAATGTGTGCCAATGACGGCGTCACAAAATCCTGCATACCATTGACCTTTTTACCTCATCTATTGTTCGAACTAAAACTACATTATCTGTACTGAGATAAAGTTTGATTTGGCGATATATAATGAATTGTCAGTTTTCAAAAAGGGATTGATTTGTTGTCACAATAACAGTGGTTAAGATTTGTAGTCGACCGGTATCCATGTAAGAGGCTCATAATGGACTGTCTTTCTGTTCCTCTCCCTCTCTCCCTCTCTCCCTCTCTCCCTCTCTCTCTCCCTCTCTCTTCCTCTCTCGTGTGTTGTTTTGCTTGTTTCTCAATCCCCCTCTCTGTAACAAAAGAGCAGAGCTCATGGATGGTGGCACTACGGGAGGGTTTAATGTGCCCAGAAAAATGATGACTTCTACTTTTCAAATGCTAAGGCCGTCCCCATTGCTTTGCATCAAGGACCTGCAGGATGACTGATGCAAACAGAGTGTGCATGTATGTGTGTGTGCATGTGTGTGTGTACATGTCTCTGTGTGTGCTGCCGCTGAGGGGTAGGGTAGCTAGTGTCTGGTAGCTAGCCTACGGGCCTGTTTGTGTGTTCAGTAGGAAGTGTTTTCAGTGACTCATCTGCGAAGGATTCCCTGAAGATAGGCGAAGCGGAACAGACAAGAACAGAGGGGGAGGAGGGAGGGAGGAGGAGAAGAGGGGAGGGGGCACAAGCAGGGTGAGACAAAGTGCTGTTCAGGAAAGCCAGGGGCAGGAGAGGCGGATATTGTCCACTACTGGATGTCCTGTATCCGTTCCTTGGGTGTGTTTCACACTGTTGACTCTCACTGTCGATTCTCACTGTTGACTCTCTGCTTAGTGATTGAGTTCCAACAAGGTTTTGGAGATGGCTATTATCTTCGCACTCCAAGCTCTGAGACCGATATGTGTTATAAGGTTGTGTCCAACGTGTCCACTGTTCTGTTCAGCCACACAGTACAGTGTCTGTGATATTTCACCCAAGTTTTGTTGAGAGAACTGTTGAAGTTATCACGTGATTAATAAGTTACCCTTTGCATGCCCCATGCCCTCTTCCCTCTGACTCAGGGGTAAAGTATGATGTGGATTGAGAGTGATCATAGTTGATGTGTTGACGGAGCATTGTTTTCTGTGTTTGAGAGTCTCACACTCCTGTACCAGTAAGTACTGTTTTAGAGGCTTTAGGAGTGAATCTTTTTCCTTTCCACATCTCACAGACTTTCCATTTCCTTTTGTGTTACTGCTCAGTTGGATTAGCTATGATGTCTCTGTTATTTTTTATTACGGTGGTGGTGTGTGTGTGTGGGAGGGTGGTGTGTTTATGTGTGTGTTTGTGTTTGCGTGTGTGTTTGTGTGCGTGCATGTGTGTGTGTGTGTGCATTTTGACTCTCGTTTTGGCACGGGAGCAGGAAGGCATACCTGGTGCTCCTCGTCGAGCGTACGTTCTGGCTTTCCCTGATTTCCATGCACGGAGGGAGTGGGGCAAGGAGGAGAGGAGGAAGGGAGTGCTGGGGAAAGCCTACACTCTGACTCAGAGGGGAGGGAGGGAATTCCCTTGTGAGCAGGATAGCTTTTACATCTGGTGTGATTGGAGCTGTGCCTTTGACGTCTGGAGCATACAGCACAGATATAGCTCCACAGCAGGGAAAGACATTTCAGGTCTACCCCCCCCCCCCCCCACCCCCCCAGCCCAGCACCTCTAGCCTCGATCCCACTTCTTCCTGGTTCCCCTAACTTTTCCACCCTACCACCATGTTGACAGATTTTACCAGTATTAGGGCTGGCAGGTACCAGGTGTCCTAGAGAATCAGAAGACAACCCCTGGTCTTGTGTGTGATGGACCCTGTTTGGCATGTGGTTTTGCCTGCTATTTTGGCTCTAAATTTACTGACGTTTTTTGCCAGACAGGTGGCAGCAGGATTTTATAAAATTTGATAACCTACTGTATTATATAATCAGGAAAGAGGGATAGAGAGAAAAAAAATAAACCTCCAAAATTAAATTCGGCGAAAGTCGAAAAATAAGGCTGACTTGTTTCACGAGTGCCTCTGCATTTAAGTCGGGGCGAATCAAATTTTCCATTCCCAAAACCACCAAAGTGAACATTCTTTGGCCAGTGGAAGTTGTTGTTCTGTTGTTGGTATGCCCCCTTCCCTATGTTTTAGTAGGAGGAGAGTTATCTCTCTCTCTTGCTCTCTCTCTCTCTGTCTCTCTGTGTTTGGGTGTAAACCAACCACAGGTCAGTGCAGGGAAAAGTGTAAGAGAGGCCAGATAAGAATGGTTCTGGTTCAATAAACACCAGAGTAGACCCACCATTCTGTGTGGCGTTCCACATTGTGTCTCCTGTCATTAACCAAATCTCCAAGCAATTACTGTAGAGAAAGAAAACAAATGGGAGGTTATTGTTATTGTAGTCATGTGGGAGCATGTACTGTATTATATGAATCATAGAATAAACATAGGGACTGTGTTGTTGTTAGGCTGTTCAAAACTCTCTGTCATCTGTGTCCTGATGATGCTTCATTCATCAGTAGGTCCATTGTTGTGTGTTCCTGTACAATGTGAGTCTTCGGGACTCTTCCCACCAGTTTTGACACAGTAAAAGGCAGCTGGCTGATCTTTCCCCAAATGACTTTACTTGAGACAAAGGTGTGTGTGTGTGTGTGTGTGTGTGTGTGTGTGTGTGTGTGTGTGTGTGTGTGTGTGTGTGTGTTTGTGTGTGTGTGTAAATCTTTTGGTGTAAATGTGTTGAGTGCAATTGTCATTGACCCGTATAGGGAGTTGCTATGCCTCCTACTACCACTGCTCTGTGTTGTGACCAGTCTGATAGAGGGAGAGTTTAGGAGGAGGCCGAGGTAGAGACGGAGATGGAGGGAGGGGTTGTGTGTGGGTGGGGGCTCTGCGAAGTAGGGAGGGGCGGTGCCGTTGACGGAACGGAAGCGTTTTGCAGATGTTGCACAGAGAGGGAGAGGGAGAGAGAGAGAGAGAGAGACAGAGAGAGAGAGAGAACGTAACGTTTTGTGGTTTAGTCTGGCGGCACTCTGACTTGAAAAGGTTTGCATGCCACATACGTGGCTGTCTCCCGATTCAGCAAAGGTGAAAGAGAGAGAAGAGGGGGAAATGACTGCTTTTGTTATTTGTGTTTAATCTTGCTGAACTATTTCTAAAAGAGTAGGAGTGTCTGTTTCATTTCTGCTTCTGTAGAAGACAAACAGACAGAGGGTGAAAATGAGGTGAATCAACAGAGAATGTTAAAGAGGGGGAGAAGAAGAGAGAGGGGGAAAGAAAATGAGAGCGAGAGAGAAATGGATAAAAAGAGAGAGCGCGAGAGAGAAGCCTGAAAAACATGTTTACTTGTGGAGGGTTGACGTCTAAGGTTTCCCCTCTTGGAGGGAGTCCCAGTGCGGGGGCGGGCGAGATTCCCTCTTGGTTCCCCAGATGTAATATGAGGCATGAGCACTCCCTATCATCTCTCACTCTCTTTGTCTCTCTCTTTCCCGTCTCGCAGCCTGACGAGCGTATTAGTTCCGTGGTACATCACGATCACCTGCACATCGCAGTCATATAGGTATACTAGTCACCCTACCGAAATATCAACGTTGTCTGTTTACTCACTTCATCTTTCTCTTCTTTCTTAACTTCTCTCACTTCTGCCTGAACTCCAAATAAAGACATCGGTCTGTGATCTTTTTTCAATGTCTGTTCCTTCTCTTTTCCTCTTTTTTTAATATTGCTTTTTGGAAACAGATCCATGGTGACTTCCATCCTCCTAAGCTCTCTCCCAGCCCCCAGATCCACCCTTCTTCACGAGTGATAGCAGGCCAAGCATGACTGGGATCTTTTCTTCCCTTTTTTTGCATTGTGAAAAATAAGACTTTGGGAGAACAATTTGGTGTGGAGACCTCAACTTATTACTTGGCTCTTCGGTTATACTAGTTCAGCTGCCCAAATGGCCATAATGTATTTAGTCTTTGTTACTTCGCACGTCTCACAGTCCTTGTTAAATTAGGACCACAAAGAATTATATATTCAGCCAGTGCCATAGACATCAGGGCGGTGCCACAGACACACACTGGCACAATTGTATTGCCAGCCAACACTGCATGGTAGTGTCATAGACTAAACTATATTGCCAGCCAGCATGGCAGTGCCATACACATACAGACACTGGCAGTGACACAGACACACAAAGGCTGGATATTGTCACTTCTATTTCTGACAGCCACTAACGAGTCATAGGCTGTAAGAAAATGTGCTGTGGTTTGGGCCTGATTGTATAAACAGAGCATAGAGTGTCTGTTCGCGAAGGTGTGGCATGAAAATCCCAGAGAGATCCAAAGAATGTGAGAGAACTGCTACAGCTACAGACTCCCGGCAGCTGCTGCAGATCCCTGGGCTTTCTTTGCATGACAGGGAGACCTTGACACCACAACACACTCTCAAGATGAAACGAACAAAAGGCGTTTGTGAAGCAGAGTTAAAGCTGCAATATGTAACTTTTTTGGCCGATCCGACCAAATTCACATAGAAATTGGAGTTATAGGTCTGTCATTCTCATCGAAAGCAAGTCTATGGAGCAGTAGATCTGTTCTATTTGCGCTATTTCTATGCTCCCCGTTCGTAAGTTTCGTTTTTGCAATTATATTGTCTGATTATGTAGTGTTTCATATTTTCTGTTGTCCTTTTTTTTATAGATGGACACCACCTATGGGAGACAGAAGCCAAAGTTGACAAGGACTCCTTCAAGTCTGTAAGTAGTCCTCAGTGTTTTCAGTAAAACACAGTACTGTATCCTGTTGTTAAGATTGAAAGTGTAAATTGGCTCACGCATACATTCTATGCATCTTTCTATTCCATTATATTATCTCTCTCTCTCTCTCTCTCTCTCTCTCTCTCTTTTTCTCCCCCCTCTCTCCCCCTTCTCTCACCTCCCTTGCTTCCCCTTACTCACTTTGCTGATGTAATCTTTGCTAAGACATTACCAAGGAGAGAGATTAGTCGTGTTGATTAGTCCATGCAATCCTGAATGGAATTTTCACACATTTTCTCTCTGTCCTCATCGGCAGACACAGTAAACAGAGTGATTGCACCTAGAACATCTTGCTTCTTCATCAACAAGAATCCCTCAATAAACACACACATTTACACGTGCACGCCAACACACACACGTGTACGCGGGCACACACACACACCACCACCTTCTCTCTACTAGGTCATATTCATTCGGGCACGCCATAGCAAACCACTTTGTAATGGCAAACAAAAAAGCATGTTTCTCATTGGACAAGTTTAGGTAGTCCCTCCCAGTTTCAGTACATTTTCTTCAGTTTGTTGCCTAATGAATACTGATGCAAGCCCAGTTGCCCTACCAAACACTTCAGCCAGCGAAGCCAGACATTTAGTTCACTGTTCAACTTCTGGTTCAGGGAGGATGAGCGCTTAAACACTTTGTCAGAGCTCGGCCTTCTGCCTTCTGCCTGGCCGAGAGTGGATTATCCCCTTCCCTTTTTACCTGCTGTTTTCACGAGAGAAGTAATGAGAAAATAAACCAGTGCACCATTCTACTGATGCCCAGTCACACATTTAGGCCTACATTCTCTTCATAAAAACAAGGCAAAGGGGATTCGTCAGAGGGGACGGTAAATGTTGTACGTGTCATAGAAAAGCTACATGTGCTTCCGGAGTTAATGAAGAAATCCTTATGGTGAGGAGAGACTCGTAAGGTCTGCGCGAGTGTGTGTTTGCCTGTGTGTGTCTGTGTCTTCGGGTGCACATTAGGGTGTGTGACGGCAATGTGTTTCAAATCATCCGTGCCCCCCTCCCTTTCCCTTCTCTTTCATCAGCTGGCTCTCACCACCCCTCTGTCCCCCTGTAAACGAACTGCTGTAATTGACAATTGCAGGGGTCGAGAATAAACCATTGCCCGCGGAACATGTGTTTCAATATGGCGGCATTGCAATGGTGTTTTTGTTGTCATGTGTTTTTTACGTTCAGGTTAATGGCTTTGTTGCATCTGGAGTGTTGAATTTGGCCTCTCTTAATGGGCCTTAAGGGCTGGGTGATGTTAAGGCTCGTCCCACATGTTGGAACATTACAGTGAGGGGTTGGGTTAGGTTAGGTAGGTGAAAGACAAATCGTACAGTGTGCTTATTTGGTGTGCCGACAAAACAAGCCGCAGTGTTACTGGCCTTTTCTCCCCCGCTGCCACCGGCCACGGTTAGGTCACCCATATGTTTTCATTATTCCTGTTTGGATCGCGCTGCTCACTGCGTGGGAGGATGGGAGGAGAGGGGGATGGACATCGGCACCTGTGTCTGTGCTGTCTTTGACCCCGTCAGTCTGGTGCAGACCCGGCCTATGAACAGACACACAGACATGTGGACAGACCCCACAAAATATGCTGGGAATGGCTTCCTGTTCTGCTCCTCCACCATATGGCCTGAGCTGGCCCCCAGAGAGAGAGAGAGAGAGAGCGAGAGAGAGAAAGAAACAGACAGGCTCTAGGCAGGCAGACACTCAGTCATGTCCCAATGGCGCCTTTGTCATGCACCGCAACCCCTGCTCTGCAGCCTCCAAAGTTCACGTCCGTCCAGGATTACGGAGGTCTCGCCCTGGGCCTGGAGCGACGCGCTGATCAGGGGCTGTGAAAACAAGGCCAGAGACCCACATCTCTCCCCTTGTAGTAGTCCAGAGGTAGGCTTCAAACCCCAGGCCCTCGGGGCTTCAGACAGACACAATCAGGGGCGTGGTACACACCCTGGGGGTCATGCTGAGCCCATCCAGATTGGGCTGAAGGCCCAGCTCAGAAAGCATGTTTGGAACACTCCTCCAGGGTTCCCTGAAAGCGAAACAAGCATACCTGCTAAATTAATGAGCTGACACTTACGCACACTTGGAGTTATGTTTGTGTCTTAGAAGACCACTGCGAGGGGGTTGCAGGCCTAAGCTAGTGACGTTCAAACTAAAATCTTCACCCTGCCATATTAGTCTGATTTCTGAATGTTTAGATAACGCATGTGTTTTTTGAAAATCTGCCACGCACAACACAAATATAGTGAGCGATGATCTACAGTGCGTCTGGAGGGTTCGTACGTGTATCCATCCTGTGCTGTTTCTGTGTGTTGTAGACGGTGCTGGTGGCTGAGATCCCCCCCTACAGGAACCAGAGAATATCCAGCCCAGTGCAGGTCAACTTCTACGTCTGCAATGGCAAGAGAAAGAGGAGCCAATACCAGCGCTTCACCTACCTTTCCCCAAACGGTAACCCCACAAACCTTCAGGTTCACCTCCTTGCTTACATGTGGTTTGGGGGTTTATATTATCCCTGCTAGTTTTGCTTGATAACTTCTAAAGGGGTCAGACATGCTCATGCATTATACCTTCTAGTGTTTCCTCCTAAATAATTTTGGCTCCACGAAAACAAACGCAATCTGTTGTGGCTTCGGTAGTGCCTGACACCGGTCGCATCACAGGCTTTGTCGAGCGAGGGCAGAAGTGAAGCAGAAGATGTGAGTTGTGTTGATTTGGTTGCGGGCTTGCGTTCTCCAGTGATGAGGTGTTACGGGTTGACTGACAGAGTCTCTGGGCAATGTTGACGTTAAGTTTGAGAAGTCAATCCCTGAAACGTCGACCTCACACACAACTCATGGGTACATCCATCGCACACAGCTCACGTTCTGCACTACACGCTCACGTGCCCCCTGGTCTCCACATGTATAGTTGGCTTGACACATTGGAATGTGAGGAGGTTATTGGGATTCGGAGTCATTTCACAGTCTTACATCACCAACTAAATACCTCTCATTCTGGGCTCAGAGTAAATTGGGCCAAATCCAAGTTTCATGCGTAGACACATTGATATTGATTGGAATCCATTGATGCTGCTAGAAGCAACATAGTTAATTATTCCCAGCTTGCTGCATCTCTCTCTCTCTATCTCAATTCAATTGAAGGGCTTTATTGGCATGGAAAACACATATTAACATTGCCGAAGCAAAGTGAACTAGATAATAAACAAAGTGAAATAAACAATAAAGAATAAGTTCCAAAAGAATAAAGACATTTCAAATGTCTCTCTCTCTTTATATCCCATGTTAAGTTAAGAATCAGGTCCAGTAGTGTTGAAAGGCAGCCTTCACCTTTAAATGTGATTTTAAGACTCTCTAAACACTTCATTGATCACCCGCTGATATTGTAGCCTGGAGGAGATAAGAAGCAATGATTCAGGCCTTTGGACGGGACTCTGAGAAAGAGAGAGACCGCATCACCACCTTGACAACGAACAAAGGGCCCTATTTGGAGACGGTTGACGGGAGCAAGAGGGTGAACGAGAGAGTGAGCGAGAAAGGGAGAGGTGAGGAGGGGGGAGGAGAGAGGGAGAGACAGGACATTTTGGGGTGACTGACCCTAGCAGAGCGAGCGGTGGTGGGAGTTGAGGACAGACAAACTCTGGCCATATTTGGCAGCCCCATACGGACCAGGGAGACAGACAAGGAGATAAGCTGTACAAGGAGAAGCCTTATCACGCTTTGACCGTTTTGCATCTTCAAGTCATTTTCACGGAGAGTCAACATGATCCAATTAACAGATGAATGGGGTGTGCTCTCTGTTACGGTGCCAAATGAACTAGATTACAGTGGGGACCACACAAGCAGGGGCAGTGTTTATGACGGAACATAATCCTCCACTCCAGTCACAGTCAAAGCCGCTTGCTGTGGTTCACCAGACCTTCTTATTTCTTATTTTGATATTTATCCATGTATTATAAACTGGGTGGGTTGAGCCCTGAATGCCGATTGTCTGAATGCTGTGGTTTACCATTTTTCTTTGCTGTTTTGATTACATTGGCAACAAGTTTATGATAGCAATAAGGCTATTATAGACTTAGCCGTGGTATATTGGCTATATACCACACCTCCTCGGGCTTTAGCGCTTGAATATCATTTATTCAACACGATAGTCAACCAGCGACAATAAATAGCTCAGATAATACTGAGTCGCAATAGTGGCGCATTTCGCTACCGAGCTCATTTCCGTCCGTAGCCCCTGAACGTCTCTGGGTTTTACCACTCATCTAGTTTGAACCCGTGTATGCCTGCCCATGGGCACGTGTCCGGGTGAAGTGGCGTCTTCTGTAAATGCAAGCAGAGCTGTTTCAACTGTGCCGAGGTAAAAGAGAAGCCCTAATTATATCCGTCCGAGATCAGATGCAGTTTGTCATCAAAGCAAACAGATCTCTTAAGTCACATTGAGGATAATTATAACATGGCAAAGAAGAGGGAAACCTGGTTGTTTGCTTTTGAGGGTTTCACTGTTTGAGAGTGTTTGAACACGTAGATAGAGAGCCAACTCAGCACTGTGGCCAGGTAAGGGGGGTGGTGTGTGTGTGTGTGTGTTACATAGAGGCTGTTCTCATCTCTTCCTCCTTCGCCCATCTGAGCGGGGCTTCCTGCCCACTTTAAACACAGTCGTGGTCGTCAATTATGCTTTCTAAAAAGAACATCTCGTTCATGCTCGGGCGTGTGCTCGTCTATAAAAAGGCAAAACCGCCACTTAAAATAGCCCTGCTTGTTTGAAAAAAAGTGTGAAGGACGAAACAAACAATCTGCTGTCCACCAATCGCTATTGAAAACAACTTGTATTTTCCACTGGAGTCACGTGATGCTTCTCTACTCATTCATGTGAAAACATCATCAGACAAGTGTGTGAAAAGGCCTATTGAACCTGTTGACAGCCCAACGCTTCCACTGTGGCACCTCAAACATGTACGGCGTAGCTAAATGCCCAAGTAAGGAAACAAGAGGTAATATGTATTTGAATCGTTTCGTCTCCATCTTATAAATAGGACAGTCATATCTCACGGGAGAGGCATTGTTTCTGTCGTGTAAACATCATCTGATTCTTATCTCCCCTTCGGTTTTAGTGAGAGCGAGAGCGAGTGCGGATATTATTATCAGATGCAGTCTGGAGGATTGGAAACGATTGAGTCTTTGCCAGGTTTGACAGGTAAAGATAAGCTTGAATGGCAAGGCTGTCATAGGCCTGTTTTGTCCTACACAAGCAAGAAAGGAGTAGCAGATTTGAACCGTTGCATCTTCCAGATGTTAACGGGCATATCCTTCCGAGTTTCATACAGGGAGTTTTTCAAATGGGCAAATAGCATGGTAATAATGCCGTTGCATATCGATGCCAAGCAACAGAATGTGGATTGTCTCATGAACGTTGTTTTTATTGTCTTTGTGCTTCTCAAAACTGCTCTTCATTGTCCTCACTTTCCTTCACAATGTCACATTAGCCCAATGAATTTGATGACTAAAGCTGAATAAGTTTGTCCGGAAAGTTCATTGTCATGAGTTACAATTTGAGAAGAGAAAGATCCAAGAATCTAAGCAATATGTCACTCTGAAGTTATTCTGATTTTGTAGACTCTAATATGAGCTGTTGGCAGCAGTTCTGGTTTGTATAAATCACCACATAGCCGATGTTGCGATGAACATACAGCACAAGTGTCCTTGTCTACATCCTAGTGTGAGTGTTGCTTTTCTTTTTCTGAGCTCTTGTCCAAATCATTCTTGCGCGAGTGAAGACGTGACACGCCGTCCTTTTCTTCTCCTTAAATAAGAAACCGTTTCACGGAACCACATAAAACAACAAACGCTGACAGTGCCGGCGCTGACGAAAGCCCGACCAAAGTCAGTTCTCGGAATGCCTTTCATTTCGCAAGCCGTTTTTGGAGGTTCCTGCTGTAGATCGGGTTCCTATTGTTAACACCAGCGGGGGCTGCTACTGATTCCTGGCCGTAGGTTTGTGGTCTGAGACGTGGGAGGGAGGAGAAAGAGAGGGAGATGTTCAGAAGAAACAAGAGAGACACGTACACGAGAACTTCACGAACCGCACACCGTGAACTTCTCCCCAAAGATGTGTCATGTTAACCAAACTGGAGACTGAGACGTTTCCTTGTTTCCAAGTTAGGACAGTGACAGACACACACACACACACACACACACACACACACACATAAACACTCGCAGACACACTGCCACACACATTTACATGGCATGCGTAGACTAGGACACCAGCCGTCAGCCAGATTGCAACCACAGTGGGACATAGTGAATTAAACACCAGTGAGTTGATGACTACCACCATGAAGCACCACCTGCTCCACTCTGAATATCAGAGATACAGCTAGCATACTTTTTCCTAACCATATGACCTGACCGGGAAAAAACCCTGGGCCCTGGTGGTCGTCTGCTAAAACTAGGGCCTGGAGTTTTTCCTAGTCAGGTCACATGGTCAGGGAAAACTCAGGACCCTAGGTATAATGCATTGGGCACGGTCTTTCCACAGTGCAATCTAACCAGCTCTTTTATGGAGACAGTAGAGCATCCACTCCATACTTCCACTCTAAGAGCAGAGCAGCCAATCGTAATGAGAATCAGAGTGCATCCCAGAAAGCCCTCTTGCCCAGCTGTCTCTTCCCTTCACACGACAACCTGCCGGGGCTAGGCCCTCTGTGCTCAACACCCCACAAACCCGTCCTCGAACCCTCACCCCCATCCCTGGGAGGAAACCAGTTCTAATAAATACTCAGATGAGGCCAGATCACTTTAATGCGAGCAGACAGACACAGACAGCCAGAGATGGGGAGAAAAACATGTGCAGAGCGTAAACTGTCTGTCGGCCATAACCCACAGGTTGGGAGGAAATAGAAGCCAGCTGGGGATGGGACTCACAGGGTGAATCTGCTAACATGGAACTGGGAAGGGGCAGCGTGTGTGTTTGGAGGGAAACACACACAGATAGCTGGAAGGAGTGGACAGAGAGATGGGTCAGGAGACATATTGAGGAATGATCGATTAGAGTAGGGGAGACAAATAGAGCTGGATGGAGGAGAGAAGAGAGGGATTCCTCAAAGGATCCCTCTGTCTCTCATTCTGCAGATAGGAGAAGGGGAATGTGTGACAGAGCATGTGAGTCTCAGGGAAAGTGGGAGACGGTGAGACTATGAAGCTGTCCTTGATTTACAGAATAAATCAGATTGCTAAATATTCTATGTATTACTATTACTATTACTATACTGTAGGGTTTACACTTTTTTTTTGGTTCCATTGCAATAGGCAAGCTTCATCAAATTCAGCTAAAGTATAGAAAACAGAAAATAAATACTAGACCTAGCATGAACCCAGGTCTGGGCTATGGAGAGCCTGTTACAAGGCCCAGTATGATATTCCCTAGTAAGTGTATGGTGGTGTCATCCTGAGACTTTCCTAAGGACACAGACCTTACCTAGGGAGCCTCTAAGACAGATGGGCCGGCCCTGTGGCTCTGACAAGACTGACGTAAATAGGCTTCCCACTGGGTAATCACACCAGCTCATCTCTCCCCAAAGGAGACTGGGGGTGTGAAAGTTAATCTCTCAGTTATTTCCTGTCCCAACAATAATAACATCATAACACGACGATAGGAATAGTTTTTCATCTTATCAAAACACTCATTTATTCAGACAAAGGTTATTAGTATTATTACACCTTCATCAGGATTTATTTATTCTTACTTTGTTAGTAAAAAGTAACTATCATAAGAAATACATTTATGATGGCAAATTTGTAGGCTGAATAGAGTGTCAGAAGACATTTTGTAGGCTGAATAGAGTGTCAGAAGACATTTTGTAGGCTGAATAGAGTGTCCGAAGACATTTAGTAGGCTGAATAGAGTGTCAGAAGACATTTAGTAGACTGAATAGAGTGTCAGAAGACATTTAGTAGGCTGAATAGAGTGTCAGAAGACATTTAGTAGGCGGAATGGAGTATCAGAAGACATTTTGTAGACTGAATAGTGTCAGAAGACATTTTGTAGACTGAATAGAGTGTCAGAAGACAATGTGTAGACTGAATAGAGTGTCAGAAGACATTTTGTAGGCTGAATAGTGTCAGAAGACATTTTGTAGGCTGAATAGAGTGTCCGAAGACATTTAGTAGGCCGAATAGTGTCAGAAGACATTTATTAGGCTGAATAGAGTGTCAGAAGACATTTAGTAGGCTGAATAGAGTGTCAGAAGACATTTAGTAGGCTGAATATAGTGTCATAAGACATTTAGTAGGGTGAATAGAGTGTCAGAAGACATTTTGTAGGCTGAATAGAGTGTCCGAAGACATTTAGTAGGCTGAATAGAGTGTCAGAAGACATTTAGTAGGCTGAATAGAGTGTCAGAAGACATTTAGTAGGCGGAATAGAGTATCAGAAGACATTTTGTAGACTGAATAGTGTCAGAAGACATTTAGTAGGCTGAATAGAGTGTCAGAAGACATTTAGTAGGCTGAATAGAGTGTCAGCAGACATTTAGTAGGCGGAATAGAGTGTCAGAAGACATTTTGTAGGCTGAATAGAGTGTCATAAGACATTTAGTAGGCTGAATAGAGTGTCAGAAGACATTTAGTAGGGTGAATAGAGTGTCATAAGACATTTTGTAGACTGAATAGAGTGTCAGAAGACATTTTATAGACTGAATAGAGTGTCAGAAGACATTTTGTAGGCTGAATAGAGTGTCAGAAGACATTTTGTAGGCTGAATAGAGTGTCGGAAGACATTACTTAGGCTGAGTAGAGTGTCAGAAGACATTTTTTAGGCTGAATAGAGTGTCAGAAGACATTTAGTAGACTGAATAGCGTGTCAGAAGACATTTAGTAGGCTGAATAGAGTGTCAGAAGACATTTAAAAGACTGAATAGAGTGTCATAAGACATTTAGTAGGTTGAATAGAGTGTCATAAGACATTTTGTAGGCTGAGTAGAGTGTCAGAAGACATTTTTTTAGGCTGAATAGAGTGTCAGAAGACATTTTTTAGGCTGAATAGAGTGTCAGAAGACATTTAGTAGACTGAATAGCGTGTCAGAAGACATTTAGTAGGCTGAATAGAGTGTCAGAAGACATTTAGTAGGCTGAATAGGGTGTCAGAAGACATTTAGTAGGCTGAATAGAGTGTCAGCAGACATTTAGTAGGCTGAATAGAGTGTCAGAAGACATTTTGTAGGCTGAATAGAGTGTCATAAGACATTTAGTAGACTGAATAGCGTGT
Organism: Oncorhynchus mykiss; assembly: GCF_013265735.2. Lineage (NCBI taxonomy): Eukaryota > Metazoa > Chordata > Actinopteri > Salmoniformes > Salmonidae > Oncorhynchus > Oncorhynchus mykiss. Next base: position 32,194,725 of record NC_048567.1, read on the forward strand.
CAGAAGACATTTAGTAGGCTGAATAGAGTGTCAGAAGACATTTAAAAGACTGAATAGAGTGTCATAAGACATTTAGTAGGTTGAATAGAGTGTCATAAGACATTTTGTAGGCTGAGTAGAGTGTCAGAAGACATTTTTTTAGGCTGAATAGAGTGTCAGAAGACATTTTTTAGGCTGAATAGAGTGTCAGAAGACATTTAGTAGACTGAATAGCGTGTCAGAAGACATTTAGTAGGCTGAATAGAGTGTCAGAAGACATTTAGTAGGCTGAATAGGGTGTCAGAAGACATTTAGTAGGCTGAATAGAGTGTCAGCAGACATTTAGTAGGCTGAATAGAGTGTCAGAAGACATTTTGTAGGCTGAATAGAGTGTCATAAGACATTTAGTAGGCTGAATAGAGTGTCAGAAGACATTTAGTAGGCTGAATAGAGTGTCAGCAGACATTTAGTAGGCGGAATAGAGTGTCCGAAGACATTTAGTAGGCCGAATAGTGTCAGAAGACATTTATTAGGCTGAATAGAGTGTCAGAAGACATTTAGTAGGCTGAATAGAGTGTCAGAAGACATTTAGTAGACTGAATAGCGTGTCAGAAGACATTTAGTAGGCTGAATAGAGTGTCAGAAGACATTTAGTAGACTGAATAGAGTGTCAGAATACATTTTGTAGGCTGAATAGAGTGTCAGCAGACATTTAGTAGGCTGAATAGAGTGTCAGAAGACATTTTGTAGGCTGAATAGAGTGTCGGAAGACATTTATTAGGCTGAATAGAGTGTCAGCAGACATTTAGTAGGCGGAATAGAGTGTCCGAAGACATTTAGTAGGCCGAATAGTGTCAGAAGACATTTATTAGGCTGAATAGAGTGTCAGAAGACATTTAGTAGGCTGAATAGAGTGTCATAAGACATTTTGTAGGCTGAGTAGAGTGTCAGAATACATTTTTTTAGGCTGAATAGAGTGTCAGAAGACATTTAGTAGACTGAATAGCGTGTCAGAAGACATTTAGTAGGCTGAATAGAGTGTCAGAAGACATTTAGTAGGCTGAATAGAGTGTCAGAAGACATTTTGTAGGCTGAATAGAGTGTCAGCAGACATTTAGTAGGCTGAATAGAGTGTCAGAAGACATTTTGTAGGCTGAATAGAGTGTCCGAAGACATTTAGTAGGCTGAATAGAGTGTCAGAAGACATTTAGTAGACTGAATAGAGTGTCAGAAGACATTTAGTAGGCTGAATAGAGTGTCAGAAGACATTTAGTAGGCGGAATGGAGTATCAGAAGACATTTTGTAGACTGAATAGTGTCAGAAGACATTTTGTAGACTGAATAGAGTGTCAGAAGACAATGTGTAGACTGAATAGAGTGTCAGAAGACATTTTGTAGGCTGAATAGTGTCAGAAGACATTTTGTAGGCTGAATAGAGTGTCCGAAGACATTTAGTAGGCCGAATAGTGTCAGAAGACATTTATTAGGCTGAATAGAGTGTCAGAAGACATTTAGTAGGCTGAATAGAGTGTCAGAAGACATTTAGTAGGCTGAATATAGTGTCATAAGACATTTAGTAGGGTGAATAGAGTGTCAGAAGACATTTTGTAGGCTGAATAGAGTGTCCGAAGACATTTAGTAGGCTGAATAGAGTGTCAGAAGACATTTAGTAGGCTGAATAGAGTGTCATAAGACATTTAGTAGGCTGAATAGAGTGTCAGAAGACATTTAGTAGGGTGAATAGAGTGTCATAAGACATTTTGTAGACTGAATAGAGTGTCAGAAGACATTTTATAGACTGAATAGAGTGTCAGAAGACATTTTGTAGGCTGAATAGAGTGTCAGAAGACATTTTGTAGGCTGAATAGAGTGTCGGAAGACATTACTTAGGCTGAGTAGAGTGTCAGAAGACATTTTTTAGGCTGAATAGAGTGTCAGAAGACATTTAGTAGACTGAATAGCGTGTCAGAAGACATTTAGTAGGCTGAATAGAGTGTCAGAAGACATTTAAAAGACTGAATAGAGTGTCATAAGACATTTAGTAGGTTGAATAGAGTGTCATAAGACATTTTGTAGGCTGAGTAGAGTGTCAGAAGACATTTTTTTAGGCTGAATAGAGTGTCAGAAGACATTTTTTAGGCTGAATAGAGTGTCAGAAGACATTTAGTAGACTGAATAGCGTGTCAGAAGACATTTAGTAGGCTGAATAGAGTGTCAGAAGACATTTAGTAGGCTGAATAGGGTGTCAGAAGACATTTAGTAGGCTGAATAGAGTGTCAGCAGACATTTAGTAGACTGAATAGAGTGTCAGAAGACATTTTGTAGGCTGAATAGAGTGTCATAAGACATTTAGTAGACTGAATAGCGTGTCAGAAGACATTTAGTAGGCTGAATAGAGTGTCAGAAGACATTTAAAAGACTGAATAGAGTGTCATAAGACATTTAGTAGGTTGAATAGAGTGTCATAAGACATTTTGTAGGCTGAGTAGAGTGTCAGAAGACATTTTTTTAGGCTGAATAGAGTGTCAGAAGACATTTTTTAGGCTGAATAGAGTGTCAGAAGACATTTAGTAGACTGAATAGCGTGTCAGAAGACATTTAGTAGGCTGAATAGAGTGTCAGAAGACATTTAGTAGGCTGAATAGGGTGTCAGAAGACATTTAGTAGGCTGAATAGAGTGTCAGCAGACATTTAGTAGGCTGAATAGAGTGTCAGAAGACATTTTGTAGGCTGAATAGAGTGTCATAAGACATTTAGTAGGCTGAATAGAGTGTCAGAAGACATTTAGTAGGCTGAATAGAGTGTCAGCAGACATTTAGTAGGCGGAATAGAGTGTCCGAAGACATTTAGTAGGCCGAATAGTGTCAGAAGACATTTATTAGGCTGAATAGAGTGTCAGAAGACATTTAGTAGGCTGAATAGAGTGTCAGAAGACATTTAGTAGACTGAATAGCGTGTCAGAAGACATTTAGTAGGCTGAATAGAGTGTCAGAAGACATTTAGTAGACTGAATAGAGTGTCAGAATACATTTTGTAGGCTGAATAGAGTGTCAGCAGACATTTAGTAGGCTGAATAGAGTGTCAGAAGACATTTTGTAGGCTGAATAGAGTGTCGGAAGACATTTATTAGGCTGAATAGAGTGTCAGCAGACATTTAGTAGGCGGAATAGAGTGTCCGAAGACATTTAGTAGGCCGAATAGTGTCAGAAGACATTTATTAGGCTGAATAGAGTGTCAGAAGACATTTAGTAGGCTGAATAGAGTGTCATAAGACATTTTGTAGGCTGAGTAGAGTGTCAGAATACATTTTTTTAGGCTGAATAGAGTGTCAGAAGACATTTAGTAGACTGAATAGAGTGTCAGAAGACATTTTGTAGGCTGAATAGAGTGTCATAAGACATTTAGTAGACTGAATAGCGTGTCAGAAGACATTTAGTAGGCTGAATAGAGTGTCAGAAGACATTTAAAAGACTGAATAGAGTGTCATAAGACATTTAGTAGGTTGAATAGAGTGTCATAAGACATTTTGTAGGCTGAGTAGAGTGTCAGAAGACATTTTTTTAGGCTGAATAGAGTGTCAGAAGACATTTTTTAGGCTGAATAGAGTGTCAGAAGACATTTAGTAGACTGAATAGCGTGTCAGAAGACATTTAGTAGGCTGAATAGAGTGTCAGAAGACATTTAGTAGACTGAATAGAGTGTCAGAATACATTTTGTAGGCTGAATAGAGTGTCAGCAGACATTTAGTAGGCTGAATAGAGTGTCAGAAGACATTTTGTAGGCTGAATAGAGTGTCGGAAGACATTTATTAGGCTGAATAGAGTGTCAGCAGACATTTAGTAGGCGGAATAGAGTGTCCGAAGACATTTAGTAGGCCGAATAGTGTCAGAAGACATTTATTAGGCTGAATAGAGTGTCAGAAGACATTTAGTAGGCTGAATAGAGTGTCATAAGACATTTTGTAGGCTGAGTAGAGTGTCAGAATACATTTTTTTAGGCTGAATAGAGTGTCAGAAGACATTTAGTAGACTGAATAGAGTGTCAGAAGACATTTTGTAGGCTGAATAGAGTGTCATAAGACATTTAGTAGACTGAATAGCGTGTCAGAAGACATTTAGTAGGCTGAATAGAGTGTCAGAAGACATTTAAAAGACTGAATAGAGTGTCATAAGACATTTAGTAGGTTGAATAGAGTGTCATAAGACATTTTGTAGGCTGAGTAGAGTGTCAGAAGACATTTTTTTAGGCTGAATAGAGTGTCAGAAGACATTTTTTAGGCTGAATAGAGTGTCAGAAGACATTTAGTAGACTGAATAGCGTGTCAGAAGACATTTAGTAGGCTGAATAGAGTGTCAGAAGACATTTAGTAGGCTGAATAGGGTGTCAGAAGACATTTAGTAGGCTGAATAGAGTGTCAGCAGACATTTAGTAGGCTGAATAGAGTGTCAGAAGACATTTTGTAGGCTGAATAGAGTGTCATAAGACATTTAGTAGGCTGAATAGAGTGTCAGAAGACATTTAGTAGGCTGAATAGAGTGTCAGCAGACATTTAGTAGGCGGAATAGAGTGTCCGAAGACATTTAGTAGGCCGAATAGTGTCAGAAGACATTTATTAGGCTGAATAGAGTGTCAGAAGACATTTAGTAGGCTGAATAGAGTGTCAGAAGACATTTAGTAGACTGAATAGCGTGTCAGAAGACATTTAGTAGGCTGAATAGAGTGTCAGAAGACATTTAGTAGACTGAATAGAGTGTCAGAATACATTTTGTAGGCTGAATAGAGTGTCAGCAGACATTTAGTAGGCTGAATAGAGTGTCAGAAGACATTTTGTAGGCTGAATAGAGTGTCGGAAGACATTTATTAGGCTGAATAGAGTGTCAGCAGACATTTAGTAGGCGGAATAGAGTGTCCGAAGACATTTAGTAGGCCGAATAGTGTCAGAAGACATTTATTAGGCTGAATAGAGTGTCAGAAGACATTTAGTAGGCTGAATAGAGTGTCATAAGACATTTTGTAGGCTGAGTAGAGTGTCAGAATACATTTTTTTAGGCTGAATAGAGTGTCAGAAGACATTTAGTAGACTGAATAGCGTGTCAGAAGACATTTAGTAGACTGAATAGAGTGTCAGAATACATTTTGTAGGCTGAATAGAGTGTCGAAAGACATTTAGTAGACTGAATAGAGTGTCAGAAGACATTTTGTAGGCTGAATAGAGTTACAGAAGACATTTAGTAGACTGAATAGAGTGTCAGAAGACATTTTGTAGGCTGAATAGAGTGTCAGAAGACATTTAGTAGACAGAATAGAGTGTCAGAAGACATTTAAAAGACTGAATAGAGTGTCATAAGACATTTAGTAGGTTGAATAGAGTGTCATAAGACATTTTGTAGGCTGAGTAGAGTGTCAGAAGACATTTTTTTAGGCTGAATAGAGTGTCAGAAGACATTTAGTAGACTGAATAGCGTGTCAGAAGACATTTAGTAGGCTGAATAGAGTGTCAGAAGACATTTAGTAGACTGAATAGAGTGTCAGAAGACATTTTGTAGGCTGAATAGAGTGTCAGCAGACATTTAGTAGGCTGAATAGAGTGTCAGAAGACATTTTGTAGGCTGAATAGAGTGTCATAAGACATTTAGTAGGCTGAATAGAGTGTCAGAAGACATTTAGTAGGCTGAATAGAGTGTCAGCAGACATTTAGTAGGCGGAATAGAGTGTCAGAAGACATTTTGTAGGCTGAATAGAGTGTCATAAGACATTTAGTAGGCTGAATAGAGTGTCAGAAGACATTTAGTAGGCTGAATAGAGTGTCATAAGACATTTTGTAGACTGAATAGAGTGTCAGAAGACATTTTATAGACTGAATAGAGTGTCAGAAGACATTTTGTAGGCTGAGTAGAGTGTCAGAAGACATTTTTTAGGCTGAATAGAGTGTCAGAAGACATTTAGTAGACTGAATAGCGTGTCAGAAGACATTTAGTAGGCTGAATAGAGTGTCACAAGACATTCTGTAGGCTGAATAGAGTGTCAGAAGACATTTTGTAGGCTGAATAGAGTGTCAGAAGACATTTAGTAGGGTGAATAGAGTGTCATAAGACATTTTGTAGACTGAATAAAGTGTCAGAAGACATTTAATCGACTGAATAGAGTGTCAGAAGACATGTTGTAGGCTGAGTAGAGTGTCAGAAGACATTTAAAAGACTGAATAGAGTGTCATAAGACATTTAGTAGGTTGAATAGAGTGTCATAAGACATTTTGTAGGCTGAGTAGAGTGTCAGAATACATTTTTTTAGGCTGAATAGAGTGTCAGAAGACATTTAGTAGACTGAATAGCGTGTCAGAAGACATTTAGTAGGCTGAATAGAGTGTCAGAAGACATTTAGTAGACTGAATAGAGTGTCAGAAGACATTTTGTAGGCTGAATAGAGTGTCAGCAGACATTTAGTAGGCTGAATAGAGTGTCAGAAGACATTTTGTAGGCTGAATAGTGTCATAAGACATTTAGTAGGCTGAATAGAGTGTCAGAAGACATTTAGTAGGCTGAATAGAGTGTCAGCAGACATTTAGTAGGCGGAATAGAGTGTCAGAAGACATTTTGTAGGCTGAATAGAGTGTCATAAGACATTTAGTAGGCTGAATAGAGTGTCAGAAGACATTTAGTAGGGTGAATAGAGTGTCATAAGACATTTTGTAGACTGAATAGAGTGTCAGAAGACATTTTATAGACTGAATAGAGTGTCAGAAGACATTTTGTAGGCTGAATAGAGTGTCAGAAGACATTTTGTAGGCTGAATAGAGTGTCGGAAGACATTCATTAGGCTGAGTAGAGTGTCAGAAGACATTTTTTAGGCTGAATAGAGTGTCAGAAGACATTTAGTAGACTGAATAGCGTGTCAGAAGACATTTAGTAGGCTGAATAGAGTGTCACAAGACATTCTGTAGGCTGAATAGAGTGTCATAAGACATTTTGTAGGCTGAATAGAGTGTCATAAGACATTTAGTAGACTGAATAGAGTGTCAGCAGACATTTAGTAGGCGGAATAGAGTGTCAGAAGACATTTTGTAGGCTGAATAGAGTGTCATAAGACATTTAGTTGGCTGAATAGAGTGTCAGAAGACATTTAGTAGGCTGAATAGAGTGTCAGCAGACATTTAGTAGGCGGAATAGAGTGTCAGAAGACATTTTGTAGGCTGAATAGAGTGTCATAAGACATTTAGTAGGCTGAATAGAGTGTCAGAAGACATTTAGTAGGGTGAATAGAGTGTCATAAGACATTTTGTAGACTGAATAGAGTGTCAGAAGACATTTAAAAGACTGAATAGAGTGTCATAAGACATTTAGTAGGTTGAATAGAGTGTCAGAAGACATGTTGTAGGCTGAGTAGAGTGTCAGAAGACATTTTATAGACTGAATAGAGTGTCAGAAGACATGTTGTAGGCTGAGTAGAGTGTCAGAAGACATTTTTTAGGCTGAATAGAGTGTCAGAAGACATTTAGTAGACTGAATAGAGTGTCAGAAGACATTTTTTAGGCTGAATAGAGTGTCGGAAGACATTTAGTAGACTGAATAGAGTGTCAGAAGACATTTTGTAGGCTGAATAGAGTTTCAGAAGACATTTAGTAGACTGAATAGAGTGTCAGAAGACATTTAGTAGACAGAATAGAGTGTCAGAAG